>NC_022010.1:81364747-81369907 GCF_000317375.1 Microtus ochrogaster
GAGTTCTGTTCTGTTTACTCCTCCCACCTATGTTTTAACCTATCAGGGCAAGCAGCTTCTTTATTTAATTAACCAATGACCTTCCTCCATCATTAGGTATTTTGTACATACTCAGTATTAGATAGAAAATTAGTTTTATTAAATTAGAACCTGTGTTGTAAATTAGTTCTAATCTGCACACATTTTATTACAACACAAGTGTTACAATAATCCTACCAAATACATGAGCTATCCAGCTAGACAAATGATATAATAAAAAATAATTAAAATTGTCAATGATTTATGTTTCATCTATGATAGTAGCATTAAATCTGTTCTATAATATTGTATATAAGTGCATTTTATCTGTCATAGTGCCCTATATTGGGACTATAGTATTCAGTGGTGGGCAAATTGTCAACCCAAGAGACTCAGTGGAAAGCAGGAATGTTATCTCATTGTTTCATAACAGAAATCAATTCTTTATGACATTGAGGTTTTGGGAAACAGAAGAATTTGGACTCAGAGATAGTGAGAGAGTTTTATGAGTATAAACTTGTGATGGATACAACTGCTGACTATTTTTCACATTATTGTAACTAGATACAAGAGAAGACAACTTAAAAACAGTTTTATTTGGCTCACATTATGTTTGTGACGTTCGTTATGTTAGGGAAGTCATGGGAGCAGGGTGTATAGTGGTTTGTCACACTGGAATCTTAGGAAGCAGAGAGAGATGAAGGCAGGCATACCATACCACTTGCTCTATCCTATTTTTAAAATCATTAATTTATTTTTTAAAAAGTAATCTTTCCTCATTTTACATATTAATTCCAGTTCCCACTCCTTCCTCTCCTGTTTCATTCATCTTCCCCATCCAACTCTCCCGATTTCACTCCTCACAGAGGTTAAGGCTTCCTACGGAGAGTCAATAAAATCTAGCACATAGCTTTGATGCAGGTTCAAGGCCCTCTGCACTATATCTAGGCTGAGAATGGGTTCCCAAATAGCCAGTACAAGAAGTAGGGAAAAAATCTTGGTCGAAACTGCTGGTGGCTCCACAGTCGGTCCCAGTCATACAACTGTCACCCACATACAGATAGCCTCGTTTGGTCTTATGCTGGTTCATTTGCTGTCAGGCCAGAGTATGTAGGCTTCCATTAGCTCAGGCAAACTGTTTCTTTTGGTATTCCCCATCATGGTCTTGACCTCTTTCCTCAAATACTCATTCCTCCCAATCTTTAACTGGACTTTAGAAACTTAACCCAGTGCTTCCCTGTGGATCTCTGCCTCTGCTTTCATCAGCTGGTGAATGAAGGTTCTGTGATGACATTTAAGACAGTGATCAATCTGACCACAGGGCAAGGTCAGTTTAGGCACCCTTTCCACTATTGCTTATAGTCTTAGGTGGGGTCACCTTTGTCCTGGAAATTTCTGTAGTGGCAGATTTCTTGCTAGCCCCATAATGACTCCCTCATTCAAGATATTTCTCTCTTTGTCCTTCCCCCATCTCGACCATCCTCTTGTCCTCTTTTCTCAAGGTCTCCTTCCCTTCCCTTTCTTCCCTGTTCCTTCTATTTCATCCTCTCTTTTCCCGCCACTCCCATGCTCCCAATTTTCTCAGAAGCTTTATATATATGTTGTTGTTGTTCTCTTTGTTACTTTGCTTCTTGGGGGTCCTGGACTATAAGCTCCTTATCCTTTGCTTTACAGCTTCTATCTATTATGGGTGAGTACATATATACCATGTTTATCTTTCATGATCTGGGTTACCTCATTCAGAAAGTTTTTTCTAGTTTCATCTATTTGCATGCAAATTTCAAGATGTCATTGTTTTTAACAGTCATCAATTTGACCAGAGGGCAAGGCCAATTCAGGCACCCTCTCTACTATTGCTTAGGGTCTTAGCTGGGGTCGTCCTGGAAACTTGTGTAGTGGTAGGTCTCTTGCTAGCCCCATAATGACTCCCTCATTCAAGATACCTCTCATTGTCCTTCCCCCATCTCAACCATCCTCTTTCCTCAAGGTCTCCTCCCCCCTCCCTTTTTCCCTTCTCCTTTCATTCCATCCTCTCTTCCCATGCACTCCCATGCTCCCAATTTTCTCAGAAGCTAGTATCCAGAAAATTTTAGTATGGTTTTTATGAAAATCAATCTTGATTCCCAATTTGATTGTATTAAACATTACTTAGAAGACAAACCTCTTGGAATGCCTTTTGGCCACAGCCATTCCAAATAGTTTGAGAAAAGACCCATCTTGAAAGTGGATAGCACTATCCTCTGTGCATTTTCTCCTTTTTCTTAGAGTACTACATCATATTTTCTGAAAATTTAATCTTATACTATTAAAAGCTCATAAACCTAAATATATACAAATAAAGTTAGGTGATTAAAACCTGAGCATAAAAGTGTAACAATATAAACCAGAATTGTTTTTGTTGCTTGGGTGTACATTCATAGGAAATTAGATAAAACACAACCAAGCACTACTCATTTGTTGTATCAGAACAGGGAAGTATTTTACACAGCAAAAATTTTAGAGGAATTTGAGAACCAGGAAACAACAAACCCAGAGCAGTTAAAACTAGAAATGAAAGAGATTTAGTTTAAAATACTATTTTATATTCTCCTAATGTTTACTTTAAATACAATTTACTAATTAGTTTTATTTAGTTCATATATGTAAGACAATATTCTAAAATTGCTGCAAAGAAAAAAGAAAGCACATTTCCTTCATTAATGTATTTTATTAATGACTCTAGTATTTAACAAAGTTGAAAAAAGGAGAAAAGCAACACTTTTTTTTAGAAATGAAAGTAAACCAAAAGTGATTTTCTAGTTAGCCCTGACTTATATATGAAAATGAATATTCGTAAAAATTTTCTAAGAATATACAATGTATGACTAAAGTAACATATTTATGTATTTGTCTTCAAATCTTTAAAGGTGATATCTATCTATTATCTATCTATTGTCTATCTATGTATCTAGGCATCAATTTATCTACCTATCATCTATCAATATATTATCTATTTATTTTCTATCTATCACCTATTATCACCTATCTATCATCTACCTGCCTAATCATATATTAACTGCCTGCATTTCACCTGTGCATATTATAGTTTGTCCTTCAGTCAAAGGTATATGATTAAAATGCTTGAATATAAATATTATCATGACACAGAGAGAATGAATAGAGATTGAGAAAGAAAGAAGAGGAGAAAAAAGAAAAACAGGGGATGGAACAAGAGAATAAAAGGAGAAGACAAAGGTATGGCAGAGCCAAAAAGGGAAAATGGGATGAAATAAGAAAAATTCAGTAAGATAAAAGAGAAAACTTGGAAGACACTAGAATTTACTCTAAAATATAGTGGAGTAAGTCTGTGGTGTTCGCATAGAATATAAGGCATTTTACAACCTCTTTTAATATCTGCTGTTTGGGATGGAGGCTCCCAAAATATATCTGCATGCCTGATGATGAGTTTTTCTCTGAATATACTTTTGAGAATAAAACTTTGCCCCACGTATAAATTGCTTTGTTCTCCTGCATGACGTTGGAGTGCACAGGCACCCATTGTAATTCAAGCCTGCTATTTTCTGTGCCATAGTTATAGTCACTTTTCTCTGGCCCCATCATATTTCTTTTGTCAATGTCTATGGCACTGCTGCAAGATAATATTTTATATCTTTCACAATTTCTGACCACAACAGTTTGTCCTTCAGGGAAAGGTTTCCTCATTTGTATTGCTATTGTTGCTTGTTTTATCTATGTTCGCATGGAGATGCAGGGAAATTTGTTCATCAGTGATTTTTGTAGTGAATGAAACTGTGATTAATTTAGTTAATGTGGTAGTTAGAAGTGGCCAAAAAAAAATATTGTATTATTGGCCATGCCAATGGCATGACAAACATTGAACTCTGACTCACAGAGAAGAATCTCTGTAATGAACATAGCAAACAGTCTATCCAGATGGTAGTTAAACTTCATGATTCATGTTCCCATGGTTGATTGCAGAACTTTTGCTTCTGTATCTGACAACTATGACCAGCCTAAATCTCTTCTGGAATCTAGTATCAATGTGAGAGTAATGTTAACTGGCTTGATTGAAACTGCTGTCATCTACGTACCTGCTTTTTATGGTAAGACACAGAGGTTAAGGCATTATTTGTCATGCACACAGTGAGACAAAGAATCTGGAGTTGCTATTTTTTAGCCATACAAATTAGAGCAGATATGTTGAAAAGATAATATACTGTACAGCTGGGTCAATCTTCCAGGCCAAAATGGAATGTCAAAGTGTCAGTTGTAATAATTGTAAGATACATTATGATTAAATGGACTTCCATCTGGAGCTTTGGCAGAAGAATTATGCCTTGAGAAATTAGGCCTGGACACATATAACTCAAAGGGCTGACTGGCATTTGGTAGTGGGTAACCTCTGAGCACTTTCAACTAGCTGCACAGTGGAATTCAGATTTATGGTCTCTGCCTGCATTTGGCACTCTGCTGGGATGCTGCTATGATAGGCATGACTTAATCAGTTTGCAAAAGTGATGTAGGCATTTCCAGTTGATGCTAATAGCTAAGGGTGTTTTAAAGTTAAACAACTTCTAAAGCATAACTTTAAACAAATTGTCTTTTTAATAAATTTGTATTCTCATTTTGATGTCAAAGTACAGACAATAAAATTATGTCTGTATCATCTCAGTAGGTTGAAACAATTCTTCCAAAAGCATGACTGGTATATGACCAAAATAAACTCTTCATTTGGTGAAAATATTTGTCATAAAACCCTGAAATACCCAAGTTCAGATCATATAAGGGATTCATGTAAGAGGCACATCTGTAATCCTTGTAAACTGACAGTAAGAAGGAAGAGAGAGATAAAGAAATTCCCTGGAAGATTCCACGCTAGCCAGCCAGACATATACAGCATAGCAACAAACAAGAGAGATCCTGCTTCAAACAAGCAAGAAAACCATGTTCAGCATCAGAGGCCATGCTTTGACTTGCACAAGCATCACATGGTATATAATTAGTATCATATAAAAACAGATACTATATGTTTCAGTCGCACATGTACAAATATCAGTAAACAAGTCTGTCAAAAAGTGTTTGTATTTCTTGTTTGAAATTATGTTGTTAGTGGGTGGGTGCACCCCTCGTGGTCCCGACTTC
>NC_022010.1:81370892-81385796 GCF_000317375.1 Microtus ochrogaster
TAGGATATTCAGGCATTTTTGCCTTTTTAAACATTTTAATATGATAGTTTATGAAATATTTATTTAAAACTTAATGCAACATTTAAAATTTTGATTTTTAATCTCAGTTAATAATAGTTTCAAAGCACTATCTATTTGTAAGTGGAGGTAATTCTAAGGGAAGAAATGAAAGATCAAATGGGGAGTGGGAGAAAAGAGAGAAACAAGGGAAGGAATATAGGGAGAGAGAGCTAAAATTAAGGGTCATTACAGGAATAATGTGGAAACCTAATATAAACTCATACACACAAACACACACACACACACACACACACACACACACACACACACACACACGCATTCTAAATGAGAATGACAAAATCAAACCGTGGAGGAGGCACATCCTCAGTTGGACATACCTTGCCAACTAATAAATTCAGTGCCTGGTATGGATTCCAGCTGATTGTTTTGTTGTCAAAGGTGTCCCATGGGAACCCCGAAGCAATCATAACCTAGGCTACTGCCCAGGCTGTAAGTTGTTCTCCATAGACAGTTAAGTCCTATTGGTGAAGATAACATCTATACAAATCATTAAACATGGAGATGTCAAGCTGGTGCCTACATGAAGCTTTCACCACATTCATGGTGCTTGAATGTACTCTGCATGGGATCAAAAGAGAAAGGTTAACATTAACCTAGCTAAAAAACTTTTAATCTAGGAGAGTAATCTGTCTGCAAGATACACTGGTGTAATAAGGGCACAAGGCCTGTGGGACTAACCAACCAATATCTAACTGATTTAAAGTCCACTCCACAAGATAGAAAACAGCCTGTTTGGATGACTAAGACCTGAGACTAGATAGCCTACAAACCTAGGGGAAAACCAAATATTACTCTTGCTCTGCTAAAGGAACTTAGTAATGAAATGACTTTTAACGGCATTCTACTATACTCATGGATCCATTTCTTGCTCGGCAATCATCAGCAAAGCTTTCTCCTGCAGCAGGTTATTGTATCTAACAACAGAATTTTAGAAACCTTTGGACTTAACTGTTGGGTCAAAAGATTCTGTCTCATTACAGCTGAACACTTTTATTATCTATATCAATCTCTACTTTCTTCATTTAAAAAAAAATGATGAAGAGAGAAATGTGTGCCAGGGACTGCGTTAGTCCAGAAAATAATGCATATAAGTCATTCATGTAATTCCCAGCCTCTTTTCTTCCAAAGCACTGTGTAGTTACTTCTCCTTGGTTTCCTAATACTCAGAATACAACTAAGAGCTTAGTAAGATTAGAGTAAGAATCACAGCCCAGGGCAGCGCTAGAAGAAGTCCAGAAAACAATTTTAGAAGACTAGGTATTTGTGATCGATTTTTAATTTATGCATATTTTGTATTCATACTTTTTTCTAAATGAGAAACATAAAGACTGCGTTTTTGTAAATTATGGGTGTCATACACATTTTTCTTCCATTTATATGTGTGTATATATATAATATATTCTAATTGTCAAAAATTGAATATTCATTGACAAATGAAAATTTTGTAAACAATTACTAATAATTGTCATATTGAAACATATCCTTAAGCATTCTAATTTTTTTTCACTATTCTTTAGCTAAATAGTTTTTACCTCAGCAAATGCATTAATTTCTTAGGGTCTTTTTAATCTCCTTTATTTTATACTCTCATCTTGTTATTTTGAATATATCTCTCTTTTTCTTGCTAACTTCCTAGCTTGAGAGAGATACTGACAATATGGAAATGAGGTCTGGCAGAGGCTGACTGAGATCTCCTGCTACACAAAGAGATATAAAATAAATAAGACCATGAAACAAAATGTCTGAGTGCTGGCAATTGAAGTCCAACTTCTTTTGCAGTTAGAGTGGTTTCGTCTTCAAGTGTAAAGATTACATTGTGGTTCATGCAGCTGTTCCAACAGATTGTCTTCCTGAGTGAACTACAAGAGGAGAAACAAAGTGGGTATTTATTAGTGAAATCTGAAAGTAATTATTTCTTAATTAAGAAAATGTAGTTCACTGATACCAAAGCACAAAACAAGAAAACAGAATTAAATGGCTAAGGACAAAATAAAACAAAAATCAAACAAAATAAAAACAAAGAACCAGCCAAACAACCAAAAAACAGATAAATAAACCAACAGCATAATTTGAAAAGGTTTAAAAATGCAAAGCAGTGAGTATAGAGTATAGACGAAGGGATGTGAAGGGAGAGGGACACCTGACTGAAGGGAGACCTACATCAGGTTTAAAACCTATCATTCTGCTTTTTCATTTTCGGACATTAATTATAATTGGCAGGTAACCTGTTAGCTAAGTATGCTGTGCTCATGGAGACTATGAGAAGGTTTCAGATCTTTTAACAAACCGCTAGGAAACAAAGCCCAGGTTTTGAAGTTAATATTAGCAAGGCTGAGTTACAAGTAATAATGTTAGCACTAATCATCTCTTCAAAACAGTTTATAAAATTTTGCTAATTAATCCTTGCACTGTTAATAGATAATGCTTCCCTTTACTATCACATAGAAACAATTTATCCACTGTGATATTCTCTGATGTTTGTAAATCTTATGTGCTACTTTAAATATTCTTAACTTTCTACTTTGTCTTGTGTCTTCATCCATGCAAAATATAAATGTAATTAGACTTCAAATACTAAAGTCCCAGAAGAAATATTTGAGACTAGATGGTATTCTCATAGTAATAAAAATAAGATTACAAGAGTAAGCAAATAAAAGGAAAGCAAAGGCCATTTCTTTAATATTTCAGTAGTCTTTTAGTAACACATTCTCCACCGAGCCTAGCCTAACTCATCTACCAACAACAAATTTGATTTTTACTTGTATAATTTATTGACTCATTGATCATTTTTTTCATTATTATGTGTATATATTCTTTTGTAATTGTGCTTTATATTACATTTTATGATGATATTTTTCTTTACTAGACAATGTTATTCAAGAAATAAAGGCCAAGTTTATTTGTTCAGAACAAAATAGGTTTTCAATAAATGCATATTAATGAATTGCTTATGGCAGGAAGATATACAATCAAAACTTTTGATATAAGATGTAGTCTGAGAAACTCACATTTTCCTTTAGAAAAAAATAAAAATATACTTGTAAAACTTCTTATTTTAAAAATGCATTTAAATGCATTCTAAGTTATTCTCAAAATGCAGTTTAACTTAAGTTAAAACACATGTATATTCAATATCTGTGTGGATTTATATGAGTTGACAACATCATTATGACTTAAAAAGTACTTTCAAATCTTTTGCCATTTCTTGATTTTGACATAAACCATTTAAATGAAACTGAAGAATTTGTGTTGCCAATTATTCCTCAACTTTTTTGAATTTTTAAAAGGAACAGAAGAGATCACAGAAACAAAACAGTATTCACCATTTATTGTACAATTTGAAAGTGTCCTTAAATCCCCCAATGGCAAGCTTATAATGTAGGGATTATTATACTTCCTTTGTATATACCTTGTGTGCATATTTTATTACAAAGATCACAGTGCTATATATGTCCATATTTTGCTACAGAGTATATGATGCAGTTCAACATTGAAGACTTACTGTAAACCATTTTTGGAAATTGGTAAAATGAAAGAATCCTTGGCTGGTAGCTGGCAGTCAATACATAAAGGAATCAGATTGGCAGCTTTAGACAAGTGAAGTAGGGAGGGAAATGACGGTCAGTGTTGTCCAGGATTCTAAGCAGCAGGTTATGCTGCTCCTATTCACAATGAGAATGATAACAAATAAAATCTCCAATCAAGTTTGTGCAAATAGTTTGACAAAATTTTGTACTTGCCATTGATAACCAATTTTCCTAAATACCTCTTTTTTAAAAGTTGAAAAAAACAGAACATTCATAGTGGGATCCCAGTAGGCCCTTCCAGATCTCCTACCCCATCTTTCCAAAACAAAATTAAATAACTTTATGTAGCCTCAATTCTCAATGAGATCAAATACCAACTGTTGTAGGAGCTGTAGACTGCGTTCCTGCTGCCCCACCTCCTAGTTAGCTTATGCCCCGAAATAACAACACACAAATTGTATTCTTTTAAACACTGCTTGGCCTATTATATCTAGCCTCTTCTTGACTAACTCCTCGCACCTGGACTAGCCCATTGCGAATAATCTGTGTAGCACCCCAAGGTGCACTTACCAGAAAGATTCTAGCCTATGTCCATCCTGGGTAGGAGCTTCATCCGCATCTGCCAGGGAGAGGGGAACAAGGCCTCTGAGCTCACTTCCTCTTCCTCCCAGCATTCTGCTCTGTTTACTCCACCCACCTATGTTTGAACCTATCAGGGCCAAGCAGTTTCTTTATTATTTAACCAATGACCTTCCTCCATCAACCAACTGCTGCAGGAATTCCTGAATAGCCAGCATTACCAACACTTTTCTGTTCACCATCAGGAATTTTAGTGTTTTCTTTAATTTATAACTGTATGTTGACTAAGGTTTCTGTCCACCCCAGTTCCCACAGTCATTAAGTCCCACAAAAAAAATCACACAGAGGTCTACATTAAGTATAAAAGTGATTGGCTTAGTAGCTCAGAATTCTTATTAACTCTTACAAC
This sequence comes from Microtus ochrogaster, assembly GCF_000317375.1. Taxonomy (NCBI): domain Eukaryota; kingdom Metazoa; phylum Chordata; class Mammalia; order Rodentia; family Cricetidae; genus Microtus; species Microtus ochrogaster. The sequence continues at coordinate 81,375,489 of NC_022010.1, forward strand.
TTAAATTAGCCCATAATTCTTGTCTGTGTTGGCCACGTGGCTTGGTACCTTTTTTTTGGCAAGGCAGCCACATCTCGCTTGCTCTGTGTCTGGTTTACTTTGTGTCTGGGAGACAAATGCAAACTGATACTTTCCTCTTCCCACAATTCTCATTGCCCTGCCTCTACTTTATGCCTGGTTGCACCACTTATACTTCACACCTAGCTAGTGGCCAATCAGTATTTATTTAAAATTCAAGTGACAGGGTACAGACCATTGTCCCACACCATCTGTAAATACTACATCTTTATTTTAAGCTTTTATGAAATATTTTCATTGTTAATATTCATTGTACATGGTACAAAAAATAAGAATGCTTTCATTTACGCATTAATATCAATTGAACATATTTATCTGCAAGTACACTTTGAATATGACTTCACCCACATCTCTAATCAGAGCCTATGTTTAACCAGGTTTTGCTTAAGGTGGTAGTGGCTGTGTTGGTATGTGTCTCCTAGTACATGTATATATGGGGTGTATAAGTAATTTTACTATGAGGTATTGGGTGAAATTTTATACAAATATGCTTATTAATCTCTTAGCTATAGAACCATTATTTTTGCAAGGACTCAGCAAAATTCATTTGGTCATGCCCTATCTGATCTGAACCACATTTTCAATGTCTTCTGGCAAACTTAGAGAATCAATGTCAAAATACTTTTCATATTTCAGAAACCATGGCTTCCTTAATCATGGTCAGGAGAAAGGAGGGCTCTGACTTACTGTGAAAGAATGTGGTATTTCTCTGTAGCCCAAAGTATCAGTGGCAAAACAGCACATACTTGCTTACTAGGAAGTGATGTCTTTTAAAATATGAAATTTCACATCCTCTCCAGCATACACCCATCCATGCTGGTGGGAATGAAAACTTGTACAAGCACTTTTGAAATCAGGGTGGTGGTTTCTCAGAAAACTGGGACTCAACCTAGCTCAGGATCCAGCAATTCCATTCTTGGGAATATACCCAAAAGATGCCCAATCATGCTACAATAGCATTTGTTCAGCTATGTTCATAGCAGCATTATTTGTGATAGCCAGAACCTGGAAACAACCTAGATGCCCCTCAATGGAAGAATGGATAAAGTACAGCACATCTACATATTAGAGTACTACTTAGAGGTAAAAAACAATGATGTCTTGAATTTTGCATACAAATGGATAGAAAGTAGAAAACACTATCCTGAGTGAGGTGACCAAGATTCAAAAACATGAACATGGTATGTACTCACTCATTAGTGGATTCTAGCTATAACCAAAGGACATTGAGCCTATAGTTTATGATCCTAGAGAAGCTAAGTAATAAGGTGAACCCAAAGAAAAACATATATAGATCCTCCTGGAAATTGGAAGCAGACAAGATCACCAGGCAAAAGTTGGGAGCATGGGAGTGTGGGAGTAGAGGGAAGGGGAGGGGGGGAGAAGGGAAGGGTAGAGGAGAGCTTGCGGAAGTGGTATGGTTGGATGGAGGAAGGACAGATATGAATATGGGAGCAGGGAGCAAAATATCTTAATTGAGGGAGCCATTTTGGGGTTGACAAGAAGCTTGGATCTGGAGGAGTTCCCAAGAGTCCACGGGGATGACGGACCCTGGGCAGTGGAAGAGAGGTTGCCTTTGTCCTGTAGTCAGACTGATAACCATCTTGAATAGCACCGTAGAACCTTGGTTAGTGGACAGATGGAGACAGAGACAGAGACAGAGACCCACATTGGAGCACTGTACTGAGCTCCCAAGGGTTGAAAAGCAGAAGGAGGGAGAATATGAGCAAGAAAGTCAGGACCACAAGGGATTGGTTCACCCACTGAGTCAGTGTGCCTGAGCTAAGGGTAGTTCATCAATTCCAGCTGGACTGGGAATGAACCAGTGGGATCAAACTGGACCCTCTGAATGTGGCTGACAATTGGGGCAGACTGAGAAGTCAATGATAATGGCACTGGGATTTGTCTCTACTGCATGTACTGGCATTTTGGGATCCTATTCTCTTTAGAAGCATACCTTCCTTTCCTGGGTGTAGGTGGGAGGGTCTTGGACTTCCCACAGGGCAGAGTGCCTTGCCCTCTCTAAGACTGGAAGGGAGTGAAGGGGAGGGTCTGTGCGGAAGCGGGAGGGAAGTAGGAGAGGAGGATGTGGGAATTTTAATTGGTATTATTTATAAAGTAGTAAAAAAATATGAAATTTCAAAAATAAAGACAAAATCCTTCCTGTAAAGAGCCTGGCATGCTAACATGGCTGGGAATAATGAGCCAAGAATTTTGATTTGAGTTATTTAAACCAAACCAATTTTTATGTTAAAATGTTGAAGCAGATGAACATGAAAGGGCAAAGCTGACTTTATAAAGACCATACCTTATAGTCTGATGAACTCAAATAAAAATCTATTTAAAATGTTTTTTTTCTGTTTTCTCCCTTTACATTCCCGTACTCTACACTACGCTGAATACAATAGAGGGCCTTTGTGTGTGTGTGTGATTCTCTGTTTCCTTTTTTTTTTCTTGAAATAACATTCAAAATTCCTGAAGACACTGTGTGTCCATATTAAGAGACAGGTGAAATGATTGATCACCTTATTAACCTCTAGGTGAAGCCTAAATTTGTTACTAAATATAACATTTATGACCATTGTATGAGGTGGAAAAAAATCACATGGAACCTATTTTCTTAATAAAATCCATGAATTTTTTTTCAGTGTGAAACTATATTACGGACTTTTAGTCATAAAATAAACCTATTTCAAAATTTATTCATTTTTTGCCAATAAGAGAAATGTTCAATATATGAACAATCAAATGGAATATTATTAAAATACTTAATACATATTATAATGGTTTTGAAGACATACATTAGTGTTATACAAAAAGGCTTGGAATGAAGGAGTTTACTTTATCACTCGGAGAGAATTTTTTGTTTGTTTTATACATGTGTATATAGGGAGTGTCTGCTTATGTGTCATGGTTACATCTTAATGTGTGGTCATGCTTATGGAATATAGATATAAATGTTTGGTTCAGTGCCATACCCAGTCACTCCTCACCTTATTTTTACAGATAAAGCATCATAAATTACCAACATCTCATGCAAATTCAGCTAGACTGGCTGGCTGTCTATTGACCCCAGAATTCACTCTGTCTCTGCTTCCTAGTGCTGTGTTTATACACGCATAGTCACTTTTAATATGGAACTGCAGGAGTCAAATGAAGAAAATGAAGGTCACATATATATCAGGACATTATTTTTTTGCTTTTATAACATTTACATGAAAAGAAAATAAATTAAACCTTTAAGTAACGTTGTCCTTGAAATAGTCTCAGGGTTAATAAAGTGTATGATTTCATGGCGTTGAACTGTGCTGAAGGGAATGTGACTAATTCAGCAAAAATGTTCCTGGTGTGTGAGCGGAATGAATTAAATTAGTCTTGAAATATTTAAAGTGTTGCTATCCTTGAAACCTGTACATGAAACTATGAAATGTGGCAGAAAGCAAATTTTGGATGCAACACAATGAACTTTTATTTCCTAATTACAAGTAATCAGAAATTTAAAAGGGCTGCTAACTGATTGTACTCATCTCAGAAGTGGCGAATGAACTGTCAGGATTATTACACTGTGAACAGATGAAATGAGGGAGAGTGAACTAAGTGATGTGCCTATCTCAGACTGCCCTCTGCTCTCTGCCTCCCTGTCTCTGTTTCTCTCTCTTTCTCTCTGTTATACTCACTAATATCACAAACACAAGCATGCATTCTTTCTCAACTTCTCATATAGTTTTCATCTTTTATATTCTCAGAAATGCATATAAAATATGTTGCCCAACATAGCAGAAAAGTGAGAAATAGTTTAATTATGAGGAAGTATCTTTATGGGGAATGAGATAAAGAACATTTACTAACAATGGAAACTATCTGTAAAGCCTTATTATCCTGTAGTTTTATATAATATCACAAAAAAAAGATTGTTAGAGTAACTTGTTTAGTTGATAAATGTTGAACACTCATTAAAGCAAAGAAAATACAAGAGCAGTTAGATCAGCACCTTACAAAAATTATCATATATTCTATCTTGCTACAAGCTTATCTATCATTTCTAGCGAGTATATTTTAATTATGTGTGCAGTAGTATATGTGTATGTAGAGGTAAATGTATATCTGTGTATTTTGCTACCAGGGCAAGGATGGTAGGCTGTGTTAGGTTTGCCAAACTTAAAACCACACATAATAGTTGCATACCCATAATCTTAGCACTCAGGCATCCCGTGTGTGTGTGTGTGTATGTGTGTGTGTGTTTAGGATATATCTTCTTTGTTGTTATTGTTGTTGTTGCTTGACTTTTTGACATAATTTTTCCCACATTGTCATGGACTCACCTATTCAATTACACTGACTGGATAGAAAATTCCAGGGATCCATCCAACACACACACACACACACACACACACACACACACACACACAAACACACACACACGGGATGCCTGAGTGCTAAGATTATGGGTATGCAACTCTTGTGTGTGGTTTTAAGTTTGGCAAACCTAACACAGCCTACCATCTTTGCCCTCAAGTACGTTCTTGAATGAGCCACCCCTTAACTCTGTCCACCTGAATCTTACAGACTAACTTCTGCAAGTTTCCCAAAAATAGACATAGTGCCTACAATGATTTCTATTTGCAATGGGAAGTTTTGAGTGTGTTCAGTTGTTTCTTAAAATGCATCTGAATCTTAACAATTGACTGTTCAGTACTCCAGTTTGGTAAGGAACTATTGCATTAGACCTTGTGTAGAACCCATTTTCCACAAAGGTTCCTTCATTTTTAGATCAATAGTGGATACTGATTTTTCAGAACCAATTTCTTTACTTTTATGTTTGTTTCAGCTTCTGAATAAGATGTGGTTAATTTTGAAAGCTTGAGGTACACTCGCACCCTGCTATTTAAACCATGCCTCTAATTGAGTTACAAGTATGAATTAATTGCTTAATGGGAAAATCTTCTGCTTACACATGCTGAAAACTCTTGATGCAGCAAGCTTCAAGTCTGTTCTTTCACAATTGTTTTCTCATCATCTTCTTCCTGCACAGTTCTAGGCCCACTTTTTTACCTTCCTTATTTCAAAGAGACAAGGATGTAAGTTCCGAGTAAACTTCATGCCTTTGCTTTATTGCACATCTAGGCAATTGCTTGAACTTAAAATTAAAATGATATAGTGAAATATAAGTTAATCAAATATGTTAGTCAAAATAAAACAGAAATGTCCTTTCTAAAGATTATAATTTATCCTTACTATACCCCCAAAGGAAAATAATCAAATTTTACATAGAATTCCAAAGAAGACATAAACATAATTATTATGTACTTAAAAATTAAATGATCAATAATAGTCAACCTAAATAACAGGGAAGTGAAATGAAACACTTAGATATTAAGACATTTATGAAACCAGAAAATGAGAGATATTTTAAAGTTAAGAGGAATGATTCATTTAAATCAAAATATTATGAAATAATTAATGATATGATTTTCTCAACTATCACAAATGTTTTTCTGTTGTTTACCATGTATTTTATCTAAGTTAACTCAGTATGCATATTAGCAATTTCTTTCTTGTAAATTTCATGCTCCAAATCTAAACTGGCTACCTTTAAACAAGAAAGCAAAGCATCATTTGGTAAAGTAAGAATAAAAAATTATTAGATAAAACAGTAAACAAACCCAGAAAGTTTTCTATCCACTTCTTCATGAAACACTGTTTCTAGAAAGCATTTATTTATAGATATTATTTAGAAAATTCTAAATAAAAGATGTCTGTAAATTGTTAATTTTAAAATCAAACTTGAGGTTAGTTTCTAATCTAACTGAAATATTTCAGAACATTTCTGTACTGTTTCTGATCAAATAACTTTAATTGCATTTATTTAACATATGAAAGAGTTGCTTGGCAGGTTTCTGTACTTAGAGTATTTTGACAATTCTAAAAGTACACGTACATCAATGCAGTGTCAAATACAAGAGAATTCTATGATTGCATCTCTGTGGTGACCAACTGTTTTACCAACACTATTGGAAAGTGCTCTCAAATTAATGCTACCTCTGAAGCAATCTACACCCCCACATTGTCTTTGAAATTCATTTCTGACACATTAAAACCCACCCTTTCCTAATGGTACATTTCAAATATGAAATGTTTTTTTCTTCCAAACAGAGCTTTTCTTGTAAACAAAATACAAATGGTTATTTGTAGCCTTTCTGACATCCATTTATACTTTTTCAAAGTGTAGCTACAGAATGTCAAAATAATGGCATGCAAAATGAAAAGGGAAAAAAGTTCCTCACTGGTTCTTTTGAAAATAGAAGTCATAGGAAGCAGAGTAATAGGGATCGTCTATGAAGTGCATGTGTACATAATGAAAACGAAAATAGCTCAAGATATTTCTAATAGTGGTTCATAATAAGAGCTCAGTGGGATTTAAGCAAGTCATATAGGTCAGTTTCCAGCCAGTGACACAAATCAGAAATTTCTCAATAGCTTTTAAAAATATCCATGCTAGGTTCTCCCTCAAACTTATATGCACCTACAGGAGTCCAGGAGGAGTCGATATATATTGACATTCTGCACAGTTTTATTCGTGTCTTTTAGGAAAAATGACAGCTTTTCTATAACTCAGCTTTAATATGCATGTATTCTGAGAAATTGGAGCAGCTTAATGTAACTTTTGAAAATCTCTAAGAAACTAAAAACGTCCAAAATATATTTTATTAGAAATTCATCTATAGTATCCATCATCTCTAGAACACTAAAACTGTTCAACTGAAGTAGAATATAACTTAAGTTAGCATATTGCCTCATAATTTGAATTGTCAACAAAAACTCTACCCAGGAACCAGAGACAAATGTTATTGATATGTTTCTGTTTGGTGACCCTTTATTTTTAAGTTCATATCTGCAATGCATTATTTTATTAGCTTCTTAAACTCACACACATGAAACAATGCTCATGAATTCAAACAACTTTAGAGTTTGTGATCAAGACCAATACAACTATTTATTAAGTACTTAATGTGAGGCAGGTGCACTTCTGAACATTTAGAAAATGGTCATTTTCATCCTCATAACTATATATAAATAATTATTTTGCTCTTTTGAACCAGTTAGTAATGCTTAAAAACTTATTCCCAGAGTCATGATGCAAATAATATATAAGCAACTGGTTGCACCAACTGAAGTTTGGAATTGGAATGCTTTTTGATATAGGAGTTCTTGGAAAAACTGTAAATTATGGATTACATTCCATAAATTTTAAACAAGAGGTTAAAAAATCTTAGCTCAAAGTATAACTTCATTTTATCTTGTTTTGCTTTACAAGAAACTCAAATTATTTATTTTCTTAGATATTTTGCTATTGCTTTCGTTATGTGTTGCAGAAAAAATACTATCTCCATTGCAAAATTTATTGGTAATAATTTCCATTTATATTCTTAAAACTTCATCAATAACTTTGATGGAAATTTGTATCTTATGGATGATTATGTCTTTATGTGACATGTGTTTATTTGATTAGTGAAAGGTACATATTCATTAGATATATCTACTAAATACTTTATTATATTTGTTCAGCTTTGATTTTTATTTTAGATATTTCAATATATAATTTATTAGCCAAAATTAAACCTTGTATAGTGTCCACACTGTGCATGCTGATACCAAAAGACTAAGGTGAGTTGAGGCCAGTCTAGACTATAAACCCAGTCTATGAGTGCCTGTGTAGGACAATATAATAAGACAATGTAAGTGATTTGTGTGTTTATGTGTCTGCATATCTGTCTGTGTACATATTATTAATAACATTTAGACATTTGTCATCTACTTGTCTCCAAGTATGGTCAACCGGGACCTTAATCTATAAATAGTTTTCATTTACAAGGGGTATGTCTATTTCTCAGGTTCATACATGGAAGTATTATTAATTTATTTATTTGAAATAAAAAGAAAAAGAACATCATTAATTTAATATTTTAATTACCTGCTTTGCTATGTGGGATGTTCTTCTGCATATGTATTGTTTTTACTGGTTGATTTAAAAAGCTGCTTTGGTCTATGACTGGGCAGAATATAGCCAGGCTGAAAGATATAGAAACAGAGAGTAGGCAAAGTCAAGAGATGTCATGTAGCTGCCAAAGGAGAAAGAAGCTGGAATTCTGGAATCTTAATGGTAGGCCACCGCCTTGTGTTGATACACAGATTAATAGAAATGGGTTAACTTAAGATATAAGAACTAGCTAGAAATATGCATGAACCTTTAGCCAAACAGTGTTGGAATTAATATAGTTTCTTTTGATTATTCAGATCGGGGCAGCAGGGAATTGAATGAGTAGTCTCTACCTACAGTTTTGAAGTAAATCCGAAAGATGGAAAAGCTGCAAGAACACCATTTACACTATAGGGCCATGTTTGGGTTTAGCAAAAAGTATTAATTTCACTATAGAGATATTACCAATATTGAAGAATTGTTCTCATTTTGTTAAAGAGGACACAGGTTAAAGTAATAAAATTGAGTTACAATACAGTGTTTGTTACCTACAAATAATTATTTAGCAATGATAATTGCTTGTTGCCTGAAGCCATGTTATTAAAATATTTTATGGATACAGCTTGAATATCGTATAAAAAGTCTTTACTTCTCCTTTCACAATTTCACCTATATTAAATATTCTTTGATGATAGTCCCACCTCATTATACTCTGTTTCCACCAAAATTCTTCTTCTCATTGCCCCTCCTACTTTCTTGGCTGTGTGTGTGTGCATGTGTGTGTGTTCCACTCCATTTAATTAGATTTTTTTAATACATATCAGTGAGAATTTATTGACTTAATGAAAGCGCTATAATAGCTATACCATTGAGTAATATGATTCCTCATGGTCACTGAAAGCTTTAACTCTTTATAGTTTTCTAGAAAGTCTGAGAATACACACCTTTTCTATCTATTTTGGAATGCTGCTGGTCCCAATCTTGGGCAATTCTTGTCAGAAAGTGATTGTTGTGCTGCTGTGAGGTTTGTGTATGAAAAACCATATAGTGTCCAGGAGACAACATTATAGCATTCTCTGTTCCAAATTCAAAAATTAAATTTTTTTTGTTTCTTATTTTATTTTTCTGAATTTTTTTTTCTCAGAAGGACACACTTTATTAGCTCCTGAGTTCTAGTTCTCCTTCTCTTGTACAGTTTTGCTTCCACATAGTCGCCCAGTCCGGCGGGCAGCAATGAGACCCACTTTACATCTAGCAGGGGCATCTCTTCGGATAGTCGACAGTTTGCCAATGTGTTGATGGCTACCACCTCCGAAGGGATGCTCTCCAGGATTCATGGCCACACCACGTACACGTGGCCAGCAGTTCCTCTTGGCCTTGTACTTGTGGTAGGCACCGCCAGCCTTAATGATAGGCTTGCCAATTCTGCCCCCACCAGCCACAACAGCAACGACAGCTCTGTCGGCCGAGGAAATGACCTTCTTGGACCCTGAAGGCAGTTTTCACTGGCGTTTTCTTGGTCTGCGGATTGTGGGAGATGACTGTGGCATAGTTCCCAGAGGCTCGTGCCAGCTTGCCCTGTCCCCAGCTTCTCCTCTAGACAACATACGATAGTACCTTCAGGCATGGTGCCCACCGGCAAAACATTGCCGATATTCAGCTGGGCCTTCTTTCAGCAGTACACAAACTGCCCAGTGTGGATTCCCTCTGCAGCGATGAACAGCTCCGTCTGCTTCTTAAACCAGTAGGGATCATGAAAAGGTACTTTGGCTAGGGGAGCTCCGTGACCAGGCCATGAATGATATCCTTTACAATGCCCTTAATGTAACCATGCCGCTGCACAGCTTGCAGGCACGCAGAGCCCTTACGGTATTTCACGTGTGCGCAGAACACAAAACTGGCGCCTTACCTGTGACCTCGGCTCAGAAAAATGTGGAATGCTTCATGAATATGCGTGTCATCCTTGCCCAAGGACCATGCTAATCTTCTCTGTATTGTTCCAATTTTAGTATATGTGCTGCCGAAGTGAGCACTTTTCTGAAGTTTTTAAGAGATGATCTATAGTTTCCATTTCAGGATAGTCTCTACACTGTCATCTGGACAACCCGAGAACAGTAATAATTCATGGACATAGATAAAAATATTGAGAGAGATGTTTTACATTGTTCTCATTTAACACGTTGATAATAGGAGTTTTAAATATTTAGTTGTACTCTCAATTAAGAATTATGCTTGATTATAAAAGTTAAATA
>NC_022010.1:81388676-81396146 GCF_000317375.1 Microtus ochrogaster
TAAAATTGAGACTATTTTCCTGTAATGAAAAAAAAATTTACTATATGAGTTTATGGTGTGGAAGAATTGTCTGTATTCTGTCAGTGTTTTAAATAAACACTGATTGGCCAGGCAGGAAGTATAGGTAGTTCAAGCATACAGGAAGTAGAGGCAGGGAGATGAGAACGAGAACAGGAATATTCTGGGAAAAAGGAAGCTCCATTTCGCAGTCCTGTCTCAACCACCTAAGAAGCAAGATGTGACCTACCCTGCTGAAAAAGATATCAAGCCATGTTGCTAACATAGATAAGAATAATGGGTTCATATAAGCTACAAGAGCTAATAAGAAGCCTTGAGATAATGGGCCAATAAGTTTGAGAACTTATACAGACTCTCTGTGTGATTTTCTTTGGGGGGGTTACTGACTGTGGAAATTGGGCAGAACAGAAACCCCAACAAGGAAGAGGGCTCTCATGTTACAACTTTAGAGTTTCCAGAAACTTTCTTGTTTGACAAAAATACCTCGCTACCCATTTTTTTTAAACAAACAAGCACATAAAAATGTATTTCTGTAGCAAATAAGTTACTCTATTTAGGAAAATGTATATACACATTCTAAATAACAAGGTTCTGTAAATATTTTACATGTCAACCCTTCATGGAAGCTATATAAGCTTTACTTATAATTTCTTTGCATTTTAATTGTATAGAATTAAGTTAAAAACAATAGAAGCAATCCAAGTAAAGTGTATTAGCAGGAGATTGTGATGAGGCTTAGCTGCTGATAGTAAGACAGAATAGACAGACAGTGAAACTAGAGGTTTATGTGAAAGAAAAGAAACCACAGAACTACTGGGAAATCATATTTATTCCTTTCATCAGTGTAAAAGCAAGACTTCTGTTGCAACTAAAAATATTTGTGAGAGTGTTGCCAGTATAGGAATATTACTCCCTCATACATAGCTATTTTATATTAAAGTAGGAATGAATGAGGACTGGGACTTGAATGTGTATGATGTGATATAAACCCTCCATCTTTTCCCAGATTATTTTTTGAAATCTCCCAATGAAGAACATTACTATTGTTTATAGTGGAGACATTCTAACTTCTTGCAACCCATGATCCAGAGTTGTATTTTACCAACTGTAAATCCACTGGCTGTGTCTTGGGAGTTTTGTTACCTTTTTTAGGTTAATAACAATCATTTGAAGACAGTAGCTTCAAAATCTAGCAATATGGTATATATGTCTACAGTGAAGTGTGACTCTTGTATTTAGATATCTTACTTTCTTACCCAGAACCTCTTTCCTAATCCCTATCTTTATAATCTATGTTAAATGCCTTTTGTTAACCCCAGATCTGCTTTATACTTTCAAATTCAAATATTATTTTCTTCAATGAAGTCAAGAATCTGGATTTCCTCAAGATAGGTCCCTAAAAGATTAAGGGAACCCCTCATGCCAACATGGGCTACAGCATGAAGCAACAGTTACTGGCACCATGCACAGACTGTATGCATACTATGAATAATCTTGAGAGGGAGAGGTCATATTGTATGGTCACAAAAAAATGTTACAGTGACTATTGTAAGTTTGTGGTGGGTAAAGTTTCTCTTAATAAATATTTAGTTTGATACTGTTACTAAAATTAAATAACAACCAGAAAACTGAAACATAAAATTATTTAGAATTATAATCATGTAGTTATGACTACTCTAAGAAAGAAGCATATCAAATTCCAAGCCAATCTAGGCAACATGAATTCCATGCCTCAAAATAAAAACAGGTAGGAAATAGGAATTCAGGTTACTATTAAAGTCCTTGCCCAGCAGGGTGACTCTCTCGGTTCAACAACCAAAGAGCAAATACTGATTAAAATAAAGAGAGAAATGCAGCAATCCGAGCAAAAGTATAGTGTTATGGTTGATTAATTAATTGTGACATTATTTGACAAATATGTAGCAAAGTAGATTTGAGGGGGAATAATTTATTTGGAACTTAAGTTCCCATATAGAATCCACTAAAGCAGCAATGATATGACAGTAGAAGCTAAAGGTGGTTGTTGTGGGAGTACCCTCTCTGTGCTGTGATTAACATTAAGGAATAAAGAAACTATCTTGGACTGTTTGTAGGGCAGAACTTAGGTATGAGGAAAAGACTGGGCTGTATGCTTAGAAAAGGAAGGCAGAGAGTGGGAAGCCATGGAGCCACCAGAGTCAGACATGCTGGATCTCTGCCAGTAAGCCACTGCCATGTGGTAATATACAGATTAATAGAAATGTGTTAAATTAATTTAAACGTTATCCAATAAGAAACTAGAGCTAATGGGCCAAGCAGTGTTTTAATTAATATAGTTTTTTGTGGTTATTTTGGTTCTGGGTGGCTGGGATAAACAAGTGCCCCCCCTTGCAACAGTTGGTGCCCATGTGGCCAACTAAATCCATGTAAAACCTGAAAGGGCTTGAAAAGGAATTCTAAACAAAAAATAAACTACAGAGTTCAACATATCTTCTTGCTGTTTGCTGGTGGCTTGTTGAGGCTCCTTTAAGAGAGATTTTCCTGATTCAGCCATAGCATGAAAAAAGCCATGGCCATTTTAAAATGCTGGCTTTCTGAGCTCTATTGCCTGTGCAACCTCTGGCTTTTATGGGAGATGGAGCATTTGAGTGGGGTTTGTGAGCAGACTGCTGCAGCTTGCTTTATGGCAGCATGGACTGGCTGTGTGCCTGCAGATGGAGCACTGTGCATGTCTCTCAGAGGTGGTGAGCAGCTCTACCCATAATAGACCACACTGAGTGAGCAGGAAGTACTATACATACCATAATAATGTCATAGCTTAAGTGTTAGACTGGGCAGGCAAGCAGGAACTGCCATGTAACAAATTACTGATAATGCAATAAATACAAATCAAGGTGTATCATAGTGTTTGGTAAATGTATGTAGACATCTTAGAAGAGAGAAGAACAATAGTATAGAGAGTTGTAAAATAAAGTTAATGCTTTAAAATAAGGTGAAGTCTTTAAAGAGATTGAGTACAGATAATCATAGGTTAAAAAGAATAAAGAAAAATAAGCCATTTAAAAACTGAAAATTCACAGAGAGTCTGAATTATATTTATTTTTGTGTTTTCTTTGAATTTTTTGACTGTGAAGGAGCTAAATACAGAGAGAGATTTCATTGTTGGAATGCTAAGTTAAAACAACATAAATGTATCTTGATTCCAAAATTTGGATCTAAGGATATGCTTCTTTGGGAAAGAGGTTCATCTTTTGTTTTCATAGAAGATGAGAACCTGTGGATTGCTCCCAGAACAATATGGTTTGATACACTACATCCCCCTCTGAAAGGTTACCATAAACCCCCTCAAAAATTACTTCACCCAACTGCTGACTGAGATGAACCTAGCACACAGAATAGACCATGAAATACCTGATTAACAGCATCCCCAAACAGCAGGAACTAGTATGGACATAACTATGCCCATATTCCCAAATATTGTTTATAATTGTTTGTTTATATTTAAAGGGGGATATGATATAGATTTGAATAATTTACATTGATATGGATCTTGGTTTCTTGACAAAAATTTACTGTAAGTTTTGTTATATGGTAAATTTTATATATTTCTGCTCTTGATTAATGTTTTGTGTCTGTGTAGCTCATTTAAAAATGTAATGCGTACTTAAGAAATATAAGTTAATAGATAATCATCTGTAATAGTCAAGCTTATAGTCATGTTAGTTAGATTTTTCTAGATGCACAGAGATGTATTTCAGTTAGATAGGTGTTCTTCAAATCCTTCAAAGACTAAAGAATATGGCATTTAAAATGTTTAAGAATGTAAGGCTTATATGACAGTCAGACACATCTGTTCCTGGCAGTACCAAGCTACTACAAAAAGATAATGGGCATTGAAGAGGCTCCTTATAGAGTTTGTTAGCCATTTGTGCAAGAAACTGCTCTTGCCTGGCTGCAGAATCTAGACATGCAGAATCCACAGGTGACTACTATGCTTGCCTAAAGGTGACACTGTTCTTCGGAGTTGCTGCTTCATGAAAGTATCTGCTTGACATCCTGCAGGACACAGAAAAACGACACACACAAACTGATGGCATAGCTGAAACTTTCTTAGAGATTACCTGCTTCATGGAAAGTCTGGGATACTATGGGTCTGTAGGCTGAAGATGGGTGCCCCCGCAGTACAGAAGAACTTTGGGTAACTTTCCAGGAATTGAGAAGTCTCTGTCAATTCTAGAGTTTTGGAAGTTGCTAACATTGCACTTCCTGTTTATTTAGGTAATATTATGTCCTTCTGGAGTCTCTATGGGGTTGAAGAATTTATAGTAATAGTTTTTCTTATTTATGATAAGAGATAAACTAGATATAAATATTTCAACTGTAATTCTTGTTTGATACCTGTTTTGTTATATGTAATATTACTTACGATGTTAAAGTTAAAACCTTCCTTTTTATTTAAACAAAAAGGGGGAGGTGATGTAGGAGTCCCCTTTGTGTGCTGTGATTATCATTAATGAATAAAGAAACTTCTTTGGCCTGTTGGTAGGGCAGAGCTTAGGTAGGCAGAGAAATTGGAGTGAATGCTGGGAGAGGAAGGTGGAGACTGAGAAGTCATGGAGTCACCAGAGTCAGACATGCAGAATCTCTGCCAGTGCCAAGTGGCGATATACAGAATAATAGAAATGGGTTAAATTAATACGAGTCATTCAACAAGAAGCTAGAACTAATGGGTCACACAGTATTTTAATTAATATAATTTCTGTGTGATTATTTTGATTCTGGGTGACTGGGACAGACAAGTGTCCCCTCCTTGCAACAAGTGATCAGTATATGTCATCCAAAGTCAGGAAGCACAGAGACTATTTCTAATTCTCTCCTTGTTATTCAGTCTGTGGGTCCATCCCACAAAGTGGTCTATACTGTTCATATTTAGGGTGAATATATGTTTCTATGAAGACTTAAAAGCCTATCAAGTTATCTATTACTTAAAGTAAAATGAAAAAAAACTGGTTTATTTACTTGTTTTATTTCATTTGGTAGTATATTTATCTTAAATACATTTTAAAAATTCTAGATAAAATATTTCTTGGATTTTTACAAATGTGGCATATTTCTCAACTAAGCATAAATAATCTTTTCTGTTATAAGTTATTTTCTTATGGGTAATTAGTCTTAACTCCATATTCTAATCATAATTTACACATAAAATATTATTTTCCCTTTACTATAATGTAATGCTTTGTAATTTTCTCTTTTCTTATATAAAGTTTATTGATTTTGGTTATAGGTTTAGTGACTTTATAGTTTGTCAGTTCTAAACAAATTAGTAGTTGTCTTAACCTAAGTTATTTTTTATTTAATATATAAATAAAACACATTTTAAAACATTTTTATCATTTTATTGGTTATCCTGTTGGGTATGTTCTCATGTATTAAGGTTACACATTTTAAAATTTTAAACCTGCACATTCCTCAATGTGTGCTCCTTATTTTTGGCCTCTGCTTCTTAAATAATTTCTAGAGATAGGAAATTGTTCAAACATTTTGCTCTATTATTTATGTTCTGATGTACTGTGGTGCATACCTGTGTGCATAATCAGTCCAGAGAAGATGCTCTGGAGGCAGGAGTGATACAAACACTGACTCCACTCCCAAGGAAAACTGAGTAAAACGCTCATAGTTTGTACAGGTGTGTTTTGAAGCAAGATGTGCTACTTTATAAAACTAGTTTTTGAGACTGTCCATTTAAACCACATTATGAAAAATGTGCACGAAACATTTGATTTTTCCTGAAAATCTTCTCCATATATTATATGTACATTGTTTTACTTTATTTTGTTTAGAGTTTATCCTTTAAGTCTATATTTGCTTTTTAAGAAGACACTTATACATAAAATATTGGGCATTTTTTTTGTTATTTGGAAAGTATTCATGTCTAAAGTTTGACAATAAAAATCAATCACAAGTATGTTACCATCTGAAAGATGTCAGCTTTTAAAATTAAATTTTAAGAAATTTATCTTTTAGTAGTGACACAATAATAATAATAATAGCTTTAATAAATAGAGTTTTGAATAATCTCTAGCAATTTTTATCTTTGAAAATTTTGGGTGATGTATTCCTATGGATTTCTTCTAATAAAATAAGAAAAAAAGTATAAATATACCTGATCTTAAAACAGATATTATGTATGTCACTGGCAGTATGCATAGTTTTCTTTTGAAAAATAAATAAATCAAAGTATCATGGCTATAAAAATAACTTAAAGTTTTTCATTATTCGGAATCACAACGAGGGATCCTCGTATTCAGCGCATCCAGCCATTTCTTATGCTTTATGAGACAAGTAATATTACAATTACACAGTTCTTGCTGGGAGAGGGATGGGTACCATTAAGAAAAATAAATAGAACTGACAAAATAATTACCTAGCTTGTAGAAATAATTCTATACAATTAATGATGTTTTAAAGCAATAGAGCTTTTATTTGTGCAAAAAAAAAAAAAAAAAAGAACCACAGGGCACCATGAACTGTTTTGTGAACCTTGTACTTAAATTGCTTATATTTAAATCAAAAATCCTTTCTTGTCATTGTTTTTTTCTGATGGTGTTTTAATTTTAATAATGAAATAACATACCTTTTTATACTTTTAAAATATCTGTTTCCTTTCATTATCCTTTACTAAAGAAAAATCAACATAATAAATATACTTAACACGATAATCTTACTTACCTTGGATAAACAAGAAACCATTAGCAATAACCATCATGTGTTTCTTTAGCAATCACATTTCTATGAATTATCTTCAAACATATAAATATAGGAATAAAAATATTTTCATTTCAAGTATTATTCAATTCAAAATTCAATTTGATGCTATTTTAATTACCTTTTATAAGTTATTTTGTTTTTTGCTGTTATAAGTGTCCACAATTCAAAGTAGAAGAAAAATTGTCTGTTTTGAAAAGATAGCTAAAATTTGGACACATGAAAGTTAGTGATCTTTTTATCAATTCTTAAAATTTATTTTACATACAGACCGGTTTCAGGTCTGTAGTAAGAGGAGCAGGGCCACGTTCCCAGTGCCCAGCTAACTTAACCCCAAAATAACCACACAGAAATTGTATTAATTAAATCACTACCTAGCCCATTATCTAGTCTTTTTGTTTTTTTCTCTCTTTTTTTAATTAATTTATTTATTTATTAAAGATTTCTGCCACCTCCCCTCCACCGCCTCCCATTTCCCTCCCCCTCCCCCGATCAAGTCCCTCTCCCTCATCAGCCCAAAGAGCAATCAGGGTTCCCTGATGTATGAGAAGTCCAAGGACCTCCCACCTCCTTCCAGGTCTAGTAAGGTGAGCATCCAAATTGCCTAGGCTCCTACAAAGCCAGTATGTGCAGTAGGATCAAAACCCAGTGTCATTGTTCTTGAGTTCTCAGGAGTCCTCATTGTCCGCTATGTTCAGCCAGTCC
>NC_022010.1:81399117-81406360 GCF_000317375.1 Microtus ochrogaster
AAGAACCAACTTTTTGTTTCATTGATTCTTTGGACTGTTTTCTGTGTTTCTATTTTGTTGATTTCTGCCCTCAGTTTGATTATTTCCAGTCTTCCACTCCTCCTGGGCGCGTTTGCTTCTTTTTTTTTTTCCTAGAGCTTTCAGGTGTGCTGTTAAGTCCCCAATGTAAGCTTTGTCTGTTTTCTTTAAGTGGGCGCTTAGTTATGTCTAGTCTCTTATTGGCTAACTCTCACATCTTGATTTAACCCATTTCTAATAATCTGTATGTCACCATGAGGTCGTGGCTTACTGGGAAAGATCCTAACCAGCGTCAGTCTCAGACAGGAGATCCATGACATTTGCATTCAGTTCTCTTTTTCCCACCTATCTAAGTTCTGCCCTATCAAAAGGCCAAGTTTCCTTATTCAAACAATGAAAGCAACACATAGAAAGAAGGACTTCCTACACCACACCTTCTTTCTCTCACTCTGTTTTGTCCCTACACCTTTTATCTAGCCCCGCATCTACCCTTTCTCCTTTTACTGCCATCCTTCTATAGCAGATATGGCCAGAGAACTTCACAACTTAGTTCTTCATACATCAATGCAGAACTCCACTTGATTATGCAAGGATCTAGACCGCAAGATTTTGACCCTGAAAATTTTGGGGTTTTAAATTGATGGTATTCGTTTCTATTCCCATTAATTAGGAATAAAACAAAGATTCTGCATGATTTTATAGAGAGAAGGTATCTTCAAGGCTATAACTGAAGAGATACTGACATTTTCACTTAGAACACTTAATGAAAATCAATTTGTCATGGTAGTTCCTGAATTAACCCCTGAAGGTCTCATGTCCTGGGAACCTCTTCAATTACAGGCAAACAAACAACCAAAAAAAAAAAAAAACCAAAAAACAAAAAACAAGCCCTCCAACATTAATTTGACTGTCTACTGATTCTCACTCTTTATATATTTGTATTGGTTACTTTATCATTACTTCAAAGTGATAAAATACCAGCACAGAGCAAATCAATTGGGTCAGAGTATATTTTCACTCACAGCTCAAGAGTGTAGTCCCTTATAATGGAGAAAGCATGGTGGAAGAGGTGTTACTCAGTTGGCCATGTTCAATCTTCAACCAAGAAGCAGAAAGAGAGGCATTATAGAACTTTTGCTATACTTGCTTTCTTTCACCTTTTAGATGGTTCAGAATCAGTCTTTGTCATGATATCAACATTTAGGAAGGTTCTTACTACTGTAATTAGACTGATATGTAAATTCCCTCACAGACCTACCCAAAGATTTATTTTCAGGTGATGTTAGATACTGCCAAACTAATAATCAATATAATCCACTGCAACTATAGAGAATGTAGATTTATCTCAGCAAGGGAAAAGCAGATAAACTCTAGCCATGTAGCTGAGGGAAAGCATAAGATAAATGGGTTCAGTCTACTGTTAGCAATGTCTGTCACAAAGGGATTTGTTTTCTTTTTCAGTCTTTATATTACAGAGGACAGTGCTCTTTCTCAGAGAAGAATTAAAGAAATATTAGTGAAATAAAATTAATACATAGAAATTTTGCTTCTGCTTTGATCTTGAGAAAAAAATCACTGAACAGATGTATTGCTTTTTGTCTGGTGCTCTCAAAAGCTTTTGTTCATGAAAATACTTCTAATATTTGATTTGAAATTATTAGTGAAGTCAGTTTTCTATCCTAATGCTCATTCTTCTCAGTCACAATTAATTAACTGGTCTTGTTTTCAACAATGTAACAAATCATTTTCTCTTAAATTGACCATTTGAAATTACACCTAATCACAGCCTCCTTAATTTGACCTTGAAAGCTCCCACATTAGCTGACTTTATAAGATTTAATTGGCAGAAGCTTTAGTTGAAAAAAAAAAGGATGCTGGATTCAGATGCCCTGTGTTTTATCTCTGAGATATTCAGTGCATTTAAAAATGTCACTTAAACTCTCTGGACCTAATTTCATTATCTTCCAGATTTGAATATTAGCACATACCCTGTCTATTTGAAAGGGTTCTGTTAAAGATACAACTCAGCAATGTAAACAGAGTAATTCAGAATAATTATTCTTGGTAAAGTATAATAAGAATCTCATATCTATTGGGTGCAATGCAAAGCCTCAGTGAAATTCGCATTTCAGGAACTTCATGTTATGGGTATTCTCATCATCTCATTGATAAACATAATTATGGAACCAACTGGGTGTTGGAGGATTGGGTCTTTAATAAGAATGTCTTGCTGGGCAGGAGTGGCGCAGACCTTTAATCCCAAGCAGGTGGATCTTTGTGAGTTTGAGGCCAACCTGGTCTACAAGAGCTAGTTCCAGGACAGTCTCCAAACCTACAGAGATACCCTGTCTCAAAAAAATAAAAAAGAAAGAAAGAATGAGTGAGAGAAAGAAAGAAAGAAAGAAAGAAAGAAAGAAAGAAAGAAAGAAAGAAAGAAAGAAAATGAATGAAGATTATCTTATGATGGGAAACTGATCCAGTTTATGTAGTGATATTTCATTTATATTTTAATAAATAAAGCTTGCCTGAAATTCAGAGAATAAAATAGACACACTGATCATTCCAGACCAGGCAGTGGTGACACACACCTTTAATCCCAGTAGCCATACTATTTGCCATAGAATCTTGGTAGTAGTTGTACATGCTCTTAATCCTAGCACTAGAGAGGATGTAAAATGGGAGCAGACAGCTCTTATAAACAGTCTCATTCTAAGATTTCTGGAGGCAGGATCACCCTTTCAGAATGAGGTAAAGGTAAAAGTCTGTGGCTGGTTGATTTGTTTTTCTTACTTTCAGGTTGAATCCCAACTTCTGTCTCTAAGATTTATTAATCGTGCTACAAGTTTAGAAAACAGTCTTTTTAAATCCATTGCCATTGCATGTTGAGATGTCAACAATTAAAAAAATTAAGGGGAAAATATACAGGTGAAAGACACACATGCAATAGTTATATACATTTGGAGTTTGTCATTTAAACGGATTTTTCTCACAGCATGAGGTAGGCCTTTTTGTTTCTCTGTAACATTGTGTTTTAGTTGACTAAAAGCACTTGATACTCAGATGTGAAAATACAACAGAAATTAAAGGAAGAGAGAGCAGAAGACTAGTAGGAATAAAAAAACATTTAGGAGTCTTAGAGCACTGACTTTTCAAGATGTCTCTAGAGCCACACAGAACAATTCATCATCTCAACAAGTAGAGAAAGAAAAGAGAATAGTTGGGACTAAACCTCCTGTTTCTATTTCAGCCTTATGGTTCTATTTTTTCCAGCTTTATGTATCCTTAGTATGAATTCCATTCCTTCAAAGGGCCTAAAAATTTCTTTTTATAAAGAGCAAAGTCTAATTTTATTAATCCTAGTAATATTCACTACCATTGAAATAGGCATTCTGAAGGTATACTGAACTAGTACAGCTTATATTAAAATTTTTACAGTAAAGTATCTAGGAAACATCTTGACTAATGCTTACTATATGGTAACACAAAGAAAACAGAAGATTGGGGTTTTGACCTTCAAAAGGTTGAACCAAATGTCAAGTTTTTCTTATGATAGAATAATTCAGATTTTTCAGACAAAGGCAGAGGACAAGAAACATCCACAGATGATAATAAAAATCCCCATTGAAAAGTTCTGGAAATGGATTTCTCACCCACGATGAGGTCAATAGCTCAAAGGAAAAATAAAACCTTTAATCAAAATTTGGGATATATAGCAGAAGAATCTTGAGTTCTGTTTACCAGATGGGACTGAAGGAATTAGTCTGTTTCCAGAAGCCATTCATGTCTTCCTAAAACGTAAAAGAGTTTCTTAGAAAGCGTAGGGGCATGAGCCATCATCTCTACAGAGATGTCCTCAAATAAACCTCTCCATTTACTACAGACATGCTTGTCTGAGAACTCTTGATATTTTTTTTTCAAAGAAAAGTTATCAAGTCACTGAAGATATATCTATAAATTCATAAGACCTATTAAGGATCAGGAAGGTATTGAATGATGTGTGGATCATTGGTAAAAGACCCAGAAATTCAGAGGATTCAAGTCAACAGCAAATTGCCATGGTAGAAGTGGGGCACAGGAAGAAAAACAGTATCCAGAGAGAATGAGAATGGATAGTTACCACCCAGGTCTTATTTGAGGAAAGGACAGGATAGATAATATAAATTAGCTCAAGTCACCTACTATTTTCTGATTAAGAGATATTTGATATCACTTATATTCAAGAGTTAACTGTTTATGTTTACAGCTAGAGAGATTTTTCAACTCTTAAAAATCCCTGGTGCCCTTTTAGAGGACTGGGAATCCCAGAACTAATCTTGAGGAGTAGCACTAATCTTGAGGAGTAGCACTAATCTTGAGGAGTAGCACTAATCTTGAGGAGTAGCACTTTGTAACTTCAATGCCGGAAGAATTTGACACTCTTCTTACTTCCATGAGAATCCACACACAGGTTCATATGCCCAGATTAATAGACATACACACACAGATACACAGACTTACAAAAATAAAATAGAACACTAACTAAATCACTTTGAAAAGCTATTTTGTCCTAAGAGAGGCATACATGGATCTAATCTACATGGGTAGTAGAAAAAGACAAGATCTCTTGAGTAAATTGGGAGCATGGGGACCTTGGGAGATAGTTGAAGGCAAAAGGGGAGGCAGGAAGGGGAGCAAAGAAAAATATAGAGCTCAATAAAAAAAATCAATTTAAAAAAAGTTATTTTATTTCATGGAGTGGGTCTTAAATCTATCAGTAGTGTTTGCTAATCCAGCAAGCTCTGCACCACTATTACACTAACCTATTTTACAGGCAAATCATCATTGTAGATCAAACAATTTGCGTTTGGGTTTGTGTTTACCTTTTGAAGAACCTGAGACTACATAGCCCACAGACCTAGGGGACATCCAAATACCATTGTTGTGCTAAATGAACATAGCAATAAAATCACTCCTGAAGACGCTCTGATATCCTCACAAATCAGTGCCTTGATCAACCATCATCTGAAATTCTTCCTCCAGCTGAAGATGGGAACAAAGACAGAGATAGGTGGTCAGACAAAGTGCAGGCTATTGCTGACTATTTGAGGGTCCAACCCCCAGAAGTTAGCACCAGGTTGTGTGAGAAAAACCACAAAAGCAGCAGGGCCTAGACTTTTCTATCTGAGGAGTAGACACCTTTCTGCTGGTAACCTAAGAAAAAAAGGAACAAGCACACACTTTCTTGATAGTAAACTTCTCCTTTACTTTAGCTTAAATAATTTCCCTTTTTAGACAATTCTCTTTACATACAAGCACTTCTTATTCCTCTGCCCAGTGACATATTTCAGTATGCAGTTACATCTCTTTTCACATGACTACACAACTTTCTTTTACATACATTTCCCCTCCAGATCTCTTTTCTGTACAGTGTCTTTCTCCTTGCATCCACAGAGTCACAAATCTCCATACAGTCACAGCTACCATCTCATTTACATATTATCTCACTGTGCAGCACGTTACCCAATTCCTAGCTCCAGCTCCTCTGTGTGGCAGTAGTTCCTACACCCGGCTCTCTTTCTCACACTCATTCACAAACTCGTACTTATTCTATATCTGTCCTTCATTCTTTGCTCGCTCACTCTCCCTCATTCATACTCTTAGACTCCCTTCACTCTTCTTCATCTCCACACTGTCTCTCCCACACCAGCCTGCTCGCAATATTGCTGCTCCTCTCTGCTGCTTCTACTTTGTCACGGCCAAACTCTGGAAAATTAGAGGTTGGTTTACAGGGTCCGATCGAAAATCTAAACATAAATTAAGTCACATAGTTTCTCTCAGGCTAGGCATGTCACGATGACCCATACATGTAGCTCTAAGTTGTTAAGAGTTCCCAGACGGAAAAAGATATTGGAAATCAAGACTTAACAATAACAATTAGTTAGCTGGACTTTGAGCAGGAAGGAGTATGTACAGACTAAAGTTGCTTTGAACTCTGACTTTGAATCAGCAAACAACTCCTGGGGAAATGATCTTGTGTATGTGTCTCTAGGAGCAACCAAACTGCTTTGAATCTGCTGAGGTCTTGGCTAATTGTATAAAAGGTTGTTTTTGTTACTGAGAATTCTCATATGTCAGTCTGAGTTATGAAAAAATATTCTAGTATTATTTCTGTTCATCAATATCGTATAACTTAAGCAGAATCATAATCTAAATCATCCACAGCTATATGTGTGCCCTAGAAATGGAATGTATACATGAGATAAACACACAAGCAGGGAGAATACACCCAAAACTATTAATTATTACAGAAGAAATGAAGATCTTAGGGGAGAAATGAAGTGACTCATGAAAGAAATTAGAGACAGTAACAACTGCTTTGCTTGGCCAGTGACCACACAACTTTGCCAGGTGGTGCTCCCCATGTGTCTGATGGATCGGCTTGCTGAACAGTAATTGATACCTGCTGTATACACCTACATCAGGGAGTGAGAAACTTTAAAACCCTCAGCCCTAAATGGGATATCTGCATCAAACTGCTTTCCTCAGGGCTCAGGAAACGGCAGAAAAGGAGGCAGAAATATGATAAAATTTGGGAATGAAGAGCACCAAGGAAACAAGGCTTTCTAAACAGACATGGACTGTTACAGATATGAACTGGCAGAGGTAAAACTCGGGATAGCCAGATAACTGGAGGAAGAGTATTCCATAACAATTTCGGTACCAAGCCGGAGACAAGGAGCACCAAGGATCCCTTAGACTTTAAGTTCCTTTGGAAGCACAACATTATTAGTATGAAAACAAACAATATATAGCTTAAATCATGGCAAACAGTCATGTAGCTAATGACAGTGGAGATTCATTCAATCATCTAGGAAGCCAAAGTTCAGACTGAGTTCATTGTATGAGATAATTCACCACACTAAGCCCAAATAAGGAACGGGCTTACTTGTAGCCCACTGAAAGCCTTGGGAAAGCTATTGTTATTTGCTCTGTCAAATATGAAAGTACTCGATTCACAATCAAGGTTAGCTTGCTCTGAATCATCACGGTTTGATTCCTTATTGACCATTTATTAATAACTCTAATAATACCTGCTGAAACTATGCAACTTTTGCAACCGTAGCATCAATGTAGACCCTGAAAAACAGCTCAATGGGTAAAGGTGCTTGGCACAAAACACTGAAGACTGGAGTTTAAAATTTGGAATCCATGTAAAGGCAGAAGGAAATAATTGACTCAACAAAGT
>NC_022010.1:81406504-81423373 GCF_000317375.1 Microtus ochrogaster
ACACACACACACACACACACGAGTCTTATTTAAACTTATGTAAAATCCATAGTGTAAATACTGATGTAAATAATGCCAAGTAGTTATCCATCAGTTACTTTTCCTCACAGTTGAGACAAAATACCTGAGCAAAGAAAGGAAGGACAAGTTTATCTCTGCTCACAGTTTGAAGGTACAATCTTCAAGTCAGGGATCTTGCAATGGTAGGAGCCGTTGGTCACAGTGTATCTACAGGCAGCGAACTGAAAATAATGAAAATGCTCATCTCAGTTTCTCTTTACAGTTTTCAGAGAAGCTCATGGAATAGCACCACTCTCATAAAAAGAAAATCATCGCGACTCAACCCACCTAGTCTAGATAAAGATTAAACTGATTTACACAATCCCTCTGCAATATTCTTAGAGGTTTGTCTCCTAGGTAATGGGCAATGGTAGATTTAGTCCAATTAATAGTTGGTGTAAACCACCATATACTACATAAAGCAGGCAAAGAACTTGAGCTAGTTTCTTTTCCTTCATTCTTTCCTTCTTTTCTTTTCTTTTGTCTGTTCTGTACTTTTTTGAGACAGTGTTTCTCTGTAGCTTTTGAATCTGTACTGAAACTAGTTTTTGTAGACCAGGCTGCCTTCTAAATCACAGATATCCGCCTGCCTCTTTCTCCCAAGTGTTGGGATTAAAGGTGTGCTCCAGGACCACCCGGCTCCAATTTCTAATTAGTAACAGGACTCACCTATTACACAATACCTTTCAGCTTGCATTAGTTTCTGATATATTTTGCAAATAATTTCATTCTATACTAAGAAATTTTTTATTTCTTTAATATTTTTATAAAGTACATTTTTATGAACAGTTACATTGCAAAACTCTGAAACTCAGTGGAAACTATTCAAGAAAGAGAATATGAACATTAATAATACTAAACACAGAGAGTTTTTCTTTTCCCCAAACAACTGCCTCTCCTGTAAATTTTTTAAAAATGTTAATAATTTAGATTTTTCAATAAAAAACTGTTATCTTTTTCTTTGAACATGATTTAATAAGAACCCAATTTTAAGCTACACTCAGAGTTTTCAGGCAAACCTCATTATAGTTAGCTCAAGGTGTTTCTTACCATTTTCCAAATTCTCTTTCAATTTGACTTCCAACTTGCAGAAACACTAGTGTAGCAACTTTGTGTTGAAAACAGTGAAGTGAAGCAATAAACTTGATAAATTAATGCTTGAATTATGTATGCTCATGGTCTGACTGGAAAGAATTAAAATTGTAATTCCATAATATAAGGAAAAATTTAAAAATATTTCTTGTGAAAAGTGATCTATGTGTTTTCTTAATTGACAGGAAAGTAACTCTAAAACTTGGGTATTATTTAACTAAAGTATGCAAGTTTAGAACATGATATTGATTCACTAAAACTCAACAAATATCACTTTTAATTGATTTTTAGCAAAGTGTCTGTTGTTCTGGATGTTCAAAAAAAATGAGCCTGTAAAAGCAAACATAATGTGTTACCAGCATCTTTTTCTAAATCAGTGACTCCATCAGTAAATTTGACATCACAGAAATCAAAATGAAGTACTATTTATATTTTATAATTATTTTATCTAACTAACAAATATTTTCTCTCAACACACACATTTGTCTTAGCACATACAGACATGTATATATTTGATCATGCGAATAAGGGTGATCAAGGAAACACCAGTTACAAGGAGAAGAAATTATTTGCCTCTCTAAAAGAAGAAAATGTCTGGCACATAGAGGATCACATGTAGACATTCTGCATTGGAGGTGTGTTTAAAAGGACTGGAGAAATGCTCAGTGATTAAGAGCACATATTTCTTTCTTTTTTTCTTTTTCTTCTCTCACATATTATATCTTGACTGCAACTTCCCTCCTTCCTCCCTTCTCAGTTCCTCTGCTCTTACCTCCTCTTCTTTTTCCATTCAGAACAGGCAAGCCTTTCAGGGATATTGACCAAACAAGGCTTGTTAAGTGACAAAATAAAAAAACAAAGTATCTTCACTCTATTAATACTAGAGAACGCCCTAGTCAGTAGGAGGAAAGAGGTCCCAAAAGCAGACTATAGAGTCAGGGATAACTCCAACTCCACACCCCCATTTTCATACACACACAATGTAGGATTCCCTCAAGAAGACAAAATTATACAACTATCAGAGTGCCTAGGTCAGTCCCTTATAGGCTCCTTAAGTGTGGTCCAGTTTGTTTGAGCCCCTATGACCCCAGGTTAGTTGAACTCTGTTGAAATAATAGGGACAGCGGGCCGCTTCCTGCTACCCATCACCCGCATGGCTAGCTTTACACCCGAAATAATTACATGGACACTGTATTTTTTCAAACACTGTTTGGCCCATTAGCTCTAGCCCTTACTGGCTAATTCTGATATCCCGATCAACCCATTTCTAATAAACTGTGTAGCACCAGTCTTACCGAGGAAAGATTCAGCATGTCTGACCTGGTGGCTTGGGTTCTGTTGTGCTAACCTTGACCCATCTTGCTCCTACACTCTTTCTTCCCCTCTTCTGCAGGATTTTTGGGATCCATCTAACGTTTGGTTGTGGGTCTCTGTATTTCTTTCCATCAGTTGTTGGAAGCTTCTCTGATGACAATTATGCTGGGCTCTTGTCTATGAACATACCAAATTATCGTGAGGGATCATTTCATTGACTAACTGATGCTGCAATCCTCAGACCTGGAAAGGCTAAGTAACAAGGAGGAGTTAAGGCAGGAACTCATGAATCTCTCTCAGAAGGGGAAATAGAACAGATATCACAGATAGACTGGATGGGGGGCAAGAACAGAAGGGATCAGTTGAGGGGGAGCATAGAGAGAGAGTGACTACTACGACAGACAAGTGGAATTGAGGGGAAGCTCGACAACAAACGAGAAACCGGGTGCAAAGGAAACTCCCAGTAATCTATGAGGGTGAACCTAACTAAGATTCCTAGGGGTGGAGGATAAGGAGCTGGAACTGGCAATCTCCTTTAACCAGGAGGAACTTCGAACTGGGGCACCAACGAAGGCACAAAACCTTCAAACTACAATTTGTTCTCTGTACAAGATGTACTGGTGTCAAGATGGTGTAGAAATTGTGGAAGTGACCATCCAACCACTGGTTCAGTTTGAGATTCATGTGTAGAGAGAGCCTGCCTTTTGGGGGCGGGACGGCTCTGGAAAATGTTTACTTAAATTGGGGTGCGTAGACGCTGAAGCCCGTTTTCCTGTTTCCTGTTTCGGTGCATCACTGAAACTTCGGTTGTGTGAGTGTGCTATTTACATTAAAGTTGTATCATCTTATACCAATTGGCCTGTATTAATCCGATCCGCCTTCATTCATGACACAAGAGAAGGAACCTACCTGGAGGGCCATGAACCCTGGGCAAAACAGCCCAGAGACCTAGACAAAAATAAAAAAAAATAAGAACATATATTTATTTTGAAGAGAATTTGTGTTGTGTGGTATTTTGTTTGTGTTCTGATAAATAAAGCTTGCCTGGAGATCAGAGGCCAGAGCTAGCCAGGAGTTAACAACAGAAGCCAAGAGGTGGTGGAACAGCATTTAATTTCAGCACTGGGGAGTTCATACTTTTAATCCCTGCCCTTGTGAGGCTCAAACCTTTAATCCCAACACTCAGGAGTCTGAGAGAGGAAGTAATAAGGAGGGCTGGAGACAGGATCTCAATGCTTTTGAGACTGAGGAATGGGAAAGGTAGGAAGCAACTGGTGGCTGCTCTTTGTTCTCTGACTTTTCAGGTTCTTCCCCACCAAATATTTGACTCCCCATTCTTTATTGATGATCTTAATTATAATGCTTCAAATTTGAGTTTGGTTTCCAGCAGCAACAGAGTTATTGACAAGTGACTGTAACTTTAGTTGCAAGGGCTAGTATTCACTCTTTTGTGAATTTTAAAATTCCATGGTCTTTTGCACTCAAAAAAGCATGTTCATACACTAGCACAAGCACACAATACCACACACACACACACACACACACACACACCACAAATAAACATATATTGTTTTGTGTTTTTCTGTGATTTCTGTTTACGTAAATATATTTGTCTGCTCTCTTTTTTTTTTTTTTTGATGTGTTCTTTGGTACTTTTTTCTTCTGTTTGTGTGTTCTGTCCCATTCTGGCTTGTATGTTTTATTTATGAGGGTAACAATAAATTAATAGTAATAATATTTACTAATAATAAGAAGAACATGTATTGTTATTATATGCCTATGTGCAGTTTAACGATAGAGAGAGAAATGATGTGGATTTCAGTGAGTTGGTAAGTGGTAAGGATTTCAAAAAGGGGAAATCATAATCAGAATATACTGTAAGCAAAAACATATTTTCAATAAAAGAAAGAAAATGTGTCTGTCAGTCAGTAAGTGTGGATGATAGAGTTAAATATTTATGGGATGCTGTAAATTAAATCTCTTGTAGGCATCTGTATAAATTTGTTTTTATTTGTAATGAGATAGAGAAATATTTACTTTTGTAAAACAGTATCATTGCTCAACATATAGACTAAAAGCACCAAATAATTTTATGCTGTATTGAGAAACAGAATAAAAAGTAGACAGAAACTTCAAAAAATAATGTTTGCCAGTGATGGACTACTTGCCTCTCAAAGTAATAACTGCCACTAAGACTCATGCATGAAACCATAAGTACACACGGAGTAACAATAAAAGCAAGGAACGTAGGAGGCAAGCTTGAGAGACCAAATGTATGATGGTGTTCCAGTTTAATTTCTGTTTCTATAATAAATTATCAAGATAAAAATACATTTTGTTGAGCAAGTGCTTATTTTAGCAAACAATTTAAGTCTATAGTTCATCTCTGTGGAGAGGTCACAGTGTCAGTAGCTCCAGGTAGCAAACATGCCACATCCAAGTTAAGAAGAATGAGAAGGTAACACACACACGCTTGTACTCATCTGAATTTCTTCATTCTTAGCCTGTTCAAGTCTTTGTGTAGAGAATGGTTCTCTTGGTACTGGGCTAGCTCTTGCAACATTAACTGAATTAATTAAAATAGTTTCCTACAGAAATGCCCACAGCCATGCCTATGTAGACAATTTCTCATTGAAATTGTCTTCTCAGTTTTGGACGGCTGATAATTAAAGCTAACCAGCATGGTGGAGAATGGGAGAATCCCACTGGGCTCCCTGCCAGCTACAGTACAAATTTATATCAGAGGCAAAGTGCATGCATGTGGTCATTTGTTTTTTATTTTACATACCAGTCCCAATTTCTCCTCCCTTCTCCTCCTACTTCCCCTGCCTTCTCCCATCCCACAGAGAAAGTCCAGAAAGCCTGACATATCAAGTTTAGGCAGGACGAAGGCCCTCAGTTCTGTATTTAGGATGGGTCAGGTATTCCTCCATAGGGATCCAAGAGCCATGTCACACACTAGAGACAAATCCTGGTCCCAGTGCCAGGGGTCTCACAAACTGCTAAAACTTCACAACGGAAACTCACATTCAGAGGACCTAGTTCAGTCCTACGTAGGTTCCCCAGCTGTCAGTCCAGAGTCAGTGACTGTCTTTTTCTCCTTTTACGTGGGATCCTAGTATGTCTCTTTTAGATCTCAAATTGTTGACTAGCTTCTCTGGGAGTTGTGGGCTTTAGCATGGTATTCTTTCTTTTTGTCTAATATCCACTTATGAGTGAGTTCATACTGTGTTTGTCTTTCTGTGTCTGAATTACCTCACTCTGTTTTTTTTCTAGGTCCATCAATTTGCCTGCAGATTTCAAGAAATCATTGTTTTGTTTTCTTTTTTATCGTTGAGTAGTACACCATTGTTTAAATGTTCTATGTTTTTTTTTTTAAAATCCGTTCTTTGATTGAAGGGTCATGTAGGTTATTTCCAGGTCTGGCTATATGAATTATTTTGAAATCCCTAAAATTATGATCAAGTTATTATCAGCACTCAGGAAAATATTTTAATTTTAAGACATGTATGCAATATATATTAATACAACATCCAAAGCAATCTAACATAACAAAGAATTGAAAGGATACAAAGGCATAAATGAATATTTGTTATATAAAAAATCATTGCAAATGAGATACTAGAAAAATAACTGTTAATTGCTAAAATTGCCTATTTTATCTTGCAAGTTATATTTCATGATTAAAATGCAAAAACTACTAGATTAACAATGCTTTTTAACAATTTTATAGTTTGATATGTACATAACAACAAAAAGTGCCTCTTAAGAAGCAAAAACAAATATAAATAATGTATGCATTCAAAGTCCTATACATTTGTATAAAAGGGGTTAGGCAGGCTGCACTTAGGAGGCAGGCTGGGGACAGTACTGAGGAGGAGAGTAACAAAATTGCTCTTTTCACAGGGGATCCCATTTCAGAGTTAGGGAGAAACCTGGTACCAAGGAAACCCCCAGGAATTCACAATAACCCCAGCTAAGACTCCTAGAAATTTGGGAGAGGGTGTTTGAGCTGACCATTTACTAAGATTGGTGAATACCATAATTGATGTTTTTTTGTTGTTATTTATTTGTTTTACTTCCTTTTTTATTTTAATAACATTTTTTTCATTTATTTTATATATCAGTTTCCTCAAACTCCTTTGCTCCCATCCCCTCCCCTTTCCCATCTACCCACCTCCCAAACAATTCCTTCTCCCTTTCCATTCAGAAAAGTACAAAGCTCTCATGGGTTTGCACAAAGCATGGTACATCAAGTGGAGGCAGGACCAAGTCTTTTTCCTGATGTGGGACCCCCCTCTGTATGCTGTGAATATCATTGGTTAATAAAGGAACTGCTCTGTGCCTATAGCAGAGCTATAGGGGAACAGAGCTAGGCAGGGAAAACTAAATGGAATGCTGGGAGAAAGGAGCTAGAATAAGAGATAAGACATGTAGCCCCACCAGAACCAGACAGAATTTAGCCAGTATAAACAGCCACTTGGCCATAAACAGATTAATGGAAATGGGTTAAATTAATATAAGAATTAGACAATAAGAAGCTAGAGCTAATAGGCCAAGGAGTAATTTAATTAATACAATTTCTGAGTGGTTATTTGGGGATTGAGCTGCAGAGTAGCCGGGGACAAACAAATAGCCTCCCCTCTAACACTCTCCTTACATCAAGGTGGAACCAGGTAATCCAACATGGGAATCCGGTTATGCAAATTGAGCTAAGCTCTTGGGAGAGGTCTGATTTCTCTGTTAGAAGCCTTCCACATTGGAACACTGGACTGAGCTCCCAAGGTCCAAATGAGGAGCAGAAGGACAGAGAACATAAGCAAGAAAATCAGGACCGCAAGGGCTGCGTCCACCCACTGAGACAATTGGACTGATCTAATGGGAGCTCACCAAGGCCAGCTGGACTGGGACTGATGGAGCATGTGATCAAACCGACTCTCTCAATGTGGCTGACAATGAGGGCTGACTGAGAAGCCAAGGACAATGGCACTGAATTTTGATTCTACTGCATGGACTGGCCTTGTGGGAGACTAGTCTGTTTAGATGCTCACCTTCCTAGACCTGGATGGAGGGGGGAGGACCTTGGGCTTCCTACAGGGCAGGAAACCCTGACTTCTCTTAGGACTGGAGAGTGAGGGGGAGAGGGAGTGGGGGCAGTGGGAGAAAAATGGGAGGAGGTGGAAATTTTAAAGAAATAAATAAATAAATAAGCCTTTCTAAGAGACCAAGCTACAGGGTTGTCACACACATGCAAAAGACCTAGATCAGTCCCATTCAGGCACCTTGACTGTTGTTCCAGTGGATTGTGCTTGTCTGTGGATCTGTGCCTCAGCTTCCATCAGTTACTGAACTCTATCTGACCTCAATTACGGAGATCACCAATCTGTTTACTGAACTACTGGGATAGCGAGATAGCACAGTGGTTAAACACACATGTGCTTACAGAGGATTAGAGTTTGATTCCCAACATCCATGTTTGGCTCTTCACAATCACCTGGAATTCCAAATCCAGGAGATCTGATACTCTTTTTTTGGCCTCCACAGGCACTCAGATTTATGTGCACATACAAAGGCACAAACATCCACATAAATATAACAATAACTAAAAATTTCTAATTAAACTGGAGTAAATTCTTTCTTCTGATAGCCTTTTTTGTATTAAAATTTTCATGTCATGTGTGGTCTAGACACTAACAATTTCTCCTAATTTGCCTAGACATTAACATCTCTCCTCTGTAATAAATAAATAAATAATCTATCTATCTATATCAATATCTATCTATATGTATGATTCTTGTACCCCCTTTTTTCTTAATGTCTCTACTCATAATACTTCTTCTCTAATTCCTTAAAAGAGAACATTTCCAGTTTCTCTTTTTTTTCACTTCCAAATTTTGAAGGAACTGAATTATGGTTTCAGGATTTCTGAATTTTAGAACCAAAGATAATAAAAGATGATGATGCTTCATACCGTTGTCTTCTCAGTGCCGATTCTGGAAAGGGATTACACTAGGATTGCTTCCAAATATTTCTGAA
This sequence comes from Microtus ochrogaster, assembly GCF_000317375.1. Taxonomy (NCBI): domain Eukaryota; kingdom Metazoa; phylum Chordata; class Mammalia; order Rodentia; family Cricetidae; genus Microtus; species Microtus ochrogaster. The sequence goes on from NC_022010.1 coordinate 81,415,007, forward strand.
AAATGGAGCCTCGTTTCCTACAAATATTGAAAACTACTCATTGTCCCAATGTCGTAGCACTATTAACGGCAGACAAAGCACATATAGGAAATCAGAAACTCAACTATTAAGTTTTACCTTCTCTCAGTTTATAAATTGCTCCTTAATAGTATTTCATAATTTGTTCTCAAATCTAACTGACAATTGTGTCTTCATAATTAGATTTTGTTTGTTCCCTAATTTTAGAAGTGCCTGTGAGGCAAGTGTTATGTTTCCTCTGCTCATTTTATGATCCTTCATATCAAGTTCAATGACCTAAATGATGCATTATAAGAATTTTTAATTAAAATCATTCATATAATAACATAAGAGATGTGCAATCACAACTGACAAGGTCTGAAGATTGCATCAGAGTTACCCATGCCCATATCAGGAACGTATGTTAAGAGAGCTCATCAGAGATGCTGAGGAGGAGAGACAACTGGACATGATCCCTCTGTTTCTCGTTAACAGGCTGGACACACGATTAGGTTGGTTCTTCAGTTATTTTCTGGAAAACATTCAGAATATTATAAGTAACTTGCTATCCCCTGTTTCATACTGAGTGTTGCTTGCCATCATAAATCTTTCGTGTTCAAGCTTTTTTTTTTTCCAAAGAATATGAGCTTTAAAACTTTTAGTCTATTATTCAAATAAACTTTAGCAAAGGCGAAAGCAATCATTTGGGTCATTCCGTTTAGGTGGTTTCTCAAGCTGATTCGCTCAGGTCAAACACAGAGGTTTTTCAGAGGTGCATTTATTTTTTTCCCTTCCCTGATTTAATTTTCTCATCATTCCACTTCACATTGCCTATGTAAATGAAGCTGTCATGCTATAAGCCAGTTTCCCCTTGTCTATCTCCTCAGTAAGAGCTTCAAAGTACTAAAAAGCTGAAATAGCTACAAAAGAACAATTAATTTGTGCAAAATCACAGTGGCACTGCAGGTATTAAAAACACTACAACAAGGCTTTTATCACTGAGTGAAACAGCATAGCATTAAGCTAAAACCTAATAGGGCTGAACATGCAGCACAATGATCTAGTTAATAAAGGAATCTCAAGGACACAGAGAACTGGAGTAACGGGATTTGGATGGAATCAGTCATTTCAAATAAACATCCAGAAAGGTACATATGAAAAGAAGTGCAGATTATTGAAGGCAAGTTTAGACCAGTACATAATATTATATCTATTTTTAGAAAAAGTTCCATTAGAAATTAATGTTGAGGACTCTGATAATACTCAGTGCTGTACTGTGTATACTTGTTGACTGGGGTTTCGCTGACAATGTGATATTTAAAACTTAAGTCTTTGAACAGTAAAAATTGGAGACATATTATATCTAAAACTCCCTAAGAGGATAATGTTAAAACCTAATCACCAATGTCACTGCCTCCTGTGTTGAAAGAGCAATGGAAACAATTAGTTTAATCATCAATTGTTTATTTAATAGCTGCTCTTAGCACAAAACTGTATTAGGTGCTATGGGCTGGAAAAGAAGTTAAACTATTGCTGTAATTTCTAAGTAAACACATTATGAGCTTCCAGAACAAGATAAAGAAGAATGAATATTCAGTCATGAGGCAAATACAGGGACTGCATTAGAAATTTAAAAAGGAAGCTAATTTTCTGTTTTAAACTATAATGAATACACACATTTCTTTTTTGGTTTCTACTAGATATATCTGAATTCAAATTTCTGGATCTCCATCAATATGCTCTATGTTTTATGCCAAGATTTGTGCAAAGATTCCTGGGTTCACTCTTTCTCATCTGAGAACCATACTAAACTGAACTAAATATAGAGAATATATTTTTAAAAGAAAGGACAGGGAGCAGCTCTGAGTATACTAAGTGAATTACAAAAATACAAACAGACAGAAAACAACAACAACAACAACAGCTAAAAACAGAACAACTAAAATAGATGGAACAAGCAGTTCCAGACAGAAAGGAAACACCAATAAGGTTTTTGCACAGAGCAGAGAGAAATGCAATATGAACTCAGTTTATCCATATTAAAAATGTCAAAATAGCATCAAATTTATGTTCAATATATTCATAGTGAAAGATCTTGGAGGCAGGACCTGATGCAGAGGCAATGGAAGGGCACTGCATACCGGCTTGCATTCTCTCTCTTGCTCACTCTACTCTCTTATAGAATCCAGGATCACCTGCCTAAGGATGGCATCAGTCACCATGTCCTGCCCCCCCCTTACCTGATCATTAATTTAGTAAATGGCTTACAACTGGATCTCATGGAGGCATTTTCCACTGAGATACCATCCTCTCTGATTACTATACCTTGTGTTAAGTTGACACACAAAATCAGCAAGTACAGGAAACATTTTTATTTAACTACCACATTCTATTCCCTGTCCCCATAGGGTTATAGCCATATCAAAATGCAAAAATTTACTTAGTTCAATTTTGAAAGTTCCCGTCTTCTACCACATACAATGAGGGAAGAACTTATCTCTGCTACACTTTCTGGTGCTCCTATTACCCCTCCTCACACTGTGCTTTTTTTTTCTTGCTCAGGTTACTCTTTTCATTAAGATCTGCATAAGAGTGACTGCTAATAACCCCATGACACGGTCAAAACTAGGCTTTCTTGAAACCTCCTCTGTCAAACCCATTGACCCAAAACTCTTCAATTTAGGCAGACATTTTGGACAAGATTAGAAGGCAGATTCATTCTTTGCCAAAATATCATGAGAATGGTCTCGACGTCACCTAATAATGTTGTTTGCCTCTGTAAGCTCTTGAGCTGGTCTGCCATTTTTCTCTCAGCACTAGTGTCTTCCAGGTTACTACTAGTATGTCCCATTAAGACCTACTTAAAGTGTTCAACTTCTTTCCTTATCCAAAGTCCCAAAGTTGACATCCCACCAACAAACAGCATGGACCGGCCTGTCACAGCAATATTCTGCACATTGACAGCAACTTCTGTCTTAGTCAGTGTTTTATTGATGTGCAGAGGTGCAATTACCATAACAACTCTAATAAAGGAAAATATCTATTTTTTTATTTTTTACAGTTTCAGATGTTTAGGTCAGTGCTATGGAACCATGATGGCCAACATGGTGATGTAGAAGTAGTTGATATTTGTACATATGCATCCACAAGCAACAGGAAGAGAGAGAGATTTGGCCTGGCTTGGAAACCACAAAGCTCACTCAAAATGACAGACTTCATCCAACAATGTCACAGCTACTCCAACAATACCACATCTCTTAATCTCTGTCAAGCATTAAAACTCTTTAACTAAGTTTTCAAATATATGAACCTATGAGGGTCATTCTTATTCCACCACCATATAATTCTGACACATATTAGGAGGCCTTCATGGTGTGCAAATCTCTGCATTGCTGTCTTCCAGTCTCCTATTAGGAAGGCCCATTAAGCTATGATTTTAGCATTCACCTACTTTCTTATTCTTCACATTTCTCCAAAATGAGCATGTTCATGACTATCCTAGGAAAAGCTCATGTTTGGTACTAACTTCTGTGTTTGCTGCTTTTCAATTACAGTGACAAAACAGTATGGCAACAGCAAATTATAACTGGACTTACCCTTCTGAGGGCTATAGTCCATGGTGGCAGAGCCAAAAAAAAAAAAGAGAGAGCAGGAATATCGCTGAATTCATATCTTGATATGCTAGTAGGATACAGAGAAAGAAGGTACACAGGGAATTTCTCAAGGCTTTTGAGACCTCGAATCCTGCCACCATTTGCACACCCCCTCCAACAAATCCACACTCCTAGTCCATTCCAAACTGTCCTTTCACACCAGTTCAATCATATAAGCTTTTGAGGGCATTTCTCATTCAAACTACTACAGTGGCTTCGGGTAGTAATCAGTTTTACGATACAGAAGCAATAGTTTGTGTATGTGTGAGTGTGTGTAGCATTTTATTAGTAACTACTTTAAGCTTTATGTCTTGAATATTTACCTTAAAAATTGCCAAAATTGACTGTTTCTGTAACTGAAAGGATCAGATAGAGGAGAAGAGTGAGGAGATGTTAAGAAAAGTGATACATGGAGGGAATGTGGAATATATGGTCAATTCCCTATAAAGGAATATGTGGAGACAGAACAGTGAGATTCACAAATTTATACTATTAGTAGGCCTTAATAATTATTGTGCATATTTCTCCAGTATGTCAAAAAGATTTAAAATAATATAAAGTTGCTCCTTCATTCATGTCTCCATGTTTTCCTTCAATATCAATTTTTCCTCATAACTTTATTGAAATATTTGTAAGCATTTGCAAATGTATTAAAAACTGACCTGTAAAATCTTTACCATATTAATAGTGTCTTACTTGTATCTACAAAAAATTAACGTTGTTGCAATAAAATAATATAGCAAAACACAAGCTATATATCATTGAAGATCTTTTTTAAGTCCACATAGGACATTTTGTTTGTGTATCAAATTTTTGCATACGTTTACAATTTTATAGACCCCCAAAGCATGTTTTTGAAATGTATCATATTATCTTTATAATTGTAAGCATTTATCATAAATTAAGTTATAAATGATCAGTGTAATTAAAATAGCTTTTAACATTTTATTGACTATATTACTATATAATACAAGGAAGAACAACCAGAACTAAAGACACTGGAGGGAATAAACACAGAGAAGAACGTGCTTAATACTCATGCCAATTTTACAGAGATCTGTGAAGAACTTGGAAAAGAAAACTTGAAATTCTGTACTTTACATAAACAGGAATAGAAACATCTGAAATTTCTGTATGGGCATTTGAATAATTAATGACATCAAGATCAACAGTTTTAATGCAAATATTAATATGAGCTTAAGAAAGAAACTTTAAAATCTTCAAGTTGTTATTCAATATTTATCTATAGTGCTGTCAACTTTGAAAGTTTATTCCTTCAATATATTGCTTGATTCTTCATGGTAAAAGAGAGAAGAAGACTATTTTGAGTGCTAAAAATTAAGATATAAAGCATGTACATTTTGATTACTTAATTATACATTAGTTATGATACAAATCATACTAATAAAGTAAAACCATTTCAGGTTATAAAGTTAATTTTCTTAGTGTTGGTTCATATACATTTAAATGTGCCTATTAATCAGTAAATGAATATCATTGGACTCTCTTGTCTCAACTGCATGTTTGGTTAACATGAGAGGCTGAACTCACTGTTATCTATTTCTCTGTGAAAGACAACAGAACTGCATGTGACAGTCGTGAGAAAGAATGGCGCTGAATCTCTAGATTCAGGTGGGGTGGATGATGAAGAGTGAACAGAAATGTTTTTCTCAGCAAACTCAGGGTTTTTTTTATAATATTATGAACAATAGTGGTATTTGCATTTGGTCTTCTTTGTAAATTTGCTGTGCAGTGTCCACTTTTAACAAAAAGGGCTTTATGAGTTTTGATGCTGGTGAAAGGGCTGATTTTAAAAAAACAGGCCAGGTTTCAGAAATTTCAAAATTGTTCTTGCATTGACTACAGCCACATCTATATTATTTATGTATTATTTTTATCTGGCTTTCCTACATTAAGTGTATTACATTAATTTTGTAAAGGTTGATTTTAAATGGCTCGTGTCTTTTCAACTCCAGGCTTGCTTTGTAGTACCATTAAATATGAGGGGAAATTCTATGATCTAATAGTTATGGATACATGGTATCACAAAATATTGGAGTGACAGGAAATAAAGGTAATTCAGAATCTGCCAAACAATATAAATAAAATGAGAAAATTAAAGTCTCGCAGAAATTCTGAGGCTTCAACTTAAAATATGTGACAGCAGGAGGTTCTTGATTATTTTTTTGTGTATATTCAGTCATGCCTGGATCTGTTACCACACCCAGAATTCAGTTACCATAATGTTGTTCTATGTGGCAAAAGAACTGCTTTTCGAGCTGGTCAGGAAAAGAACAAGAGAAATGTAGCTGATCTGAAGGGGTGGATGTAAGACAGCAGCAGTGGGGCAGTATAGTATGTTTCTCTGTTAGAAGGAAAGCAGACTTGACAGGACACAAACAAAAAGTCTACAGTACTTTTCTTGGACTGTGCAGGCAGAGTCTAATATTCTAATGATGTGGCAATCCCACAGGAGAATCTAGGTGTTTTTAGTCTTTGCTGAAGCAAACTTATTTTTGAGTTGCACACCATGCATTTTCCTGCTGGTAAGCACACCAAGGGTGAATTTTTAAGAGACACTCTGAAAAGAGTGATAAGATTACGTGTGACTTAGTGGACACGTTAACTAATGGGATTACAGTAGTGATATTCAACTGTGTGGGAATTTGGTGTGAGAGTGTTACTCTCTGAGGGCACAATAGCAACTAAAATTTTTAATTAAAAAAAAAAGCACTCACACATTAATTCCTGTGGTGGGTTACTGGACCTGTCTAGAGATATACATGGTACATGGCAACCAGGTTTTACAGAGAAAGGCACCAAGTAGAAAATAAATGCTTGAAGATAATGAATGTTTCTGGGGAAAAGGTCTTTCTGAAATATGAAAAGAATCTGAGAGCAGAACCACTCACATTGTTATTATTTCCATTTGTTTGTTATTTCTGTTTTAACATTTTCCCATGATTACAGTGATAAAATGAAATCAATGAATAAATGAAAGTAGGCCCCAGTGTATAGACTCTACAAGACAAAGTGTTGCATATGTTAAAATGCTACACTAAAATGAAAAGGAAATTCAGTAAGTTCCTTTGTAGGGCAATGGAAGTAGTCCCATGGCAAGGGCAACAGTCCTTGCAATTTGAAATTCTCTAAGGAGTAGATATTCTACAAACACACCATGAAATAAACCATTTTTTATTTGGTTGAGTATAAAAAACTAATCGTATTTGCTAATGTTGCAAGATTTTTGGGAAGGATAATGATTTCAAAATTTAAGTTTTCTGGTTGATAATTATTTGAAAATTCAAGTTTCCTGGTCAGTAGGGAGTAAAGCATCCCTTTAATTATTCTTACAATAAGGTTTCAGTTTACCTGCCTATTAGGTTGGCAATGTTACTAAGATTACATATATTTTCTGAGAATTGGCTTTTTCTTCTACAAAGCTCAGAAAATATTGCTAAACAACTCTTCCTTTGTAAAGAAATTACACATTGTGCTTTGCAAAAGAAGGTTTAGTATATTTTATTTTCTTTACTCTGAAGTGCTGAAATTTAGTTTTATGTAAATGTATAATTTGCACTAGGAAATTAGATAGTAAAAGTAACGGATTCAAACGAAGGTATGGAAGCTCTAAAACTAGGAAAGAAGTCCATGAAATTTTAATAGGAAACAATAATATGATATTAAACACCAGATTTGTAGTTCTCATAATGAAAGTACCATATATGAACCATGTAATTAAATACCAAACAACAGTTTAATTAGCAAGTGCAAGTATATCAGCTAGGTGTGAGGGCTCACTTGCATATTCCTACTATTTGGGATGGAGAAGCAAGCTAGATTATGTATTTAAGGCCAGTGTGTACTACTTAGTAAGTTACAAGCTCTCTAGAACTATACACTAAAAACCCACATAAAGCAGATGTATATGAAAATAAAGGGAAAAATTGAAGTGTAATAAATTTATTAGTCCAAAAATTGTGATGATGGTATCAATCTTGAAAAACTAAGGTAAATATAAAGAAAATTGGTAGAAAATCATGTTTTTGATATATATATTTAAATATATATATATATATATGAAAAATGTCTGAAAAGAATTAAGATGAAATTCATCACATATGTGGTCTTCAGGAATAAAAGTTATTTTATCCATTCATGCAAATTGTGGGTCCAGTACTAATTTTGGATCAAACTATCAATGTTATAATAAAACATTCCCCATTTCTTTAACAATGTCATTGTAATATCCATAAAATGTTTTTTTTTTCTGGCTTCCAGAAAACTCTTTCCTTAGCAAATGTTTTCTTGTCAGAATTCCATAAAATCTTGCAATTTTGTTGTTCTGTCTTGAATTAAGAAGCACTTCCCCATGTATCACATAAGAAACATTCTTTCCACTGAGGGTAGCTCTTCCGATTTCTATTGAAATTTTTTTTCTCTTGTAGTCTTTGAATTTGAAAATCAAAGTAGTAAGATAATTTCTCAGTACTTATAGTTCATAATTGTGGTTTTTTTTTTTTAAATCTTCCTTCAGACATTTCAGTTTTATCTGAATTCTTGCTTTTAGGTCTTAAAGCAAATTCTAGAAATGATTTTGTGTTGCCAATACATAATGAAACATTCATCATTCATATAAACAGAATTGTAGCAAGCAACCTCTGATCTAAAATAATGATATTCACTCAGTATTTTCTATAGCTTTGTTTCTGTTCTC
>NC_022010.1:81423557-81427686 GCF_000317375.1 Microtus ochrogaster
TCTTGAATTATGATTATGGTATTTCCTAGGTTGTAGGTCTATTCTCTCTCTCTCTCTCTCTCTCTCTCTCTCTCTCTCTCTCTCTCTCTTATTGACTTTTATTGAGCTCTACATTTTTCTCTGCTCCCTTCCTGACTCTCCCATCCCCCCTGAACCCTCTCCCAAGGTCCCCATGCTCCCAATTTACTCAAGAGATCTTTTCTTTTTCTACTTCCTATGTAGGTTAGATCTATGTAAGTCTCTTTTAGTATCCTCATTGTTGTCTAAATTATCTGAGATTGTGATTTGTAGGCTGGTTTTCTTTGGTTTATGTTTTAAACCCACATGTCATAATTATCTTTTTTTGTCTGGGTTACCTCACTCAAAATAATGTTTTCTACCTCCACCTATTTTCCTGGAAAATTCAAGATGTTGTTATTTTTTTCTGCTGGGTAGTACTCCAGTGTGTAAGTGTACCACATTTTCCTTATCCATTCTTCAGTTTAGGGGCATTTAGGTTGTTTTCAGGTTCTTCTCTTAAGTATGACAAACAGGTAGTTCTGTACATGGATCATACATCCAGACTCTAATCAGAAAAATGCATAGAGTTTGAGTTTGCATGTAGCATGTTTTAGTGAACAAGGTGATAAAGAGTTGACATTTTATATTTAATGAAACATGTCTTTTGTTGTGAAGAAAGGTCATAATAAAGGAGATTCATAAAACTGATCATTCAGTTGATAGTTTGTTTACATTTTCAGAAAGTTAGTTCATGATCACAATGGTGGGAAGCTGTTGGCAGAGATTTCTGTCCTGCCAAGTCCTGTAGACATTCATTCCCAAAGAACCACACAGAGGTCTACATTAATTATAAACTGGTTGGTGTATTAGCTCAGGCTTCTTATTAACTATCTCTTACATCATAAATTAACCCATACTTTTTGTCTTGTTAGCCACGTGGCTTAGTGTCTTTTATCAGTAAGACATTTTTATCTTGCTTCTTCTGTGTCTGGGTGATGACTGCAGACTGAGCCTTTCCTCCTGAGAAAATTCTCCTAGTCTATACTTTACCCCATCTATACTTCCTGCTTGCCTACTGGACAATCATTGTTTTACTAAAAAGATACAAGTGAAAAAGCTTTACAGGCTACAAGACTATTGTCCTACTGGAAACAAACAGGCATAGTACAGGAGCAGTTGCATAGCTAAGAGTTTTACATATTGATCTGTTGTCAACAGTTGGGGTAGGGACTGAGGTGGCAGAAATGGGCCTAGAATGGATTTCTGAAAACTTAGAGCCCAACACTAGTGACACACCTCTTCTAACTAGGCCACATCTAATCTTGGTAAAAACAGTTTTACCAAGTTGGGAACAGTTGCTCATGCATATGAGCCTGTGGAGGGCATTCTTGTTCAATGTTACCATAGTCCAGTTGGTTGGTTAGTTCTAGTTATGCCCTCCTATTTTACACAGTAGTCATCAACATATTTTTACATGGTACTTTAGCAAAAGGTTGGCATATCTCACTTAGATTAATTACTTTATTCAGCAAACAAGGAATGACTTTTGTTTCTGTTATTCCATTTGAAAATATTAACTGAACCTCTCTATTTAACAGTTCTCCCTTATTGCATTAACAATTTTAACTTTCACAGTTCTTACACACTGCTACTATGAAAATAAATTGAACAAAAAATTGCATCAATATTTGATCCAAACTCTAATTATACTTATACATTTATCAGGTTTAGAGTAACTAATTTAATTTGTTTCAATGAGTTTCAGTAACTACTGAATCATTCAATAATCTCAATTATGTTAAATGAATACACTTTTAAACTTGCGGACAATAAAAATTTCCATGCTCGTTGTGCAACATAGTCCATTAAAGACTGAGAGTCAGTTGTGTAGTTGACCATGTATTCAAAGAAAATCTCATTTAGGAACGTTTTTCACAGTCTTCATGAGCACAGTGTTACTAGTTTCCCAAGGAACTAGGACTTTTATTAAGAAACATAAATTATTTATTATGTTGAAAGATGGAAAAACATCCATGTATTTCTGTTTTTATATGTTTGTATTGCATATGATTATATAAAGTTCTTATCTCTCAATGGCTTGTATGGAATTTATTGGCTTAATAGTATGCATGCATTTGATAGTTTTTCAAAATGGTAGTAGCATTTTTTTTATTAAAATTTATTTTCCTTACCCAACATACATTTTTTTGTTATTTTTACTTTTACTATAAACTCTATATCGAATAAACAGAGTAGTTTATATGAAATTTTTAGTGTGGAGAAGCTTAACTTTGTTTTTAAGTTTTAGTTAATATGGAAAAAGTGGATCTCTTTAATCCATTCAGTTTTAGTGAGAACAATGTTCGTCACCATGTAAGGCTTTCATCAATTGTAGTTTCTCTGTATATTAGCAGAGTTAGTGCTGATGGATGCAGAAAACACCAACTAGAAAAGAACTTTTCAATTATCTTGAATAATACCTTAAATCCTATGTCTAGTGCCTGCTGTGTTTCTGCCACTGAAATTCAAGGACCCTTGTTTTTCTTTTGTGTTGTTGTTGCTTATTCTTTTCTCTTTCCTGTGCCATTTTGTATCAAACATATTTTGATAGAAGAGATTTTGAAAATTCACTTGTATTTTGAGGAAATTGCCTATATTATGTTCTTAAAAAAATTTGTAACTGTTATCCTAATTGGTCTTTCTGCTTTGTTAGAGGATAAGAGGATATGAAGAAATTTGGAAACACAAATCACCATTTTCCCCCAGCTATTTACTTACACATAAAACTAAAGTAGCACTCATTTAAATCTTGCTTTCAATCTACAATCCCATCAGGCCATTTTCCACAACTCTTGAGATGAATTTTAGTTTGGAATCAGTAACTTTTAGATTTTAATGTCTTTAACTTGACTGTTATGAGGATGTGAATAGTTTAACCTTAGAAACTTTAATTGTCTTCATGTAAAAATTGATATTCATTCTGAGATTGTACAATATGAGTTAACCTTTCAGTTGAGCTGAAAGAACAACTTTAAATTTTTATCAGTATAATTTTTATTTTGCAGTTTTCTAATAAAGTGAGTAAGAAAGAGGTTTACTTTAAAATTTGTTTTCCTTTGCATAAGCTGTATGTTGAGAGCAAGTTTCTGAGGATGAAAATCATCCAGTATTCAAAGACTTTAAAAGCCTCATTTAGAATTTGTTTCAATAAAATATTTACCAAATGTATATTGTACAATTGAATTTTGATAAGAAAAATAATAATTTAGAAGCTATATCTCAAAAAAATCTTGACACATTGTCTACAGAGCTAGCTTTCATTAAAGCTATTGATTTTCCAATTTATAAAGGATTTATGTTGAATTTATTATGCTATACTAACTCAGCTTAAAAAGTTACTAGCAAAATTATGTTTCTTGCATATACTTGTTTAAGACATGTGTACTAAATTTAAAATATAAATTCTTAGAACTGTGGGCCATGTTGCATATCTTTTCTCCATGTCTCCTTACATTTTGTGAGAGATCAATAAATATGTAACCAACACGCTGTGCTTTGAAGAACTAGGCATGAATTCATATACTGACAATCCAAACAACACACAAAATATCTCATTTCGAACTAACCATATAAAGAGGCAATAGGGAAAAGATGAAAAGGGTACAGCTGTCTCATTCCAGAATTTATTTGGAAAACATCCCAGAGAATACAGGAATATGTAATTTTTCATCTTTCCTATGGGTGCATACTTTCTGAGCTGCACAAAGATTTCCAATAACAACTTTCCTCTTCATGACAATACTGTCAATTTCATATACTGTCAGCAGTTAGCTATTTGTTTTTTCCACTAAAATTTTATGGTGACGTTTGCTTCCTCAATGACTAACGAAAAGTCAGACAAACACCTACCACATTGGATTTAATTGCAGGTAATCTTGAATTGATTATACACAACATAGACAGCAAAGAAATTTCAGCATAAGAAGGATATAGAAGTCTATATTTTATTGAACACTGATGGGGGAGAGTCTTCTGTTTTGAGTTGTTTTCATTGGTTAAATAAAGAAACTGCCTTAGCCCTTTGATAGGACAGAAAATTAGGTAGGCAGAGTAAACAGAACAGAATGCT
>NC_022010.1:81428028-81429882 GCF_000317375.1 Microtus ochrogaster
CTTAATAAATAAATAAAATTAAAAAAAAGAAATGTGTTAGATCAATATGTAAGAGCTAGCCAATAAGAGGTTAAAACTAATGGGCCAAGCAGTGTTTAAAAGAATACAGTTTCCGTGTAATTATTTCGGGGCATAATCTAGCCAGGCCGCTGTGAGCCGGGGCGGCAGGAATGCAGCCCACCGCTCTGCTCCTCTTATTACAACAGAACACTAGTTACATATTTGTTCATATACTAGTATCATTTTAATATCGAATTGTATTAAAGAGACAACATATAATGTCTTATCTAAAATTCGTAGGAAACTGAACATTTTATAAGTGTTAACATGATTGTGTTTTTATAATATGACCTGTAACTTCTATCACCTTATATAAAATATGAAATGATTTTAGTACAATAGTATTTACTCTTTAAGCCTTTATCTCTCTGTGAAGCAAGAGATCTACAAATATTTTTCACTACAGAAATGGAAAAAATAAGACTCAAAATTATTTCAATGTGCATATTTTCACAAGTATACCAGCTGCATTTGTAGTCAGATCATTTCAGTTGAGTCAGGCACATGTTTTAGTGAAGTTACTATAGTAGTTTATTTTTGAGATTTGTATTTAGTGTCAAATAGGTGCTGATTATACTTATCGTTTCTACTCTCAGCATCCTTTAGATTCCTACAGTCCTTTGTCTATTTGTGAGAGCTTTTCTTCCTGCCCCCTTTGCATGTCTATCCATGTTGTATTTGTTCAAGTCTTCTTAAGATAGTCACAATGTTGAAGTGTCATGGGTGAAGTTTCCCTGTGATTTATATAGCATCTAAATAATTTCTCTCATTATGTGATTTATCTATGAATCCTGACAAAGCTTATGATATATCAACATTTTCATTTTTCAGTACCTTAAACAGAACAGAATGGCTATCGTATCTAAAGAGATAGCCCAATATCTTGCAGAGGATCAGAGTTTGGTTTTCGTGGTCCAAGAGACTACTCACATACTACTTGTGACTTTATATCAAAGTGATCCAACTCCCTCTTCTGACCTCAACTGGCTCCTGCATACACATGGGACACACACATATACAAAGCACATAAATAAATAACAAAAAGAATTTAAAAAAGAACAGCTATCATGATGAAAGATATATAAAGACACTATTTTCTTCATATTTTAAATATATGAAATAAATATATGAACACACAAGGTAATCACAAAATATAATTGAATAGAAGAAATAAAGAGAATGTGATATAAGACAAGAAAAAGACTTTTAGTATAACATGTACATGTAAATAACAAATGACACAAGCTAATTTAAATGTAAGACAATATATTTTTTAATTGCACAGCATGCTTACATAAGATAATTATACTAAAACTAACATTTATTTAAGAATCAAATCAAAGTGCACACCCTATGTTTTATCTGTCAGTGCTATGTGGGAATGACAATTTCATTTTTTATCTGTTTTGGTTTTTTGAGACAAGCTTTCTCTGTAGCTTTGAAGCCAGTCCTGGAACTAGCTCTTGTAGACCAGGCTGGCCTTAAACTCACAGAGATCCACCTACCTCTACCTTCCAAATGCTGGGATTAAAGGTGTGTGCCACACCGCCCGGCTCTGGGAATGACACTTTTCAGTTATAACCGGGAGTAATGAAAAAGTCAGCTTAAACAAATCCAGGGAAAATAATTTACAGAAAATGAACATGTGTTTGTATTGAGAAAGTTCTTAAAAATTCTTAATTAAACTCTTTTAAATGTGGATAAAAACAACTAATGTTCTAATCAGTGGGGCAGACAAAGGTTGGGCAACAACATGCTTTATAAAAGGCTGCTCTATTCTTTTGAAAGTACATA
>NC_022010.1:81431083-81438873 GCF_000317375.1 Microtus ochrogaster
CCTTGATTTAGTGGTTATTAGAGCCACACAGAGAAGTATGGCTATTTCAGACAGAAATAATAAAATTTACTTATTTTAAATATACGTTTGAAAAGAGATCAGAACAAGAAGAAAACATGAATGAATAAAGGAAAGTAAAAACAGTAATGGAATTTCTTCTGATAGAGAATAATGTATAAAGAAATATCAGAGGTGGACAAGGAAATTGAATAATGTTTTTTTGTCTGTCAAGTATACATGTTCTTTTAGACATAGAAATAAAAATTTTAGATCAAAACTTCCTGCTCATAAAAAAGGCTGAGTGATAATTTTAATAAATTTGGTGGATTTTACACACACCAAAGGATGTATGTAGGGAAAATTCAAAACATTCAGATCAATCAAAACACCAGGTAAAAGAAAGAATGATGGGTAGAATTTGTGATGGCCTGCCTAAATCTTTAAGTGGTTAATAGAAAAATATTTTAAATAATGCTGGAAAAATACTTTGTAAGTGATAGGTGCATATTGGGCATGGTACACACTTCTGCCATTCTGGCAAAGCAAAGTAGAAGCAGGACAATCAGAAGTTCAATGCCTGCATCAGCTACAAGTCATCTTAAGGTCAGCTGTACTAAATAAGACAGTATTGCATAACCAAGCATGTTCATGGGGATTATAATGCAAATAGAAAGAAATGTTGCACTTCAGTTAAATGTATCTTTATACATTTTGAGAATGCTTAAAAGGTATTCAGCAAAATTTTGAATGCAATCAGATTGACCTTCAGATTTATTAATTTCAATAAAGAACAAAGATCATAAGACTGCAAAAATTACTATCAGAGAGACAGAGTTGTGTTTTTTTCCTAAGGTTTGGTAACCTGTAAGGAGTCTTCTTGATTCACTCCAGGCCAGTGAGAGATATCTGTGGAAAAAAAATTAAAAGATGGGTCTGGCGAGTGAAATGAGTCTGTCAGATGACCTGAAGTCATCTGTCTTCTGTGTACAACTGTACACATATTCACACAACAATAATAGTAATAAGTTATAAAATTAATTATTGTATATAACTTCTAAGAATGGCTAAATATAATCCTGGGATGGTATGTGAGGTCCTTCTGTCTATTTGTTGCCTTTATTGGTTAATGAATAAAGAAAATGCCTTGGACTGTTGATAGGACAGAACTTAGGTAGGTAGGGAAAACTGGACTGAATGCTGGGGGAAGAGACAGAGACACCATGGAGCCTCCAGAGTCAGACATACCAAAACTTTGCCCGTAAGCCACTGCTATGTGGCCTTACATAGATTAATATAAATGGGTTAAATTAATATGTAAGAGTTAGCCAATAAGAATTTAGAGCCAATGGGCCAAGCAGTGTTTAATTAATATAATTTCTGTGTGGTTATTTCAGGGTTGGGCAGCTGGGAACCAATAAGCAACTCCCTCCTTGCAACACTGGAGATTTTTCTTTTTCACTTTATTATGGTCACAGTAAAACAAGTAAAGGAAACTTATTTTTCTCATTTGAGATAAATCCAGAACTTTATGTTTCATTCCTCAATCTACCTTCCCCAAAGGCAAGAAGCTCATTTTCATAACCCAGCTTTGAGTTTATGCTCCATTGTTTTATAGCAAATTAACATATGTTATACTTGTCACAGGAAAGTGATTTGTGAAAAAATATCTATTTATTCTTTCTACAATGCCTAATTAGAAAATGTTTCTTAGAATAAGTTTATTAAAGGGAGTGTTGTAAGGCATGAATAAGTCATTATTGAGATTTTGAATATGATGAAGTGGTACTTGAAGACATATAAAAACAGTGAAAGCCCTGAATTCAAAATACTAGATATATAACTGTTGGAAAAATTAATGTTGAACTTTAAAAAGTACCTTTTCCTTCTACCAGAGCCTGCAAAGAATTTAGCAATATTATTTTGGAATCAATTGTATGTTTTTGTATATTGTTTGCATTAGTCAGTGTTCTCGAAAAGAACAGTACCTTTAGGAAGAATATGTATATGCTAATTTGAGGCAGGTTGAAATTCAACCCAACCATTCACATTTCTAAGAAAATATTTGGGGAGAATTTTTATAATGCTTTAAAAATCTAGGTCATTTTTTGTCATGTGGGAAACCACTTTATATTGGGACTCACACAAAGTCTTTGTGAGGGTGTGTAGGTGCCAACAAGAAGGAACTAACAGGAGGATAAGAATGTGGCACCACTATTTGACATGTCTATACAAGTGGAGAAATTTAACAGGATTCAGCTTTAGAAAATGAACTATAGGTAATTGATGATTTCTGATAGAAGTGAAATGAATCCTCTCTAATGATGAGCCCCTTGCTAGGAAAGCCAATCTCACAGCTCAGCATTAAACACACACGATCAAGGGTAAATGATCTCAAGAAGCTCTCTTTATAAACACACACATTTGTGTGTAAAACAGTTTTTTTAAAGAAAGAAAAAGCATGTACTTGAGAAGAGTAAAACACATGTGAAGAATTGAAGGTAGGAGATGGAGAAAATAATGATATAAATATAATACTTATACATCAAAATCTCAAATATAAATAAAAGTATATATTGCAGAATGTATCACTATATATAAAGATTCTGAGATATGACTCATGATTTTATATTTTAGTACACATATGTTGTATGTTATGTTTTAATGAAAATAAAATTTAAAAATTACAAAAATAAAAAATTGAATGGCGAAACTTTGATGGAAGTTTATTATTTTTTTGAATATAATGTCAGAAACAGCACAACCACTCACAGTCATCCATGAAAATAAGGAAAGAGCAATGGGACTCTATGAGACTATCCACTTTCTCATGAGAGTAAATTTAGTAACCAATACCTTAATACTGAAGAAAATATAAAACAATCTGATTCATTGCTAGAAGCAATTATTACCAAAACTATGACTTTGCAACAGTTGTTAATCACTAATACTTATTAAATATCATCCTGGATTACTCAATAAATTTTCTATCATACAATGTTATAATATCAACATTGAAATTATTTTCTTTATCTTTGCATTATGATGCTTGGATGATAGTATTTAATATAGCTATATACACTGTGTGACAGAGATGAAGAAAACACTGAACAAGGGATATTATATCTTCAGGCATGCTACTTTTCTTTCAGAGAATGACAAATATCTACTATACAGGTCTGAAGGGGAGAAAAAGAAATGACAACATTCAATTCAAACTCAGTGAGACAATGAGTTCAATGGAAATTTAAAAACTCTATTCTTGGTAAGGGACCTAGGCTCATGAGCTCTTTCCCATAGCAACCATTGACTAGTTACCTATAACTTTTCAAAAACGAGTGGGTCTGGTGAGCCCACCACTGCCTTATTTATCATTTGTGTAAGCTTGGTAAAGGGCATAGTCTTTCCTTTCACTCTCATATTCGTGATTGAAAGTTCATGGTCCCAGTTTTGAGAAGATCTCCTTGGGTTAGATGTTCACAATTGAAGTGAGCAGTATGGAAGCCTCACCAGAGATGAGCATTCCTGAACAAAGTGTTTTCTTTTCACATTATGTACAAAGATAACATTCCTTCTAAAAGCTGAAAACACTGTTAAGTAAGAACAAGGAATCTTGACTTTAAGCACAGTTTTTCTTTACTTGTGTGATAATAATTCCATTATATAGTTTAAAATATAATAAATAAATAATATATGTAATATATAATAAATAATAAGTAAAATAAAATGAAATGAAACTCAAATAGAGTTTATGAATATTCTTTTGTCTCAATCACCTTAAATTTTCTTCATCTTACCAGAAAAAAGAAGTTGAGCTAAAGTCCTTCTCATAGTTTTTTATATATGTTGAAATTTGATCTAATATTTTCTCATATTGTCTTTCAAATAAGAAAACATACAATTATGATCAGTTATGCTAATATTCTGATTGGTTATAATAACTATTATGCAATTTTCAGTGTAATGTTAAGATGTATTGATGTTCTGAAGAAATTTTTTCTGGTGTTACCTTTTTCTAACTTTCATTCCTTTGGTGTTTTCTATGGCTACTTACAATTAACCACACTTTGAATTAGAATATGGATTCTCACAATGTGGAACACATCAGTGGTATAAGAGGTTCTTCTTTCTATGTATTGCTTGTATGGGTTAATGAATAAAGAAACTGCCTTGACCTGATAGGAGCAGAACTTATGTAGTTGGAGAAGACAGAACTGAATTCTTGGAAAAAGAAAGCAGAGTCAGAGATGCCATGCATCCTCCACCTGAGATGGACACTTGTGAACTTGTTAACAAGAATCTTTCCTGGTTAGTCACGGCCACGTGGTGATATACAGATCAATAAAAAAGGGTTAAGTCAAAATGTGAGAGTTAGCCAATCAGAGGCTAGAGCAAATGGGCCAAGCAGTGCTTTAATTAATACAATTTATGTGTGGTTATTTCATTGCTAAGCTAGCCAGGTGGTCAGGACAAACAAGCAGCCTCTCCCTATAACATATCATATGATGTATCATCCCTGATAATTTTCATTCCTGGAGTCCCTTTTTCTTGAACATTTTTTTGTTTTGCCCTGATCTGTACTCAAGCTCTCTAAGAAAGCGCTATAGCTGTCTCTAACTCATTTGTTCTGAAAGTCCCTGGATTAAGTTTCTTTTTCATTTTGCTTGAATGGCACCTCAGAAAAATACTGATAAAGGTTCACATAGATGGCCCAGGTAAGTGGCATGTTCAACTTAAAATTTCTGTTTCTTTTTTGTTTGTTTATTTGTTGCTGTTAAGTTATAGTACTTTTGAAAATAGAAAATAAATTTATTCATAGCATTTATTTTGATTCCATTTTTCACTCCAGCTCCTCTGTACCTCTTCATCCACTCAATTCCACTCCTTCATTCTCTTTTCATTAGAAAAAAAACTGGCAAACCAACCATCCAAGAAAAACCAGTCAAACCAGAATTAAAAAAGAAAAGAAACAGAATCCTAAAAAGGCCCAAGAACACACAATCATAGACACAGAATCACACACACAAACACACACACATACACTCACATTAATATATAGTCAAAAACCAGTACTCATAAAACCAAAAAATTGTTAACCATAATAAAAAAGCAAAAGACCAGTAAAACAAAAGGTACCAAAACACAATAATACAAGACCAATCGTATACAAAAGTATCATTGAGAAATTTTCGTGTTAGTCATTTTCTACTTGACATGAAGCCTACCTACGAGTTTATTACAAAACAATAATTAATAATGAAACTTTTTCCTTAGATTCTGGATGTATCACACCTTTATCTCTTTAATTCTGGCATTTCTGTAAAGAAATCTAGTGTCCAATTAATAATCCCAATTATGAATACATGTATCTTGTTCCTCCTTCTCAACATCCTCATTTTACAGTAACAGCTTACATTATTTTTTAAAGGGGGGAGAAAAACTGCAGAAAAAATATTTTTCTAATTTGTTCTAATAACAACTTACCAGGCCAATAAAGAAAAAAATGAATGGAGAAGGTTAAGGTTCGGCTTGAATTGAAAATATGCATTAGTCACTAGAGTTTATGAATTCATCTGAAATCTTTTCTTTCCAGGAACAGATTTTTCTTTTCAGATTCCATCACAGATCAAAATACCTAGGTTTTTGCTTTTCCTTTAAAGGATTTTCTCATATTAAAAATAGCTTTACTCCTTCATGCAGGAATTTGTGCGTTGTGTCCATGTTCCCTTTAACCAGGAAATTGATATACTGTCTGTGTAATAAAAACACAGCAGTTTTCAGTTCTTCTGTGTGACAATGACTCAAAATTTTATGTATGTTTGAATAATCTGTTTTCACTGAAATCCTTTCTATGAAACTGAACTCTGGGTGACTAAGATTACTCTAGCTGTGCTTCCAGTCATGAACTTCAGTCTGAGGGAGAATGTGGCGAGCTGTAGAACATAAACCATAAAGCCTCAGGTACGAGTGCGACATCATGTTCACAGTGACCCTTTTTGTCATTACTGATTTTGTACGCATTTATCTAGAAATTCTTTCTGTCCATTGCAGTACATTTACAGAAATCCATTTTCAATGCTTCTCTTTTGATTTTCTTTGCTCCTCATTGTATAGTATATTGTCCATTACAGAATACAATTTTCATATTTGACAGTGGGAAATATACATATGGATTTATTGACTCATTAAATGTACATTTAAAATTTGTTAAGAGCATATATTAAATTATAATATTTCATAGGACCTTCTTATTGCAAAAATTATATACACAGGAAAAATTAGTTTTGCTTTCAAAGTATCAGAGTTATAGAAGCTGCAATACTATGTATTATTTATCTTCTAAGAAGGATTATTATTATTTTTAAAGGTTTTTCAAGACAGTCTTTCACTGTGTAGCGCTGGCTGTCCTGAAACTCACTCTGTAGATGAGGCTGGTATGGAATTCAGAAATCTACCTGTCTCAGCCTCCCAATTACTGGGATTAAAGGCATGTGAAACCACCACTGGTCTAAAAAAAATCCATTTTAAATTTCCTTAGACATTCTTTCTAGTATTTGAGCTATGGTGTAGGAGGTCTTTCTGCATTTGTGTTGATTTCATTGATTGAATAAAGAAGCTGCCTTGGCCTTTTGATAGAGCAGCCCTTAGGTGGGTGATGTAGACAGAACAGAATTCTGGGAGGAAGAAGGCAGAGGGAGAGAGAGCCACCATGGAGACAGCCACCAGGTCAGACATGCTGAATCTTTCCTGGTAATCCAGGACATACATATTATTAGAAATGGGTTGAATCAAGATGTGAGAGTTAGCCAATAAGAGGCTAGAGCTAATGGGCCAGAGAGTGATTTAATTTAATACAGATTTCCATGTTATTATTTCGGGCATAAGCTAGTCGGGTGGCCTGGACGACAAGCAGCCTGCTATCCCGGGTATAAGTCAGTCAGATGGCAGGACACAGCCGGCCGCTTCTCCATACTACAGAGCTATATATATTTTGACAATAAAGATACTGTATTTTGATATTCATTGAGCATAAAGCTTTTATTTTCTAATAAAATACTTCCTTTTGAAAAAAATTGGTATTTATGCTTAATAATAGTATATATTTGCTATACACGTTTGAAATGTTAGTATTATCCAATTGGACTATAAGTAATGATAGTATATTGATAGGTATTGATTTAAAATTTCAATATTAAGTTTTATGATAGATACCAGCCATTCTGTCTTTTAAAATATTTAATCCTGGTAAAAAGAAAGAGAATTTTCTATATTAGATGGCTTTAAGCAGTATTGTTCAGTAACACTGATGCCTCCTCATGATTGTGCCACAGTTATCTGCAACATTTCAACTTGCAAACTTCATACCATCTTCTGTTTCTCCTTTACCCATGGTGGTCACTGTTAGAAGCCAAAGCTATGAAGATACCCTGTCTCAAAAACCAAAACCAAAACAAAACAAACAAAACAGGGTAATCTTTTAAAGATATTATACTCTCAACCTTTTCCAGGATAGTTAAGCAGACATTTGTTTTTTTGGATAGGCTCATCTGTTTCATTGTTCCATATGTCTGAATTCATGACTATATCATGTATCAACTTAAAATGAACATGTGGAAATTCAACAGAGTGAAGTAGAAACCTGTTTGTAGACATAAAATATTTTCAAGTTATATAGTTATTATAGATATCATGATAGTATATTGATTTGCATTGATTTAAAATTTCAATATTAAGTTTTATGATAAATACCAGCCATTCTGTCTTTTAAAATATGGCGATTTCTCAGGAAATTT
>NC_022010.1:81440733-81445938 GCF_000317375.1 Microtus ochrogaster
ATTTTACATTCCTGTTGCAATTTTCTCTCCAAGTTTTACCACTGTTACTTTTTTAAAAGTTTTACCAAAGAGGGAAATCCAATGATTATACAAAGGGCTAAGCTTTTGTGTTTCCAACCTTATATAAAGATATTTATTTTTACTCTTTTATTTTAGGTGTTCAAGATGTTGCTTATTTTTCATGATTATGATGATTCGATAAAACATTGCTCATATAGGGACTGGAGGAGCACTGGTGGCATTTTTAATATCCCATATGAGCAATTCTTTGCCTTTCCATTACCTCCTTCAAATTTTGTTATTGTCCTTTGGATGATCACATTTGCTATTTTGAACAAGTTTTACTAGATGTTTTTGTTGTTCTGAGAAAATTTTTATTTTACAATATTTGGACAGATTCCTTATATTTACGGTATAGTATTTGTCTGCTAGAAGAGAACATTGCATCTTTAAAAATTGCAAGAAGGACCATGGCTTGAAGATACCCTACTGGTACAAGGGCAGATACATTTTTTATCAGATTTTATTTGTTATTGAAAGTAGATTTTTCTCTCAATAAGGTATCCTCATTACAGCTACCCACACTGCTCCCATTTCCTCCTCATACCACTACCCATCAGGATCCCCCCTTTCTGTCTTTCATTAGACAAATAAACAGGCATCTAATCATAAATAAAATAATAAAATAACACAAGAGGTAAAACATTGGCATTGGTCAAATAAACAAACAAAAACAGAAGGGGAAAAATCCCAAGAGAAGGTAAAAAGGAAAAGCCACCCGAACCCTAAGTTAGAAGCCATGATATATATGAGAGGATCTGTAGGGTAAAAGAGAGAAGGAAAAATATAGATAATATAAAATAAATAACAAAATTGAAAAACAAAAAAGTCCTGACATGACATCATGAGATTGTGAGAGAAGGATCCGCCAAAGATGCCAGTGAGTTCATTTTCTGTTGTCCATTTACTGATAGGCCTGCAGCCTTCCTTTTGTTTCCCATTGAGATGCCTTGGAAGAAACAAATTTCATTTCAAGTATATGTTGCTTCTGGATAGGGATGAGACAATGTGCCCACTTTGTCTTTCTGCCCCAAGGCCTCATCTAATTCAGAGCCCTGCAGGTATGTGCATGCTGCCTGGGTTTCTCTGTGTTGTTCAGATGTACATAAAACAGGTTGACTGAAAGTGCTTTGAATTCATGGTATTCTCCTCCTCTGGCACTTCATTCTTTCTGCTTTCTCTTCTTTGGAGTTCCCTAAGCTTCCAGGGGAAACAACTTTTAGAGCTTGGTGTTCCAAGGTCTCTCATCATTGCATAATACCAGATATGGGTATCTGAATTTGTTCCCATCTGCTTCAGGAGGAAGCTTCTCTGATGATTGCTGAGCAAGGTATTGATCTATGACTATAGCAGAATGTTGAGAGAAGTCATTTTGTTGCTACATTTGTGTGTGTGTGTGTGTGTGTGTGTGTGTGTGTGTGTGTGTGTGTGTGTTAGAAGAGTAGTATTTGGAGTTAACCTGTATTGTGAGCTTTGTATTTCTGGGTTCTTGACCACCAATAAGCAGTGTTTGTTGATCCCCGCTATTTTGTTTTTGCTGTGTGTATTTGAACATGTGTTTCTTTCTCCTCTTCATTTTTTGATCTGGAATTATTTATTCCTTGTTTTTTTTTTTTTTTTCTTGAATGTTGTTTAACTCTTTTGGTTGGCACTTTCCTTGTGGTGTCCTCTATAGGTCTACATTTCTAGTTAGATATTGCTTGACTTTGGTTTTATCATAACATGTCTTATTTTCTCTATGTATTGGGACTGAAAGTTTTGCTGGCATTTGTGGGTTTCATAAAGTTTGTTATCCATGTCTTCCCGCCCTTCTGGCTTTTAGAGTCTCTATTGAAAAGACACCTATTACTCTAATATGTATGCTCTATATTACTTGGTCCTTTTCCTTTGCTGATTTTAATATTCTTTCTTAGTTTTGTGTATTTAATGTTTGGTTATTATGTGTTAAAAGGACATTCTTTTTCTTTTTTAAATTTTTATTGAGCTTTACACTTTTCTAGGCTCCTCTCCTTACCTCTCCGCTTTCCTTCAACACTCTTCCAAGGTCTCCATGTTCCCAATTTACTCAGGAGATCTTTTCTTTTTTACTTCCCATGCTGATTAGATCTATGTATGTCTCTCTTGGGATCCTTATTGTTGTTTAGGTTCTCTGGGATTGTGATTTGTGGGCTGGACATGTATTTCTATATCTGGGTTACCTCACTCAAAGTGATGTTTTCAAGCTCCATCCATTTTCCTTCAAAATTCAAGATGTCGGTTTTTTTTTTTTCTGCTGTGTAGTACTCCATTGTGTAAATGTACCATATTTCTCTTATCCATTCTTCGGCCTAAATGCCCTTCGACTGAGGACTTTCATTTTCATTCCTGTCTATTTGGTGTTCCTTATGCTCCTTGTACCTTGATAGGCATCTCCTTCTTTAGGTTAAGAAAATTTTCTACTATGATTTTAGTGAAAATATTTCTGTGCCTTTAAGCTGTGTTTTTTCTTCTTCCTCTATTTCTATTATTCACAGATTTGATCTTTTCATCATGTGCCAGATTTCCTAGATATTTTATATTAGGATTCCTTAATATTTAACATTTATTTGGCCAAGGTATCCATTTCTTCTTTTTGTTTTTATTCCTGAGATTCTCTCTTATATGACCTGTATTCTATATGTGATGTCTTTCTCTGAGTTTTCTATTTGAGTTCCCTAAATATTTCATTTCCAGATTTTTCTTAGTTATGTTTCTTTATTGATTATATTTCAAATTTCAGATCTTATACTCTTTTATTTATCCCCTTCCACTTCTTGTTTTTACTTTCATCAATTTCTTTAAGGGATTTATTCACTTTTTTGTTAAGGAATTCTATTATATTCATATGTAAAGTTTGGATCTCAAGCAATGTAAGAATACAAAATGCAGAGAAAAATTATATTGTATGCACTGATGGTTGGAGCAATAATAAACCAATCATTTACAGGTTAATCTAAAGATACAAGTTTATTTCTCGTGAGATCTGATAATAACATGCAATATATATGTATACTAGATTCATGTTTAAAATCTTAATTAACTAGCCTTACTTTTAAAAAAATGAAGAAAATCATTACATAAGTCAGAACTATCTTCAAATGTTCATGCTTCCTTACTGTCTGAAGCTTATGTTGAAATTATAAATTATGTTGCAAATGTTTTCCCTGGGAAGATATGTTTATGATAACACATAAATTAAGTGTCTAGTAAAGTACATAAGACATATTAATGTACTTTTAAGAATATTTTATTGGAGTGACATTTAATTTTTCCTTTTTTGGAAAAATAAAAAATGTATGTAAAAATAATAGTAGGTAAAAATAGACAGCTAATATGGGTTTTCTTTCCTCTTCTTCAGTAACCAATTCAAAGCTCTGTAATGATTTTTAGTCAAAGGGTGCAAAGGGTGTTCTGGGAGTCACTTGTTTCTACCACTCGTTCACCTTCAACATTGTCTTGTTTTCTTTGGAATCTGTTTTTATAAGGTAGCATGGTAAATGCAAATAAATTGAATGCAGTTTAAATGAAGTACTTTGTTTAATGAGGTCCAAGGGAGAAAAATCTCTACAAGTAGGTGCTCATGTTATTTAGATTACTGCACTTCTTCACAAAATTAGACAACTCATTTTCAAGATATGCAGCCAAATGTTATTATGCTCAGAAATGTTGATCCTTATAGTTTGTAATATGGTTGTATACATACACACACACACACACACACACACACACACACACACATATATAGGGAGAGAGGGGGGGGGAAAGGAGAGGGAGAGAGAGAATGATAAAATAAACACAGTTTACATAGTTCAATCTGTCTTTTATTTAAATTTGGAGTCACTATTACTAAAATGTTATTCATTCATATATGTAGATGTAGAACTTCATCTCTATATTCTTAAAAGACAACTTCTAAATTTAAAAGTAGATTAATTTTTTTCTAAGGTGCAGAAAAACATTCTGAATTGAAATAAATATTTTTGTAGTTATAAGACAAATTTGTTTGAATTTGTCGTTTATTACACTGGAAATTTCAAATATTCTTTTAGAAAATCTTTGGTCATGGTAAATAGGAATATTGCATATATACATTTATATATGTAATTTTACATATAATCACAACTATAAGAACACTCTAGCATTATGGAATGGTTATATTGGGGACTGTCTCAGAGAGTGTATTGTTTTCAAACACTGAAACATTTATGAATATTTCTATTAAGAAAGGGAAATAATGTTTTATGGGGCATCATATTTTTCATAATTTTACATATTGGGAACTATCTCAATACCCAGATATATAGGCTATAACATGCTTATGAAATATAGGTGGTGTAAAAGTACTTATATGCAGTGCAAAACAAGTTCTTTGACTGAGATACATTGCAAAATTACCAATACCTTTATGAACCTCTGGAGACTCAGAACACTAAAACAACCATTACTATCAAACCTACTTGGAGAAGACTAAGTGATATTATTTTAATTCATAAAGTTGCTACAATATACTTTATGTGTGAGCACATTTTTTTAATATACAGAGTTGAAGGCACCAAAGTTATGACTAAATAAATAGACTGATGTGAAATAGAGGTATGTTTCAAAATAGTAGACAACATGAGTTAAAAATGAAACTCTCTCAAGCAGCCATTATACGATACTGAGACATTTTTAAGAGCAGAACTACGCTGAGACAATGGGGATGTTCTATTGGGAATTCACCAAGGCTAGCTGGACTGGGTCTGAAAAAGCAGGGGATAAAACCGGACTCTCTGAACATAGCGGACAATGAGGACTACTGAGAACTCAAGAACAATGGCAATGGTTTTCTGATCCTACTGCACGTACTGGCTTTGTGGGAGCCTAGGCAGTTTGGATGCTCACATTACTAGACCTGGATGGAGGTGGGTGGTCCTTGGACTTCACACAGGGCAGGGAACCCTGATTGCTCTTTGGGCTGACAAGGGAGGGGGACTTGATTGGGGGAGGGGAGGGGAATTGGGAGGCGGTGGCGGGGAAGAGACAGAAATCTTTAATAAATAAATAAATTTATAAAAAAAATTATTTTCTAAATGCAAAAAAATAGAGCAGAACTCCCTTCCCATATAAGCTCTGAAGCAACTGCAG
>NC_022010.1:81447735-81450138 GCF_000317375.1 Microtus ochrogaster
CTGGCCCATTAGCTCCAGCCTCTTATTGGCTAACTCTCACATCTCGATTAGCCCATTTCTATTAAGGAGTATAGCACCACGCGGTGGTGCCTTACCAGGAAAGATCTTAACCTGCATCTATCTGGAGTGCGAGAATCATGGCGACTGCTTGACTTGGCTTCTTTCTCCCAGCATTCTGTTCTGTCTACTCCACCTACCTAATTTTCTGTCCTATTAAAGGGCAAAGGCAGTCTCTTCCATTTAACCAATGAAATTAGCACAAAACAGAAGACTCTCCCATATCGTTAATTTAACCCATTTCTATTAATTTGTATAAGGCCACATGGCTGTGGTTTACAGACTAAAGTTCTGGCATCTGTCTTGGCAGGACTACATGACTGCTCTCTGACTCTGCCCTTCCTTCTCCCAGCATTCAGCTTAGTTTTCCCCACCTAGCTAAGTTCTGCTCTGCTATATGTCTAAAGCAGATTTTTTTATTCATTAATGATAGTCACAGCATACAGAGGGAAATCCCACATCACACATAGAATGCTTTAGTACAAAAGCTTGTTTTAGCTGTTTCATGTCTTGGCAAACATGCCCATATAGTAATAGATTATGTTACTGAAGGGTGTGGTTTGAATGAGAACGGCTCCATAGGTTCATGGATTTGAGTTTTTGGTCTCCGGGGAGTGGCACTATTTTAAAAGATTCAGAAATGTGATCATGTTGGAGGAAATATATCACTGGAGGTGGGCTTTCTGGTTTTCAAAAAGTCCAATCCAGGCCCAAAGGCTCTCTCTTCTGCTTTCTGTAGATACAGATGTTCAGTTACTTCTCAGGCATCATGTCTGTCTGCATGCTACCAGGCTTCTAGCTCTAATAACAATAGACTGGAACTCTGAAAGCATAAGCCAGTCTCAGATAAATGCTTTCCTTTCTAAGAGTTGCCATGGTCATGAAGTTTCTTCACAACAATAGAACACTGACTAAAAGTGTGGGAAGAGCATTCATTTATAAGAAAATAATTTTCACTGGTTTCCAAAATATGATAGGTTCAGACAATTTAGATGTATCTATTTTTTAGCTGTAAATTTTCTAGTTTAAACATTTTTTGTTTTGATGTGGCTAATTTCCCTGTGTGCCTGAGGTTACTCCTTACTGAATTTCCTTTAACCATTGAGAATAATTTCTGAAAATGAATAACAGGTAGGAAAACACATAGGCTATATCTTCACATAGCTATGTTTTCATTTAGGTCTTTACTTAATTAAATGTAGATACTTGCTTATTCTAAAAAAATTACAGTCAATAATAAGAGAAAAAAACATTACATTCCCTTCTAACATTTCATGTTCCATGTAGATTCAATTATAGGAATATGAAAAAATTAATGTTTTCCTTACACATTAACCATTTAAAATGCTTAGCGATCCTATTTTCAGATTTAAAAAAGTATTAGGTGTTCAGTAATATCCATTACCCAATATAAGCAATGGGCTCGCCATTTTACGAACTCAACACAGGAATATCATGAGGTGTTTTCCATCTCTGTTTGCATTGAAAGAATGTGGATTTTCTCTATGGTTATAGTCATAAGGTATTTTATGAACTATCTTTCTCCTATTTGTTTAGGCAACATTATTACTTTTAGTTTCTAATCAGGTGTTTGTGACATTTTGTCTTCCACTTCACTGCAAAATTTTCAGGGCTATTTTAAATATCTCTTTCTTATCTCTCTCTCATTCCTTTTCCCTTTCAGCCTCATCTTGCAATTTATTTGAGACAGGGCTTATTTTCATTATTTTTACATGATTCTATGTAAAAATAGCTTTTAAGATCCCAAAGATTCCTTTCTCTTCCGTTCCTATTTAACCACAGTAACCCTGGGAATACAGATACCTACCCCCATGCCTGACTTTTATGTAGGTTCTTTGGATTTTTACAAAGGTTCTCATTGTACTTAACCATCTCCACATTTAAAGAGTTACTTATAATTTTACACTCGGCAAATGTCACAGTGTGTCAAATAGTAGAGAATAAGCTGATGTTAACAATTAGAATTGTTTCTTTTGCTGTTATTAGAGTTTATATCAATCTAGTAATGATTTAAGAAGTTTTAATTTTTCTGTTGCTTTATTTTGGGATCTGACTAATTTCAAATTCCTTTCGTTTTGTAGGTTGGGATGGCAGGAAGCTTGACTGAAGGTTTTACCCTGTATTCCTACTCTCTAACTTTTATCTTAGATCTCTCTGTTACTGCGTATTGTTTCCCCCTTACTTCTTTGTCAGCGAATACTGGTTTTTTACACATTATCTTTTTTGTGCTTACTAGCGCAATGTTTGGCTGTGAAACAGTCCAATATCATGATTCATCTTCAGGATTTCTCAAGTCAAACTCTTCTTTAGCTCAGGCTTGCTTTT
>NC_022010.1:81450475-81460767 GCF_000317375.1 Microtus ochrogaster
CTGCAATTCTGTTCTTCCTTCTCATTCTTGCCAGTCACAGATTTTCATATAGACCGTTGGAAATTTGTCAGGAGAATTTCAGTTCTCATTTTTGGAATGGGAGGCTTTTAAATCATATACGTAGGCTCTATAGGTATATGTCTGCTTGGAACTGACCTGTATCTCCTTAGACCTTATAAACTCAACAGCCTTTGTTCTCTGAATAACACTAGATCAAATCAGTCAACATTCCATCCTGATAGTGGCTTCAGTCCTTAAAAAAGAGCTATTCACAGTTGATGGTTGAAAGGAAAAAGAAATAGGTATGCTTACTGGCCGGGAGTCAATATTCCAGTGGATGACCCAAGTAATAGGACTCTTTCGGGAAAGAAAGTAAGGAAGGGAGGGAGGGACGAAGGAAGGAAGGAAGGAAGGAAGGAAGGAAGGAAGGAAGGAAGGAAGGAAGGGAAAAGAAAGCCTTTTAGTTGGGGAAACAATGTGCTGGGGAGTTCTCTCTCCCTGTTCTCTATCATAAAACATGTTCAAAACATGGCCCTCTGGGTAAGGCACATTAGTGCAAAGCCTACAATTCTACTGCTCAGAAAGCTATAGTAGAATGGTTGCAAGAAATCTGAGATTAGCCATGACTACATGGTGAGTTTCTGGGTCTCATAACAGGATAGGTCAACCAGGCTAAATTCTAAATGAGAGAGAGAGAGAGAGAGAGAGAGAGAGAGAGAGAGAGAGAGAGAGAGATATTGTTTTTGTTGTTGAAGCCAACTAATCCACCGAACATGAATTGTACAGCAGCCCAAACTGAGAACTTCCCCCTCTTAATCACAGGACTCAGACTTTATTACTTTAATGTGAAACAGAGTTCAGAGGTGAATAGGTTGTTTGTTACACTGGATTTTTCAGGTGGGCTCTTCCAATCCCACATACCACCAAAGCATAGATTAGACACTATAGATACCTGTAGATATCTAACTGTACAGTTGATGAAAGGTGGTCTAAATGGAGATTGAGATTGCTGCATTTACAGCTTGTTCAAAGTATAAAAACCTAGGATCAAAGAATGCAATTATACACTGGAAAAGAGAAGGAAACATTATCTTCAGAGGTCTCTGACAGGCAGGTAGTTCTTCAGGTGTTTTGACTTTTCAGTTAATAAGGCCTCAGTAGGGCTACTGATCTGTAAATCTACAGTGCAGTCTGCGCACTTTAACATACTGGAGGTAACATAACACTGTAAGGAATGTAAGCTTGTACATGGCACCAATTCAACTAGTATCTTCATCTTGAAGTTCTAGCCTCAGAAAATAAGAAATGAATATTCTTATTTATAAATTACTGAGTCCACAGCAATTTTATCATAGCTGGGTCTGTAAAACTATCACCACTGCAGTCATTTTCTGATAATTTTGATCTCTTTCTATCTCCTAGAGCCGTAATGGTTTTCAACTCTGCTCTAGATGAAAATTCTGTCCATTCCCCTGAATCCTCTGCTATTTCAGAAAATGAGAGAGTTTGTTTTTCTTGGGTTATAAATTTAATCTTCTTCCTTGGGCCTGAACTTCAGAGTCATATTCTTCAACTCCCTTTCTTTTCCAATATCTTACTATCTGGACACATCAGAGGAAAAGATATTAATCAAGATCACCTAATGGGTTAATGTTTGGGTTTACAATTACCTTTATAGTTAAATGATAAAGGTTATTAACAGTTTAATTACTAAGCTAAGTATAGGCAAGAAAATAAAGAGTAAATATTAGGACCCATGCTCTGCCAAGAGTTAAAGATCTATAGTTTTTCACAGTCATGGTGCAAGGCTGCAGCAGGTTTGCATATTAGATGCTGATTCACATGTAGAAACCTTGTTTATCTGTTTCAGGCAGTTGGGAGGACAAAGAAGTAAGAGTGTCAGAATATTTAGGTTTAGTCAAGGGCTCTTTTCTAGACACCAGCATTCTGACTTCTTGTATCTTCACACAGAGAAAAAAAAAGATAGAAAAAGAAAAGAAAAATCATTCCTTAAAGACCAAACCTTCCAACAATATGGCATACAAAATAGTATTTCCATATATTGTTTTGCTTGGCAGCTGTTTAAATATTTACAGCAATGAATAATTCTTCCTAATAAGGGATTTAAATACTTAGATATAGATGATTTTAACAACATCCATGATTTCAGTGAGGCCCAAATACGAGGTAAGAATTATTCGGTTCCTTCCTGTTTCCAAAGGAAGGTAGGAATATATGTATGAATGAACAAAGAGAATCAAATGAGAGTTGATCACTAAATATCACCAGAGTCTTGGTGGGGAGAATTTAGAGTTAGAACCAAAGTATGACAAATATAACTAGAAAAAACTCAATATGAGAGTCACTAAAACTATCAAAATAAAAATTATTTTAAAAATCTGCACCTTGAGCAAACAGGTCGAGACCATGATAGGGACAACCAAGGAAACAGTGTACCTGATCTAATGGGAGCTCACCAACTCGAGTGGGACAGGGAAGGAACCAGCAGAGGTCCAAACTAGTACCTCTGAATGTGCGTGAGAGTTTTATGGCCGGGGCAGACTGTGGGGCCACCGGCAGTGGCACCAGAATTTATCTCTGCTGCTTGTACTGGCTTTTTGGGAAGCTATTTCTTTGGGTGGATGCCTTGCTCAGCCCATATATAGTAGGGAGGGCCTTGGATCTTCCACAGAGCAATGTGCCTTACTCTCTAAATGTAGGGTTAAGCCAGCCCCTTTAAGGGGCGGGTTTGCCTCGGGCAAATGTTGAATGATAAATCCGGCTCCCGGAGCCTGTGCGCTCCCTTTTTCCTGCCTCCTGTGAAACGGCTACGCGGGAACCTCAGTTCTGTAAGTTTATTTAAACATTAAAGCTGTATATATTCTTTAATATCTGCCTTGCATTTATTTACGCCTATACATCTAAAGAAGTGGATTGGGAGTGGGGTATGGGGCAGGTAGAGGGTATGGAAGGAGGGGAGGGAGTGGGAACCGGGATTGGCATGTAAAATGAAAAAAAAAGAAGATAGTTTGTTTTCTTTTTTAAAATAAAATAAAATAAATTATTAAAAAAGAAAATAAACATTCAACTTGGGGAAAAATTCTGTAATTGAATTAAATTCATTTTTTGCTATGATCTTCATGTTGTGATAGATGAACATATTATTTTTTATATTATATATAACATATTATCCAAAACTGGTAGTCTTAAAAAGTATTTTGTAAAGGGAAAGTGAGAATAATGACCTTCTAGAAGAGACCACAAGGATTGTTTTTTCTCTTGCTCCTGTGTGAAGATGCAGGATAAGGCAATGTCTCTGCATCAGGAAACAAGGTACACCAGGTACCAAGTCAGCCAACACTTTAATGTGAACAACCTACCTCAGAAACTAGAAAAAATAACTTTGTTTTCAATTATAGCACCCAGTTTATGCAGTTTGTCACATCAGAAGTCCTCTCTTTCTAGACTCTGATATCTTTTAGTTCTCACTAAGGAAAGTTAATAATAATGATGATGAAAGCCAGAAATTTTAATAGAGGAGATTTTCTGTTCAATAAACTCTTCAGAGCTTCAGGTAATCATCCACTCAGTGACGAAAATAATAATTAGCAGTAAATGCCTTTCTTGACTTAGATTGTGAAGGCAAACCTATGAGATTTAACAGACTTTTTCAAATGTTTTAATAGAATATGACCTTGCCTTCTAAATGTTCTGATTTTTATATTCTCAAGAACAAAATATCTATTTGGTAAGGTGAATTATTGAAGGCCACATTAATTTTGTTTTAATCCTTATATTGCTGTAATCTTTAGTACTTTAGAAGGTATTTTCATTAAAGTTCTGTCTGTAACTTGGAGATTTGATGTGTGTTTGTGTGTTTGTATGCCAATTCCTAGCAAAGCAATATATTCATAAATTATGAATCACAATAGTATCTGTATAGGAGACCTGATCTCTTACCCCAAAATTCTTAGTTTTATTATGCAGGCCAATAGGTCAGTTCTAGGGATTTATCTACTTTATACCCCAGTGCTGGGGACATAGATATGTATAGCCATGTTTTTTTAATTTTTATTATTTAATTAAAAATTTCCACCTTTTCCCCTCCTCCTATTTTCCTCCCACTCCCACCATCCCCCTTCCCCTCCCTCTCCAGTCCAAAGAGCAGTCGGGGTTCCCTGCTCTGTGGGAAGTCCAAGGTCCTCCTCCCTCCATCCAAGACTGTGGTTTTCATTTTGTTTTGTTTTACATGGATGCTATGGATTCAAATTCAGATCCCCATGCATGTAGACCAAAGCATTTAAGTCACTGAAGCATTATAAATTATTTAACAATATTTTTTCATGAGGTAAGAATTGTCTGGTTTAACCTATATGTTGTAAACTTAAATTTCATATATTCATCTTTGGTGTTTGCCTTATTTTAAGAGCTTATTTGTGTCATGATTATTTTCAGAAATCACTTTATGTATGTTTCACACACCAACATCTCCCCTAAAATAATAGATCATAAAAATTGCTTTACCATTTTATAAAAGATTAATTTTATGTTAAATATGTAAGGGTTTCCAGGAAGATTTTTTTAGGATAAAATTTTCTTCTAGATTTGCCCTATGTTGTTTTATTTTTGTTGGTGTCATTGTTTGTTTGTTTTCATATTCAGATTATTGGTCTAACACTGTTTTTTCTCATCAAAACAAACTCTCAGTAATAGCACTTTCACAAGCCATCACATTCAGGCTGTCCTTTAGCAAAGACATATATTAGTCCCAGAGTTTCATCAGAATCATTCATCTTATGATGATGAAAATATTGAATTTGAAAACTAGATGATATGGGTCCCATTACATCTCTTTTGGTGACCTTGTAACACCTTCAGTCATCCTCATATTTTATTTCGATGTGTAAGAACCATGTCTGAATGTCCCTATCCAGCCTATTTCACAAAGGCAAGTACACAGGAACACATAACACAGAAAGCATGGCATAGCCAAGGGCAGACTATTCTTGTTAAAACTAGAGTCTGTACAGAGCAGATACATGAAAATTTTCTCAGGAAATAGGGAAAAAAAAACTGTTGAAACTGTTGAGGTCACATCTTGCAAACTTAAGCATTTTGGGAGGTTTACAGTTATCCTCGGGAAACTATTGTGCTTTTATTTAGTCGGATGTTACAGTGCATGGGAAAGCTACTGCTTTTGTAGCTTTTTTATTGTAGAAATGGATAATCCCTATGTCATTCCTCAAGGGAGTAGGAGGCTATCAAAAGCTCTTCCCACACAACTCTCTCCAGCTGAGTTGATACACACACCTTTTCAGTTCAATGTCAAGCTCCCATTGAACTCCGTGTCAGTTGAACAGCAACTCAAATTTCTTGTGGCTTTTATCCCCAGTCTGCAGACTGACGCTGCCATCTTCCCACTGGCTGGGATTTCACTTCTAGGTTCAGGGCTAGAATTTGACATGAAGTTAGAAAATATTATATGTTCATTTTTACCAGCAGTTTGCCTTTCTTTAATAATTCAATCCATTGTGGTATTATATTAAACTAGATGGGGTAGGATATAAAGAACAAAAATGGTTTCAGATATCTTAAGTGTAGGGATTGAGAAGGAATAGCATATTTCAAATTTCATACATTTTAGTGTTTCAACATAATTATTAATAATTAAAATGGTTTAAATAAGTAACTAGAATATAGCATGCTTTGCATTAGTGATGCTCCAATGGATACAGACTTTTTTCTCTTTCTAGGACAATTACTTAGAATTTATTTGCTTGTTAGTCAAGTACTAAACTTGAACTTGAGTACTCATTGAATTTCTTCCAAATCCAGCTTCTAAAATAAATAAAATAAAACAGGACTACTACTACCTGCTAAAAATTTGTTAACACTAATTGAGAAAAATCAAATGAAAGCATTTTTATATGAGCATAATTGACTTAAAATTTATCATAAGTAAGATCTGTAAAACACAGAGAAAATTTCTAAAAAATATTAGACAATAGACTGTCCATTAATAGAAGACGTGTAACTTTAACTTAGTATGAATTTTGAAGATGAGCGTAACATATGGCTATAAATTTTCTGCATTTTATAACAGTTTTAGAGCCATTCTTTATTAGGTAAAGACCAATATGTACTGCATAAGGAAAGTTCTACCAAGGTTTGCTGTGATGTTGGAGTGAATATTAGATCTTATAGGTAGTATAATGGAAGAAGAAATTCATAGGAAAATTGATGTGGGATTTCCCTCTGTATGCTGTGATTACCATTAATGAATAAAAAAGACTGTTTGGAGGATGTTGATAGGGCAGAACTGAGGTAGGAGGGGAAAACTAAATGAAATGTTAGAAGAAAGAAGGGCAGAGTCAGGGAGACACCATGGCGCTCCACTGGAGACAGACACTGGAACTTTAGCCTGTAAGCCACAGTAATGTGGAGATACACAGATTAACAGAAAAAAAAGGTTAAATTAATATGTAAGAGTAAATTAATATGTAATAAGTAGCTAGAGCTAATGGGCCAAACAGTGATTTAATTAATAGAGTTTCTGTGTGATTATTTTGGGGGTCTGGGTGGCCAGGAAACTAATGAGTGGCCAAGTGGCCCTCCTCTTTACAACCATAAATGGAGTGATGCTCACTTACGCATAAGCATACAATAGAAGTTCTGAGAAGAGCAGAAAGGATATGAAACTGATATAAGCAAAAGTACTGTATGAAAATAATCAAAATATCTTTACATATACTAGATGAAATCATTTTAAAGACATATTACACTTACTAAAAGAAATACAAAATTATTGAAAAATTTGAGTATTCAAATACTGTGAGAAATTACCTAGATTTTCTTAAACAAAAAGTATCTGGGAATTGTGAGAAGACATACTAAGCTGAAAGGTTCAGTTATGATACTGTGTTATCTATTTGTATTTAGAGAGGTAATGTTGGGTACTAAAGTAGAAACAGAAAAAGAAAATCACTAACTCCTAGGCAAATAAGACATTATTATTATATTGAACACTCATTATCAGCATACCAAGACTAACAGAACCTGGATCAAATCTACTGTGTCATCAGCATCCATTTAACACTATTAAAATGGAGGAAAATCTAATAAAAATAAGTACCAATTAATATCCATACAAAGTAAATAATTCTTATTAAAGGAGAGTAATGAAGCTAGATATGCACCTACCAAAAAGGAGGAACGTTTCCTTTGTTTATTTTTATTTTTGCTGTAGTGATTTTGGATGTGTACAGGTATCATCCATCTGATTCCTTACATTCAACTTGCAAAACTCTCAGTGCCTATCTTGCTGAAACAGAACTCAGTAACATAAGCTCCTCAAAAGTTAGGGTCTGGACAGGTTTTTCAGAATTGTTCTCTACCCAACCTACTTCTTAAAGCAGTTGTCAAATCAAACACAGCTGCTTTGGCTCCAAGCTATTGAAAGCAAAGAGACAAGCATAAGAAAAGAATGGTTGACCCAGCTCAGTGCTGCACTGGAGGAAGCTGAACATGTCAGTCATATCACTGCAGAATTCTTCTGGGAGCAGATAAAATATAAAAGATGAGAATCAAAAAAATAGGTACTGAAGCCAAAGAAGGATGTAAGACCATGGAAGGAAAGAAAGCCCAGTGGAAAACAAAAGGCAGGCACAGTACAATAGAAAAGACCAGATTTAGTTTTATATAGGAGGAATTTCAAGCACTCAAGCTCCTTCCTTTCAAGTTGATCACCTCAAGGCCACATAGGTTCACAGAAGCAATCCAAAAGTACAGGAGAGCAACAACAGCATTTGATGAGGGAACCGGATCAATGAAGACAAGTTGGTTTAACTTTGAAGAATTATTAACCACCGGAAAAGTCAAAATGCTTAAGAAACAAGGCAGAACAAGTCAAAGAGGAGAGTGTGAAAGATTTATTTTTAAATCCAGTTGACATGCCAGTTTACACAGTCAAGAGCTAAGTGAAGCTTAAAACATCTTGGGAACTTTTGTATGAAGTACGGAGAAACAAGAATAGAAAGGGCTTGCCAGCTCCGTTGCTATTCACATACTTTTAAATTTCTAATTACCCAAAGGTATCCTTTTCTTTTTATAATCTGATGATCTTTGTTCAACTTTGCCTAAAAAAAATTAATATCATTCTTAAAATCATGCTGAATCTGGATGTTCTGTAAAAAAAAAGTCTTTCCTGCTGAGTGGTACACGAGTTTGCTTACAATGCTCATCTCCTGCAACTGGATGTCGACCCACTCTTGGAAGCAAAGTCTAATGTCATTGTCAATATATATATTTAAAGTTTGAATATAATTTGCCCAAAATAAACTACCACTAATTTTTAAACTTTTTATTTAGCTGAAAGTATTTTAATACAATTACATTTAATGTCTTTAACAATGGATAAAACACCATAGAAATAGAACATTATAACTCTGCTATCCATAAAATATTCCCCTTTCTCTCTCCCTTTTTCTGTCTTCCTCCTACCTCCACTGCTTTCTGCCTTCTTTGTGATATCTTATAACTCCTACACAGATAGTGACTATTATCCCTAACTGTGTCTTGAATAATCTTTCGGCATTCCCATGTGTCACCAGAGATTTTCCTATCTAGTCATATAAAGTTCTTGTAACCTCACATATTGTATACCTCACTTTGCATTAATTCTTTCAGAGTACAATATATTTAATATGTAATCATTGCTCTTATATTTTGGAGATCTATCATAATATCCGCATTATAATGAGTGACATTATTTTCCATATGGGTCATCCATAGAATATTTATCTCCCGGAGAATTTTCTTTCCCCTGCACTTAAGTCGTATCTTTCTAAAAGATGAGGCATGATTATTTTCCCTAACTGGTATATGTCTGGCATTAAATATCATCAATGCATCAATAAAATAGTATATCATCAATCTCATTTTAACTGAAATTCCTTGTTACTTTTACCTCCTCAAATACAGAGCACTCTTCAGCTCTTTTGTGCTAAATAAACTCTTTCATGTCCGCAATAGCATTGCTTTGATTTTTTTTAAGTATAAACAAAAGTACTTTAATTTTTCAGCACATTGAATCCAGTTGTATACAAAAGAATTATAACTCACAATCTAGTAGAATAAACTCTAGGCAAGAATCACTCCATATTAAAAATACAAATTAATAAAATTTAACATAGCATTAGGAAAAATATTGATCATCTTAAAAGATATAAGAGAAAAAAGAATTTGGTATCCCCAGTTAACTACAATAAAAATTCCCAACAAATTAGGGCTACAGGACAATTTGGTAACATATTATACACCTAACATCACAATTAATGATGAGAAATTATAAGATTTACCATTAAGATAAAGACCAAAACAAGTAAATACACTTCCACCAACTTTCACTACATTGTACCCAAAGTCACACCCAATGCAATAGAGGAGGGGGGGGGATTTTGGAGGGCTGGCTCAGCAGGGAAAACCACTGGCTGCTTTTCCAGAGAAACAGGGCTTGATTCCTAGCACCCACAGTTCACAACAACCAGTAACTGAAATCACAAAGGAATCTTATACCAGTTTTAGCCTCTGCAGGCAATAGGCATGCATACAGATTGACAAACTTACATTCACACAAAACATACACATAAAATCATAAAATAAAAATTATAAAATTAAATAAAATAGATGTGAACAGAGAAGGTAGAATAATATATTTTTTAGACAACTCGATCAGATCTGCAATAAATACAAAAGGAAATTGCCCAGATCTTTCCACGAACTAAGGCATGATTGAGCAAACTTTAAGCATGAGAATCAATATGTACAAGTATACTATATTAAAACAATATACTTTACACTGTGATACCCATTCCCAGTAATGAAATACTTATGTAACTTTTGACAAATATCTTTAAGCTTAACATGAGTACAATAAACTTCAAGTGAAAGAAATAGCAGAATGGAGTGATATGTCATATTCATATAGAAGAAGAGTTAGTGCTGTTGAAATAACACATAATCTACAATTTTCATGTAAACCTAACTTAAGCTCCAGAAAGTTAATCTATTGACATCAAAGTAATGAACTGCAAATTTCTTTGGCAAATTAAAAGAATCAGACAAGCCTATTGCCCTAGACCATGTTCAATCTTATATAAAAGGCCCCCACTACTGAAAAGAATATTAACAGAGAAGAACAAAGTTGGAGGTCTAATATTCTCTGACTTTATGACTGATCTTAAGCCAAGCTATATCTGTGGAATGTAATAGAAAGCCTGAATAAATATTCAGAA
>NC_022010.1:81461633-81463708 GCF_000317375.1 Microtus ochrogaster
GTAGGTGTTGCATGAGGAAACTGAACAGCCATGTGAAAAGGAAGTATCTAAACAGAGATGCTATAACCTTCAAAATGAACTCAGAAGGGATCATTATCCTAAATAGTGCATGCACAAATTCTAGAACTCCTTGAAGGTAAGACAAGAGAAAATATAGAAATAATTTCTTTTAATGTAACACAAAAAGTGTGATCCATAAAGTAAATAACTGATCAATAGAACTTTTTCATTAAAATTAAATATTTTTTTCTGAAATCTCAACAAAAAAAAAGAATAAAAAGGGAAGCCACAGTCTAGAAAATACATTTACAAAGACTTATTTGATGAAGCACTAATATCTCAGATCCCTTAAAATTTAAGCTAAGCAAACACATACTCTGATGAAACATTGATCTTAGTAGACAATGTTACCACAGATGATAAGAAGATGTAAAGCAAGCATGTGGAAAGAAAGCACCATGGATAATTTTATCAAGGAAATGCAAATTAAAAAGAAACACCATTCCATATTAAAGTGGCCAAAGTCCAGAACCCCATCACAAACAAATGCCTGTAAGGATGTAAACAATAGAAATTCTCATTTCTTCTCAGTGGTCTATGAGCCTAATGGATTGCTTTCTTAGTGATTCACTATCCTCTGTTTTGATAATTGGATAGATTATCTAGTGTTAGCAAATATTTTATTCTTAATTCAGATAAAAAGAAATATGAAAATCATTACCATTTTTTTTCTCAAATTAAAATATTCCTTTCATGTCTTGTCTTTTGTTGTCTTTCTTAAAATTATTCATTTTAATTTTGTCATTAATATGATATTCCGCTTTCATTTCTTCCCTCCATACCCTCCAATATACATCTTCTTCCTTTGTGTATATTTCTTTTGTGTTTGCTTCCTCTTTCTTTTTCTGTATCTTTTGAGCTTTCTAATAAAATATTAAGGTAATTGAAACTCTTCATGCTGAAGACTATAGAATGTTGGTTTTCATTGCTCTGACTACTTTTATTAACTAGATACAAACTAGAGTCATTTCTGAAGAGGAAGCTCCAAATGAGAAAATGATCCTGATTGGCCTGTGAGCAAACTAACAGTGTCTTTTCTTAATAAGCGTCTGTCGTGAAAGGATCCAGAACTTTGTGGATGCTGCCACACCTGTCTAGGTGTTCCTGTGTTGTGTACAAAAGCTAACTGAGCAAAGTGTTATGGAATAAGTCATCAAGCAGGACTTTTCCATTGTACTCTGCATCACATTAGCTTCTGCGTTCTGCCTTGCTAGAATTATGGTCCTGACTTAATGGTGAACTGTGGTGTGAAACTATAAACTGAAATTAACCCTTTACTTCCAAAGTTGCTTTTATCATATTTTGTATATTTGATGTTCCTATTGCTATATTTCAACATAGCAATAGCTACCCTATATAAGGCATGTGTATATTTAATAAAAATACATACATGAAATTCGAAGTGTGATTCAGGTTTCTTACCTATTAATGAGGCACTCAGCCAAAGAATATATGACTATTTTCAAAGGGGAATTTTTAGTACATTTTATTTAGGTTTAAAGAAAAATTTAAACAGTTACATACTTAAAATAACTCTGCAGTGTCATAAACCCTTTTTCTTTTCTTTGTTTTTTGAAAAGCAGAGAGAGATTTATTCAGTGTGGCCACACTGGTAAAAGGTGGAACACAAAAAGAAATGCAGTCATCCCAAAATCCTGACATGAAGGTCAGGTTTAAATAGAGGGAGAGAGGTATGCACAGCTAAGCCTCCGCCTCAAGGTGTGGTACAGGCCATGTTGACCCTTCCTTGTCCCTGCTCCAGCCTTTCTTGAAAGGTGATCTGGGAAGTGATCAGAACTGCAGGGAATCTCTTAATGGGAGACAGGTTTTCCCCATGGCTGCCACCAGGCTTCAGTCCCTTCCCTTTCTCAAGCATGAACTTCCTGGGGAATTCTAACTCCTTGGGGACCTTTGTTTCAATGAGCCAAGGAGGTGACTCTGAGGGTTGTGAGCAGCTGAGTCATCCAGGAAGGCTCCCCTGAGGAAGTGGCCAGATTTCACCCATTTCCCACAGT
>NC_022010.1:81464338-81472770 GCF_000317375.1 Microtus ochrogaster
AAGGTTAATATTCAGGGGGATGCCTATATGTTTTTCTTTGGGTTCACCTTCTTATTTAGCTTCTCTAGGATCACGAATTATAGGCTCAATGTCCTTTATTTATGGCTAGAAATCAATTTTGAGTGAGTACATCCCATGTTCCTCTTTTTGGGTCTGGCTTACCTCACTGAGGATAGTGTTTTCTATTTCCGTCCATTTGCATGCAAAATTCAAGAAGTCATTCTTTTTTACTGCTGAGTAGTACTCTAATATGTATATTTCCTAGAATTTGTGCATCATTTTTTGCCTACTGTTTTTAACAACTGCTACTCATTGCAATTTGTGCAGCTGCCAATTTTGTCCTTTTTTGTTGTTTGTTTTAGGATCCCATCCTAGATACCACCATAAAGCTTTTAATTTAGTTTAGTCATGTTACCTTAGGCTACTTCTGACTGAGACAAATCTTCAAACTTCCTTTGTTGTCATAACCTTAATAGTTCTCAGAAACAAAATTGGAAATTGATGTTTTTCTCATGATAAGAGTAGGGTTGTAGGTGATTGGAAGGAAGATCAGAGTGGTAAAGTGCAATTTTCTCAAAGAACATCAAAGGTCAGACCACCCACATAACGTGTGTTAATGTTGACCTTATTCATGTGTCTGAGAAAGGGCTTTTCTAAGGAGAACTAACTCCTTTTAATCTTTTTGAAAATTTTATGATTAAAAAGACGGTAACTGTTCAAAAATTAGTTTTCTGTAAAACAAATACATTTTCTTTATCATTTTATAATTTATTGAACTGTTGTTTAAATCATATGGACCCCTGGGTATTTATGCTACCCTATAAACAATGAGATATTACTAGTTAATTTGAAAAGCTGTTTCATCTTTGGTTGTACAGTTCTTTTTTTTTCCTTTTTGTATGGGTGTTGGTTAATTGATAAAAATTTAAGGTGATTCTTGTTATATGTATATATCTGCCCTTGATTAAGGCATTATGTATGTGAAGCTCATTTAAAAATGTAATGTATAATTAGGAAATATAGGTTACTTCTTATCTATAACAATCACGCTTGTTGTTATGTTAGTTAGGTTTTCAAAATGAAAAGAGATATATTTCAGGTGGATAGTTACTCATTTTTTGCCTATTTTTATTTATTTTTTATTTTTTCTGGAAACAAAATTTTATTGTTATTTTAAATTATGTTCCATTTCTATGTCTTTGTACTTTTTATTGAGTTTCTAGTTTGGGGTCAGGAACTCAGGCTCACAAATGCTGAAGAATGATTTCTGAATTAGTTTGCAATTACTTAATACAACAACCTTTGGCTGTTTGCTGCAATAACTGAGTGAATTCGCTAGGTAATAGCTGAGAACCTTCCAAGCTCATCCCCAGGCCTTGCCAGCTCTGGTGAAAGTCGTGCTCTTCCTTACTGTCTATTTTGCCTATTTTTTATTGATTTTATTGAGCTATGCATTTTTTTTTCTGTTTCCTTCTCCTCCTCTCCCCTGCCCTTCAACTTTCTCCCATGGTCCCCATGCTCCCAGTTTACTCAGGAGATCTTGTCATTTTCTACTGCCCATGTAGATAGATCTATGTTAGTTTAAGACCCACCTATACCACTTTTGTTTATATACCCAAAGGATGCTCAGTCGTACCACAAGGACATGTGCTCAACTGTGATCATAGCAGCATTATTTGTCATATTCTGAACCTGGAATTAACCAACAAGCCTCTAGACTGAAGAACAGATAAGAAAAATGTGGTGCATTTACACAATGATGTACTACACAGCAGAAAAAAATAATGACATCTTGAAATTGCAGGCAGATGGATGGATCTAGAAAACATTATATTGAGTGAGGTAACCAAAACCTAAAAGGACAAATATCATATGTACTAACTCATAAGTGGTTTTTAGACATAAAGCAAAAGGAAGAAAAAAAACAGCCTACAAATCACAATTCCAGGGAACCTACACAATAACAAGGACCCTAAGATAGACATATGTACAGTTATTTTTCAATTGTTTTTTTTGCCTCTTCTATGTATTTCAACTATTGCCTTAATTCTTTATTTCTTCTGAAAGAAAGGAATTTTTCAATTTTTTGTAATTGGACGATGTTTCACACTCATGTGTATTTTTTGAATCAATTTTTCAATGAGACCCTTTTTTTCTCAAAACATTGCTTCTTTTATTGAAGAATTATGAATTGAGGAGGCAGAGAAATGGCTCAGCTCTAAAAAACATGTGTTTCTCTTGATAAGGATCAGAGGTTGGTTCCTACCACCTATTTTAAGTGATTCAGAACTGCTTATATGTCTAGTTCTAGTACATACAAAAAATATTTTTTCCTCTGTAGCTACACACACAATCAAAGACACACAAATACAATTTTTTTTAAAAAAAAATCAAGATTTAGACATTTGGTGGAGTCCATTTTAATGATTATTTTCTCCTCTATAACTAGTTGTTGATAGTCTAAGAAAAATGAATCTGTCTATGTGATTTTGCATGCACCTAATTGTAGAAACATAATTGTATATTACCTTCTACATTTGTGTAAAGATAAGCAGGAATTATCC
Organism: Microtus ochrogaster; assembly: GCF_000317375.1. Lineage (NCBI taxonomy): Eukaryota > Metazoa > Chordata > Mammalia > Rodentia > Cricetidae > Microtus > Microtus ochrogaster. The sequence goes on from NC_022010.1 coordinate 81,466,903, forward strand.
CTAATAACCAAGATCCTAATTTTGAACCAAATAAATGATTCCAGATAACTACTTTGGTTTATCTGAAAATCCCTCAAATGATGAGAACCCTGTCTGCCATTGTCTGCCTAGTATTTACTTGATTTTGTTATGTTAGTGTCTTCTACAATATTACATTTATGTCATTCCTCTTGTTTGTGTTCTTAAAAACATCCTTATTTCCAGATAATTATGGATCTGGTAGGATCTTCCATGTATTCCTTTCCCCCAGAAAAGTACTTTCTTATGGAAAATGTTTAGAAAGTATTTTCAATTAACGTTCTTATTTTTGCCAAAAACATAAAGATATGTTTTTTGAGCCATTATGAATTGAACTTTGCACATTCAATTTAAGACTTCAATATGGGCTTGCTTCCTTAACACTGGGGCTTCCAACATTTTCTCTTTTTTGTACCCATGCATTCTCACTATCTTTTAGTTTTTCAAAATCACAATTCAAATGTTTGAATTTTAACATTTAAGCTGTTTATGATAATCAGGCATCATTTGGGGGCAATTAAAGTCATTTGTGGGGTGTTATTTTTAATTAATATAGGAGCTTCCAAACAAGTCATCTTATTAGGTCAAAAACCGGGATCATATTTTCCTTTTGTATGTGACAGGAGAAAGTGATGCCACATAAAAGTGCACTAAAAGAGGTAGAGATATTCAAATGAAAGAAAAACCTTGACATGACCCTGAAATATCTATTGTCAATAATAATTCATATATTATGTCTATGAAGATTTTGATATTTTACACATTATCATGTAGACCCTAGAGTAATTATGTATTTTTGTAGGTTACACTAATTAAAGTTTATAATTATAAATCCATTATTGAAACTAAAAGGTAAAAGTACATGCAATAGATTAAAACCAATAGAACAGTAATGTGCTTAATGAGTTAAGAACAACTAGCTATCTTACTTAATACTCTTGGCATTTAAAAGAAAATTAGGACATAAGTCCATTCATTCTGTTGCCTGGAAAATCAATTTAGAGAATTCTTCAATCCACCAGGACTCTGGATAGGTGAACTCTTTCAGCACATTTTATGTACAATCTTCCTGGTGCTGTGTGCAGTTGTAGCAAAAGGGAACAATATCAAAAATAATATTATTTTCATGATGGCAGATTTTTTATGGAAAAATCATTAGTATTTTAGTACAAATGTAGAATTGGAATTAACTATCCCTCTGATATTTTATTTTGAGAGCAAAGGCAGATTTTCATAGTATTTCTAGATGGTAGATTTTATTTTAAATGCATGAAAAAAACTAGAGAGAGAATCATTTTATTTCAGATGTATTTTGTGTGTGTGTGTATGTGTGTATTTACAAGTATATAACTACAACCTGTTCAGTCTGTTTCATTTTATTTGCATGTTCATATCTTTAGAACTGATTGCTTGCTATTGAATAACCAATTCACATGCTTCTTCTTGGGAAATATGTTTTTCTCCTTCTCGCAGCATTCCTAGTTGCCTGTATTTGTCTATGGTTGAAGCCTTGTGTGCTTTTTTTTCAGTCTTAGCATCTCTATTGATTTCCTTATTTTTTAATTCATGGTTAGGCAGTCAGGTATGTGAGAGTTCATTAGTGCTTCAGGAAACCAATTATGTATTCCACAGAAAGGACATAAAGACTGACTAATTCTTCTTGCCAAACATTACTTATCAAATGATATGAATTTCACAACAACATGCTATTTTAGTACAGAAGTCATAATTTCCTGAACTTATTATACACACACACATATATTTGTGTGTTTTTATGTATATATGCTTCAAAATCTTTCCTGACCCACATCACAGTTGAGGGACAGAGTGACAATATCAAATTGACACTTTCAGTGCATGGTTACTTTTGCTTTTAGGTTTGTTAGATTAAAACCAAAGAAGCTGGTTGAGCAGCGGTTAGATTAAAACCAAAGAAGCTGGTCGAGCAGCAGTTAAAAGAAAACTGCTTCAGATACAATCAGACTCAAGCAGAGTTTAGCTGGACAAGAGCTTGGGTTTGTGATTAAGGCATTGCAGAACAATGAGATTATTAGAAAAAAGGTTTTTATCAAGATTTAATGGCATTTTATCAATCAAATGAAATATCTGTAACTTATTTGTCCTCTAAGTGATACACACTTATGAGTGTGCAAGAAGTTTTAGAGGAGAATTAAATAGATTGTTTACTTGAATTAGCTAAAGATATTGTTTTCTAAAGTCATTTATTTAAGGTATGATATTACTAGCTTCACTATAAGAGATAAAAACGAACATATATCTGTTTTGTCTGATAATTAAAATTAAAGTCCAACACTGAGGGCTAAGTGCTATTGTGTACTTTTCCAAATATGCTACAAGTAATTAGGATCAGCCACTTCCTTACAATGCTTGTTAAATGTTAATGTGAAGAATTCAAGACCTCCGTGACTGCATGCAGCTTTATAAATCTCGAAATGGATAGACTATGGTTAAAAGAGTGCCTGTTTAGGAGAAATTGCTGATATTGGATAAAGTGTCGTTTCTTTTCCTCCTGTAGACTGTTCTGTCCAAATACAATAAAAAGAATGTACAGAACTTATTTTAGACATCAAGCATGCCTAGAAAGCAAACATAAATAGGATTCTAAGATAAAATAAAGAATGTCTACTCGACACAAACAAGGCGTTATAATTATAGACAAGTTTACTGGAAAAGTAGTTACTGCATAAGTACATTCTGATATTCTTGATCATGAACAAAGAGGAAGCTTTTTGTTTGGTTTGGGTGAAGAATAGCAATGGTTTTATATTTTTCAAAGTTTAAGATGTGACAAAATAATTTGCTACTTCTTTTTCTCTCTTCTAACCCTTTTATATACTTCATTGCTCTCTCTTGCATTCATGGCATGTTCTTTAATTCCTGTGGTACATATAACATATATTAATAAAACCTGCTAAGTCCGTATGATGTTAACTGTATGCACGGACTTGACCAATTGATATTGGATAACAAATTAGGTTGGTTCTTCTCTGGAAAAGACTATTTATAATTGCTCTCAGGATTCCCCAGTTGCCCACAGCTCTGTGTGTAGGGCTGAAGCCACACAAGCTTTTCCTCCATTTATCCTAGTATGTTCATTGTTCCCATCCTTTCAAGCCTTTCTTTTAGGCAGCTGTGGTAAAAAGACTTAATTGATATAGTTTATTTGACTTTTACTAAGAGACATAGACTCCCAGCAAACTTTCTGTTTCTCTGAAAAATAAAGACACTTAAACATACATTATTCAATATTTGGATTGTTTATGTCAAATTATCAAAACAAATGCAATCATGTTTGAAATTTTTGTGATAAACTTGATGGCATTGCTATTGAAAACTGAATTCTAATAAAAAAATTCAAAGAGTAGAAAAAGTATAAGATAGGGTTTATTAAAAATAGTATATAAATAACAGTATAAAATCATGATTGAAAATCAGGATTGAGCTAGAAAGTACAGGTTGAGATTTTAATTTCTGGATTTCTAGTAAGTTTATTGATCACACCTACTCAAACCAAGTTACACCTTTTAATAGTGCCACTCCCTTTGGGGACCATTTTCTTTCAAGCCACCACAGTCATATTGTCTGTTAACCATATTTTTTGATTTTTAGTTTTGGTCTGAATGCCCTGTCCATTAAGGAGAGTAGGGTATTAAATTCCCTTACTATTAATGTGTGGGATTCAATGTGTGATTTAGGCTTTAGTAATTTTTCTTTTGCAATTGTGGTGCCCTTGCATTTGGGGCACAGATAGTCAGACTAGAGAACAAATCAACATAAAGTACCTTCATAAATCTATTTTACAATAAATAATTCTTTTCATTTTTCTTTAAGTACAAGTCCTTCAGGGAATTTAGAACACAATTTGCCCTTAATGCGTAACCATCAAGCCCCAAGGATCCTCCTGTCTCTACCTCCCCAATGGAAGGGTCAGAGGCAGACATTAAGAAATTTCTTTGTGAATTTCAGGGATCCAAACTCAGATTTTCATACTTACATAGCAAGGACTTTCCTAATTCTCCAGGTCTTGGAATTATTCGTCAATAACTGAGCATTCAACGTCCTGATGGTGGAATTATTTATCTCAGTATCTCCCTGAACCTCTATTAAAGTGCTCTCTAATAAGCAATCTGATTTTATTATATAATTAAAAACAAATTATAAAAATTGTGAGAACACTTTACACCTAGACAAAAGGTTAATATGTACTTTAGAAGTACTGAACAAAATAATGCATAGGATTGAAACTAAATATGTGTTATCATTATGATGGTAATGCAAATATATGTGTTCATCTTTAAAATATTGTTTTATTTTCATTATGATTTATTAATGTTCTTAAATATAGGCATTATATATTTAATAATTTGTATGTTCCTGTTATATATATATATATTTAATACTCTATATATTGAAATATGCATTAGGAATTCCACCCTTTTCTGTTTCTTCTACTAAATTTAGAAAATGAAAAAACAAATGACTACCATGTTGGGAATTTTTATTCCATAATCCCCAGGTTAATCAATACATGCTTATAAGACCGTAATGTATTAAGTTAATGGTTCACAAACACATGAATGGTAATTATTTTAGGCACCGATGAATATACGTAAAGGGTAAAGTGAGCTCTAGACAAATGACAGGAAAAATTGATGAAACCATAAGAAAATTATAGTGAAAGGTAGCTGCAAGATGCCAGAAATTATCTTCCTTAGAACCATTGCAAAGAATAAAACCATGTTGACTGCTGAAACTACATATTTCTAGCAATTTGACCCTATATTACCATATTCTTCAGTTATTATTTAATTTATAGAATTTGATTAACCTACATGTCTAACTATTTATAACTGTTTTATTTTACAATTACAAATCAATAATTGAAAATTAATCTCCTGAGTTGTAATTTATTTATTATACTAATGAAATTGCATAGCTTAAAATATTTCAAGCGGTACACCAGAAGTTCTGGAAATTCCTAAATATTATTTCTCATGTATTTGTGTTTTACCAACATGTTTCTACATGAACCACAGGCATGCCTGATACTCATAGATCCAGAGAGGGCATTGGTATCTTGGAACTTGAGTTACTGAGGATTTTGAGACAAAATGTGCATTTCTGAAAACTAAACCAAGGTCCTTTGCAAGAACTACACATTAGCTTTACCACTGAGCAAACTCTTTAGCCCTTTGGTGTCAGAGAGCAGATTTGATAAAAATACTGCTTACCAGGATAGGGGCATAGGCATTAGAAAAGTTAGTAAAGAATATTATGATGTTGAATGAAAATAATAAAACAGAAAATATAACATAGTATCGAGAGGTTGTTCAGGTAAATACTGAAATTGCCTGCATTTAAGTTCCAGTTGTTTAAAAGGTAGAAGCAGGAAAAAGAATTGCATTAACATGACACAACATAGCATTGAAGGATGTAGGCTATATTCTTTGCCAAATATTTTTGTTGCTAGAACAAGACAAGTAATGCTCATAACTTAGACCAAAACATTCTGTAGGCAAATCACTCCTGGTGGGGGGGGGGTGGAATCCATTGTTATCTCCTTAAGGGAGTAGGAATTTACTTGGATTCTCAAATTTTTGTTTGAGGTAGAAACACATCTACTTCTCTATTCCTCTTAAACACATGAATATAAACATACACATACATGTACATACATGTTAAACACATGTAAGAGAAGATTTTTTTTTTTCTGGAACAGGATCTCTGTATTATATAGTCTTAGCTGTCCTGGAACTCTTTATGTAGACTAGGTTTGACTTGAACTCACAAGGATCTGCTTGTGTCTCCCTTCTGAGCACTAAGATAAAA
>NC_022010.1:81472945-81496285 GCF_000317375.1 Microtus ochrogaster
ATATATATATGTCTGGATATTAGCAACACCTATTGACAATAGCTGTGACAAAGCAGACTATCTAATCTGAAGCTAGAGGGAATCTTTGTCTAAGGAAGACAATAACCTTGAAGGAACAGAAGTAAATTCCAACTCTCTGACTCTGATCAAGATGGAAATAGGCTCATTTTTGGTCCTCCATATATTGGGCATTTTCTATTCATTATTTTTAGAACTTTTTCATGGTTGTAGATATAGCATTATCAATTTTATTTGGCTATAATCTTGAAAAGTCATTCAGAATCTTTACCACATTTTTTTCTATGTTAAAATAGAGATTAAAATATGGGGAGAGAGCAGAGATTGAGAAAAAAAGAGAATCATCAAAGACATGTTTCTAAGCTCAGGAAACAAACCTGAATAAAACAAAAGTTCTTGCTTTTGTTTGCCTATAATGTTCTTTAAGGCTATTGATTGATTTTCAAAAGTTAATGACATAATGAAAGGTTTGGAACTCAGTTACTACTCCGTTGAACTCCTATTTTAAGAATTCTCCCACCATTAACAAATAGTAATATTCCCATCTTTGTTCTTGATTGAGTCAAAGAGAGAACTTAACATATTTTTAGACATTAGATTCTTAGAACTCATTCTTGCTCTAAAATAGCATTGCAAAGAATGATCATGTGTGGTGGTTTGAAAGAAAATGGCATCCATAGGCTTATTTGGGTTTGCACTATTACGAAGTGTGACTTTGTTGGAGAAGGTGTTTCACTAGGTATTTGCAGTCTCAGAAGTTCAAGTCAGTTTACTTTCTGCTCCTACAGATCCAAACTTAAACTCTTAGCTCCCTCCCCTGCACCATGTCTGCATGCAAGCTGCTTTGCTTCCTGCCATGGTAACGATGGACAAAACCTTGGAAACTATAATCCAACTCCAATTAGATGTTTTTCTTTATAATAGTTGCTGTGGTGATGGTGTCTGTTCACAGCAGTAGAAACTGAAACAAAGAGAGAAAATGGTACCAGGGAGTAGGGATTTTCTGGGATAGACCTGGCCTTTTTTTAAAACTATTTTTAGTTTAAAGCATGATAGACCTTTTTTTTTTGGCAGAGGAGGAATATGTGTACTTGGGGCTTTGGATTACAAAAGCAGTTGAACACTTTAAGTGAGGTTTAATGGGACATATTATTAGGAGCATGGAAGAAAGTGGTTCTAAGAGTGATTTGAATTGTGGGGGACTGGCTCAAGAGGTTTCATAAAAGAAGAATATTTATATGTGGCTTAGAGATCATTCTTGTGATACTTTGGCTAAGAAGGTGGGTAATATTGCCCTTGTCCAAAAAAATCGGTCTGAGACTAAATTGAAGTGTTTTGATTAATTTCCTACCAGAGGAAGTATCAAACAGCCTAGTATTGACTATGTTCTGTGGTTATTAACATTCACTCTTATGTAGATTAATTATGAAAAGGATCAAGCTGAGGAGGAAAAATACAAAGTGCTCAATTTGCAGGGAAGGAGGCACTCTCAAACTATTCTTTCTTTTGTTTTTTAAATTCTAAAACTATTGTTTAAAGAAATGCCTGAAGCTATGTGGAATATAGGAAGGGGTAACTTCATAGCAAGACCTTACCCAGTAAGCTTCCAATTTGCAAAAAGAAATTTTTAAAATTGAAAAGAAATTATAGAAAAGCTTAGGGATGGATGTGGCCGTGCACACATTTAATCCCAGCACTAAGAAGGCAGAGGCCGGTAGATCTCTAAGTTTAAGGACACCCTGGTCTATAGAGTGAGTTCTAGGACAGCCAAGTTTAGGCAGTCCGTGAAACTATGAAAAAACAGAAAGCCCTGAAACATAAAAAAAAAAACAAAGATGTAACTGAATGAGTAGGCCTCAACAAACAACTTCAGCTATGTGTTCCTGGTTTTAGAATCAAGGATAAAAGAAAGATGGTGTGGACTCTTCCTCTGTGACTAAGGTAATCCACTGAGACCAGACCAATGTCAGAGCTGTCTGTGTATGGAAGCCTAGGGAGGCATTTTCTGAAGCAGGGAAGATGTAGCTTGAAATGTCTTGGAGACTCCATGGTATTGGAAATGCCAGATTCATGGGATAGCTGCCAAGAAGTGCTGCTAACAGGGAGTTGAACCAGCCCAAGAGAGAGAAGTGTGTTGCAGTCAAAAAAGCTGAAAACGGAGATCTGAAGAGTGTTTTGACATCAGACTTGTAAATTCAGAGTTTGTAGATTGCATATATGGCTTTTGGTCTTGCTTTGGTCCATTATTCTCTCATGATGCACCCTTTCCTCCAATGTGAAATGGTAATTGTACTAGTCAGGGTTCTCTAGATTCACCAAACTTATGTAATGAATCCCTAAATCTCTCTCTTCCCCTCTCTTCCTATGTATGTAAAGAAAATGTTCCTTTTTCCATTATCCTTATATAGGTCTCCAGCAGAAGGTGTGCCCAAGATGGAAAGTTTGTATTTTTGCCTCAAGATCTGGATTAAAGGTGTCTATCATCCCAACTCCTCAAACCAAGATCTGGAACAAAATTCTGCATCTTCAAGCCTCAAGACCCAGATCAAAGGTATGTTGTCTTCCTGTCTCATATTGTCTTCACAGGTGTGAGGTCCATTTCTGGATATTAGTTCATCACAGATATAGTCAAGTTGATAACAAATAATTGTCAAAATATATCTGTACCATTTTGTTAGAAGTATTTGATTTGCTTTTTAATTGCTTTTGGTGGGGGTTATAGTAAGAGAGTGTATGACTCTCTGAAGAGACTTCTTTGGACTTTCAAACAGGGTTGAGAATGTAATAGACTACAGGGACTTTTCTGAATCCAGTTCTTGATTGTGATGCAGTTATGAGCTTATGGAGTCCTGGGAGCAGAATGAGTTGATTTGAAAAAAAATTGGCCCCTATAGTTCAATATGGATTGACACTAATGGATGTATGGCCTTTTTGAAGTAGGTGTGGTTTTGATGGAGGAAGTGTATCCTTAGGGGTTGGGATTTGAGGTATCAGAAGCTTAAGCCTTCCTGCTGCCTGCAGATCCAGATATGAAATTCTCAGCTCCTTCTCCGCCACCATGTCTGCCTGAAAATTGCCATGCTTAGTACCATGATGATAATGAATGAACTCTGTGAAGCTGTAAGTCAGCCCCAATTGAATGCACTTCTTTATAATAGTGGCTATGATCATGTTGCCACTTCACAACAATAGAAATGCTACTAAGACCTCCTGATAAGAACTTGTGTAGTTCGCCAATCATTTTGATAAAATTATATTTGATGTTAAAGATATACATGTATGAATGTGCATCTGTAAACAGCTGGAAATCCAGCACAAGATACATCCTGGGGTGTATCCCTATAACTTAACTAGCATAGTTCTCTCCACTGTTACTCCAGTCCCACAGCAGAAGAGCATAAAATCAATATTTTGATGAAAGCTATCATAAAAGTGATTTTAAACTTTATATGGATGGAATTACATCTTACATTTTGTTGTCTCAGAATTATTTTGTTCAATATAATTCTCTTGTGATTTCCAAACTTTGTTCTCACACAGTTGTCAACTTTCAATATTCATATCCCTATGTGATATACCACTGTATAAATAATCTATGATCATTTTTTCCTCTGTTAACTCTTAATGAGCACGTAAGCTATTTCCAGTTTGGGAATATTTATAATATTGATATGTTTTCCCACATCAGTATTAAAAATTATATATACTTAATGTAGAGTGTCAAAACATTATATTGTTTTATTTTTAAATTATTTTGTAAATACATTTTGTTTTATATTTAAAAGAACACATATTTTAAAGACATTAATATATGACATTCCTATTTAATAAAAATCGGAATAGCAAGGAAAATTCCAACTAATAAAAGAAAGTATTTTAAAGGCAACTTTTACAGTTTTGTGCAGCCATTTATTAAATATATGTGCAAATTTTATGTATGAATGAATGTGTTCACATACAGATATATTTGTATAGAAATCCTCTGTCTACTATGTGAGTTTGTTTTGTTCATACATTTAATGGCAGAGAAGGTGGTTTTACATGGATAATTATGAACATTTTAAGCCATAGTCTATTAGTAGATTTGGTACTCATTTCAAAAATGAAAAGATCTGCAGTTGCCTTTGTAAACCATTTATAAGTGAATTGATGATTCTATAAACAGTGAAAGTTTAGTAAATGCCTTAGAAAAGTAGGCCAGAAAAAAAAATATATTCCAGGGATCCCATGTGAAGCTCTTTCTATGCATAGTAAAAAGTATATCTCATCTCTTTTCGAACTCTTTAACAGCTGTTCCAGACTCTTTTCTTCAGTGCGAATACCCTTGACAATCACATTCAAGCATTCGTAGACATAAAAGGCAAGAAAGACACATTCTGTCATTAGAGTATTATATGTAGTATTGGAACAAAATTGATGCTGATACAAACTGGCCATGAACTTCTGGTATGCAATCAAGGCAGCTGACAGGCCTAACAATTTCCACTATTATGTGTAATGCCAAAGGATGGTAGAACAAGGCTGAGTATTCTTTTCAGTATGAATGGCAAAGCAGAAATGGACATGCCACTTGCTCATTGCAATCACCAAACCTGATAGAAAGCATCACACCAGGATATACTATATACCCTAATAATAATCAAAACATAGAAATTTCAATTGAAGGCAGGAAGGCTAACTCCAATGTAGAGTCTTAGAGATTAAATGAAACCAAAAGAAAGCCAAGATTAAGAATCACCTATCTTCTTGGGCTCAGATTGACAGAAGCTTTGAAGAAGACTCATGACTTCAGAGAGATGAAAAACGCTGAGAGCAGTAAAGCATTATGGATCTCAATGCACCTGTGCTATTGACTACAGGAATAGATTGCAGAAGAATACTGCCTAGACCAAGAGAGGAGACGCTTCTGACTAGAATCTGACCCAGTACGATTTTGACATATGTGAAGAAATTTGAAATTTCCTTGTCAGTGAATTATAGACTGCTCTCCCAGGCTTACCCACTTCTGCTCCCATTCTTAAGTCCACGACTTTTGTGTCAGTTGTATGGGGGTGGAGTTTAACTTTGCCTTGTTTTCTACTTTGGGATTGGTTCATTTGTGATACCTGGGAGAAACATGAGAAACATACTCAAGTATTCAAAATTTCATGAAAGCCTTGAAATTCTTGTTACACAAAGGTAATGAAATGACATAGCTGAACCATGGTGGCACAGACCATTAATCCCAACACTCTGGAGGCAGAGGCAGTTGGAGTTACAGGACAGCCTAGTCTACAAGAGGTAGTTCCAGGACAGCCAGGACTGTTACACAGAGAAACTCTGTCTCACAAAACCAGAAATGAAACAAGACAACCAATAAACAGAAAAACTGAAGAATTCCTTTTGTAATTTCTGTAAGCAAGCATGTGCATGTTACCGATAATAGTACAGGTACAGTTTAGCTTTAAATTACATATGAATGAAAATTTACAAACTACTCTTTATTTTAATTTTTCTGTCTTTCTCTCTGCCCCGTGTGTATGTGTGTGTGCACACATGTGCTTGTGTGTGTGCGCGTGTGTGTTTGAATGTGTGAGCACGCACACTCCTGTCTCTCATTGAAAGCTGTCAGATGTGGCTGATGGGAACCAAATTCTGTTACTTTGGTAAAGTGGAAAGTACTCCTAAGCACACTGAACCATTTTTCCAGACCTTGAAATGAAAGTTTAATGAGCACATACTATATACAATATTTTTAATTTTTATAAAAATATTACATTTCTGTCTATAAAGCATAAATGTAAGATGATATATTTTCTTTGTTAATCATATTCTATAGAACTATTGCATAAAACACCCAAAGTGAATCCTCAGTTTACTATCTATAATGTTGGATTGTCAGCTTCTTTGTAAGGTTCTGTACTGGACAACTCCTTATTCCTGATAATAGGCATTGGTTTTCTAAACTGAGCAACCACTGACAGATTTTTTTCCCTCATGAAATATTATAGAAATTAGTTTAGAATTTATAGCTATACATATAGATATATGTACTTTCATATATATACTATACAAAAGTTACATCCTTAGCCTAGGCCTCTGGAACTAGCTCATTCAGATAGAAGCTGTGAAAAATGGTCTAGTAGGAAATAGGTATGCTTCTAATGAGTCCACTGAGACTTTCATTTAAAAAAAATGTTTTATCATTTAGGTGATTTTGTGAGTGCATGATGTATTTGGGGCCCATGTGACACAATGTATATATAGGAATCAGAGTACAGCGTTATTGAGACAGGTCTCTCTCCCAGCTTTATCATGAGTTGTAGGATTAAACTCAAATGGTCAGAAATATGCTCTAAATGCTGTTCCCTACTGAGCCATCTAATTTTTATTAATTAATTATGATTAAATATTTGTGAAATCAAGTTTTTAATTATATAGTTACTATCCAATGATTATGAATCTGGAGTATTTTTGTTAATGGAGTTTAAAACTTGAAAATGAAATATATATGTAGTTCTAACATAATATACATGCATATTATATGTGTTCATTCTTAATTAATTTCATAAATGACATTAGTGCCTTTAAATCTACATTTTTGATGATGTTGTATTGTAATAGGCTCTAGTAAAGTATCTTATTACCTCATGAGAATACTCAATTTACATTGCATTGATGCCTCCGAGTTTGTCAATTTTTACAGTTTGCAGTCCATATTCTATCTATATATGCATGCATACACATTTGGAGTACTTTTGTCTGTAATGTTCTTCTCTGTACAAGAACCATTCTGTTTTAATTATTATACTGTAGTGATTCATCTTTCGTATGGTAAATGAAGACAGTATCTCCACATTGTTTTTTTTTTTTTAATAAGGAATATTGGCTGCTCATCTGAAATATAACTTTGAGTTTTGGCTGTGATTGCATTAAATATATAAATCAGTTTGAGTAGTATTTTATCTTCATAATATTATAGCTTCAAATCCATAAACATTGCATTTGTCAATTTAATTAGGTCTTTAAAAATGTTTCTCAATAAAGTCTAATGATTTTTCTCAAAGAGCTTTCCTATGTACATTATGAAATTTCCTTTCAGATAATCCACATTTTCATTATATTGTAAATGCTATCTTTCAAATTTTCATTTGTTAAGTGCTTCTTGCTGGTAGGTAGAAAATAAATAGGCTTCTATATTGATTTTGTATCCAACATTGTTGATAAATTCTCTTATTATTATTATTCTAATTTATCTGAAGCTCCTTGAGTTTTCTCTGTACACCATCATACCACCTGCAAATAATGACAGTTTCATTTATTCCCTGAAATTTCTTAGGAGTTTAATTTGCTTTCCTTGCTTTGCTGCCCATTACATTCAGAAAAGTGCTCGGCAGAAAGTAAGACGTTTGTACTCCTCTCACGTTCCCATTCCTTTCATACTTTCAGTGGTACAGCAGAGTGTTCTGTGTGCTCTGACTGCTTCCCTTCACATGGTCGTCTTTTCTGAACACTTCTGGTATTTTTATTAAATATGTTTACCTCGTTTATTTTTTTCTCTATACTATCTATATAATCACCTGATTACATAGCCTTCTAAACTATTTAATAACAAGAATTAAATTTCCAATTTAAATGACAGTAGTTATAAAGTTAGATTATCCCTTGGCTTCATATGTGATAGATGATAGTCTTAGAATGACTGAAATAGTAATGCTCTAACTGCTGTTTTTTCAGTATCTAATGGACACAATGGACTTAGTGATGCTAACAACGGAATACCAAACTGGATTATTTATCTGCAGAAAACGTTTGTTCCACGAGGACCTCAAGACTAGCATGTCATCAAGATGCTTGGTACCTAGTGAAGACTTATTTATCTCAGACATGCTTTCTGCCTGCATCCACACATGATGAACATGAAGGTACAGCGCACATGGTTCAGTTTCACAAGGACAGATGTTCCATCAATAAAGACTCTGCTCTCATGGTCCCTGATGTAACATCTATAATTACCATAAAAATATCTTGTCAGACTCTCCATATGGAACTATTTATGTAATGCAATCCAAATAAAAGTTACATCAGGTATTTTGGAAATTTTTATAATATTTTTGTAAAATAAATGTAGGAATAAAAATGAAATTTAATATAGGAAATATCTCTGATTAGAAATAAAAATATTTTAAAAATATTTCATGGACACACATCCTAAAACTGGAAGCATTCATGTAGTCCCTTGAACATGTTTTTTACATCTTGAAAGAGATAGTGCTTATTCCATCTTCTACATACATCACAAGTGAAAAAGTCAGAATAATAACAAGTGTCTACCTGTAAGCTTCAAGCTATACTTCTCTTTCCATACAGGTTCCTCACTCTCTCCTTTATCCTAGGGAAAGATTTTTACCCAAACCTCGTGAGTTGATTTTATGGATCATTTAATAAGCTGTGCTTGTTTTGGTTTTGTTTAAACACTCCATTTAATTATCCTCTCATTTTTATTTATGAGTTATTAAACTTTACTATTGTAAACATAAATATGCCTATAATGTTCAACATAGTGATTTAATTTTAAATCATGGATTGTAACAGTTTATTTCAATTTATACACATTTCAGTATATAAATTAGATAAGTGTGGTGTGTATTCATCTTTATATCCACTCATTATTACTAGACTCAATAATTTCATTTGTTTTATATATTATTTCTTTATTCACTTAATGTTATCTTTTAACTAAAGCTTTGATAGTTTATATCATCATATAATACTCTATCATATACCTTTATCTTATTTGTTAAGTATAATTAAAAAATCTCAGTCAGTTGTAGTGAAAAATGGGTTTTGATATTTTACACATCATTGGTATCCTTACCCCAATATTAATATACAAAAACGTTTTAATATTGATATAGGTAGTCTTTCTCCAAATCTCTTCACACATATATGATAGATTATTTCAGTAGAATTTCATTGGAATAAATAACATTTATTTTTTTTTCTTTTAAAACCTTTATTCAGTCATTTAACATAATTATTTTGAGGCTCAGCCTTGATGCAGAATATGTTAGTAGTTCATAATTTTTGCTTTTGTTTGCTTATTTGGCTGTGTTTTTTCCCTTAATAAACAGAAGATTTGTTTACAGCAGTTTAAGTCAATATTGAAGAAAAAGGCCAATAATCTCCCCTTACTTTGTATTTGACATGTCATAGACTCACATCTGCTACAAGTACTGTGCTTTCATTGCCAATGAAATGACACTGTCTCCAAAATTCTCCAGTTCACTTTACACTTTACTACTGATAGACAGGCTGTGGGCTCTCATAATACTTTAATGTCCCTTCCCAGGGTCATATATCATGAAATGCCTTAACAACTTCTAATATATTTTTTAATCCATCTATTACAAATGTTGAGTGTTTCTACTGTCTCCATGATTATGGCATTTTGGGGAATGTCATCAGTTATAATTCCAGTTCTTCTATATAAGTTTCACTTATTTCCATCTTTATTTTTGATGGTATTGAAGCTTTTCTATATTACAGTGCTAATATGTTTCCATTATTTGGATATGTCTCAAAACCTCTCTGATATGTTTTGAATTCATTTACAAAATTTTAATGCAATTAATAAAGGTGATATAAGTAATAACATACAATTTTGTGTGAATATGCTTCTAATTCATTTGAATGAGTACCAAGGAGTGGGACTGGATGGTAAAATTATGTATAGGTTTCTAATGGACAGATGACCTGACTTCCAAAGTATGTTCTCACTAGTAAATTAAATTGAATTAGTCATTTGGTATCAGAAGCATTGCAAGTATTTTGGAGGCCTATTGCCCAGAATTGTGTGCAGACTAAATTTTATTTTATTTTGTTTTATTTATTTATTTGGTTTTTTGAGACAGGGTTTCTCTGTAGCTTTGGTGCCTGTCCCGGAACTAGCTCTTGTAGACCAGGCTGGTCTCGAACTCCCAGAGATCCGCCTGCCTCTGCCTCTCGAGTGATGGGATTAAAGGCGTGCGCCACCCCTGCCCGGCTCAGACTAAATTTTAAAATCTACTTTGTATGCCTTTATTAGTAAGATGTTTGTTGTCTGCTGTTTGATTTTTCTCCTCTCATATTTTTTAATTTAAAATGTTTTGGTAACATTTTAATTCTTGTTTCTGAGATTATGAAATAATTATATCATTCCATTGTGAAAATCCTCTCATATAATCCTTCTTACTTTCTTTATAGTTTGTGGCCCTTTTCCCCTTAATTGTTGTTGTACAAACACACACACACACTGGTGTTATAAGAATGTGGATGAGTGTTGGGACTAATTGAGTCCTGGCTTTCAGCTGCTCTTCCCTGTCTAGAACCTTCTAATTGAAGTTACTAGAAGCTGTGCCTAGCTTAGAGGATCAGAGGATGGGATTTTCACCTGTTGGCCATTGACAGCAGTGTATTTAAGCCTCAATTGTGCTATTAAAGATGGGCTTTCGTACCAGAGTTGGACAGTCTGTGTGTCGGTCTGTCTCTGCATGTGTTTTCTCAATCTCCAGCCAGAAGCTCACGAACTGGGTTCTAGCGCATAGAGCGCAGACAGGGCCACGTTGCTTGGCAGATGAGAGTTTAATTATAGCAATGAGTATATGTTCTTTTTCCATCACTACATGAATAAAGGAAAGGTCTCTGCTTCTCAAATCTTCAATGTAAGTTGGGAAACAATGAGTCTTCTTTCACCTATAATAGAGTGTTAATAAGAAAAATGTGATTGAGATTTTATTCACAAACACAGTTGTGAGAACAAAACTGTAATAACCATGTCATGCCCTGAAGTCAGTAATATTTTTATGAAAGTATCTCAGAGAAAGCTTCAGTTTCCTTTGGAATATTTTATTTAAATTATTTAAAAGAATAATGTTGTGTTTAAATATATGATCATTATTAATTCATTTCCATGCACAATATATTTCTGGAAATTTTACCCAACCATTTTTATAATGAAATGAAGTAATACTCTTTCAAATTGTGTTCCCTTGTATATTATTTGTTTCTGAAACACTTATTTTGTTAAGCTACTAATTGTTAATGCACTTTCAAATACATTTTCTCTAATAAAGCATTTTTGTTATTTGTAGTCAGTTTCGACACTATGAGTCAGTCGCTTCTGTAAATAGTTTAAGATCATCTTAATTTCCTTCATGAACTTTCCAAAACTACCAACCTCCAGATAACCTAGTTATTTGTCACAGTATTTCAAAATTATAACTTTCCTCCTAAGTCTCTGTCCATTGACAAAACCAATTGTGTTTAAATATCAGAGATAAACTTTCTCTCTTTTTTCTCATTATTTAAAATGATATTAAATTCAATATATCTTTGATCATATTCTTCCTCTTCCCAATGTCCTTCCAGATCCTCTTATTCTCCTTCCCCACCAAACTTTAATTTCTTTCCCAGAAAAGCAAAAACCCATTAAACAATAAACCTCCCAAACCAATGAAGCATATTCTCCCAGCTCCCCACAATCAGAAAGCAAAAATTACCTAAATGTAAATAAAAAAGAATCGAAAAATCCTGTGGACTCCTCTTGAACATGAGGCCTGCCCTGGAATGGTTGACATACACACTGTCACTCCTGTAGAGAAAACTGATGTTCCCTCTCTTTGCTGTATGATGGTTAAATTGTTAACCTTTCCCAAAGTTCCTAGGTTTTCATTAATTTATTCATTTATTTTTAATTTATATATAACAAAATAATATAAGACACAATCTCAGATATCCTGGGCTGGCTCTTGAATTACTATGGAAACAAAGCCTAGAAAGACTGTAGTCCTGTGATTAGAGGTATGTGCTACTTTTGAAGTTCATGCAGTTCATTGCTGAATCCAGAGCTTTCTTCATGCCATGCAAGCACTTTAGCAATAGACCTACATCATTAGCAAATTTCTTTCCCTTTTATTTTCATTGTGATAGTGGAAGTTTCAAGGTTAAAATTTCATAGTGAACTACTTGCTGTTTGACTCACACTGTTGAAATGTTTGAAGAACTTAATTCTGCATCTCCTTCTCACATAGATTCCATGTTTTATTTAACGTAGTGTGATACAAAACCATTCTCAAGGTAGAAAAAACAAATATATTTAGCTTTTCACTTTAGCAGTTTTGCATTCACCTTTTCTCACAGTTCTGGGGAAAAAGAATTTCTAACATTGTTTCATCAATTAAAAATTTTTTTTAAAAAAAATAGAAAGTATCTTATCCATTATTTGAAATTGCTATTTTTCTTTTGTTTATTTATTATTGCTTTATAAATACCATTCAAAATTTCCACTTCCTCCCCTCCTCCCATTTCTCTCCTGCTTCCCCACTTACCCTCACCCTCCAGTCCTAAGAGAGGGCATTGTACCCAGCCCTGTGAGAAGTCCAAGGCTTGCTCTTCCTCCATCCAGGCTTAGGAAGGTGTGCGTCCAAATAGACTAGGATTTCAAAAAGCCAGTATTGCAGTAGACACAAATTCCTGTGCCATTATCATTGGCTTCTCAGTCTGCCCCAATTGTCAGCCACATTCAGAGGGTCCAGTTTGATCCCGTGCTCGTTCAATCCAATCCAGCTGGCTTTGGTGAGCTCCCATTAGATCAGGCACACTGCTCAGTGGGTAGACCAACCCCTCACTGTCCTAACTTCTTGCCCATCTTCTCCCTCCTTCTATACTTCAACTGGACATCTTGAATTTTGCATGCAAATGGATGGAAATAGGAAACTATCCTGAGTGAGAAAATCCAGACCCAAAAATATGAATATGGTATGTACTCACTCATTAGTAGATTCTAGCCATAAATAAAGGACACTGAGCCTATAGTTCGTGATCCTATAGAAGCTAAGTAATAAGGTGAACCCCCCAAAAACCATATATAGATCCTCCTGGAAATCAGAAGAAGACAAGATCGCCAGGCAAAAGTTGGAAGCATGGGGGTGGGGGTGGGGTGGAGGAAGGGGAAAGGGTGAGAAAGAAGGAAGAAGGGGAGGATTGGGGAGAACTAGGGGGAGTGGGTTTGTTGCAATGGAGAAAGGACGGATATGGGAGCAAGGGAAAAGATATCTTAATTAAGGGAGCCATTTTGAGGTTGGCAAGAGGTCTGTCTCTGGAGCGGTTCCCAGGTGTCCAAGGGGATGTCCCTAGCTAGTACCCTGGGCAGTGGAGAAGAGGGTGCCTGAACTGGCCTTGTCCTGCAGTCAGATTGATGACTATCTTGAATATCACCATAGAACCTTTGTCCTGCAACGGATGGAGAGAGAGAGGCAGAGACCCACATTTGAGCATTGTGCTGAGCTCCCAAGGTCCAAATGAAATTGCTATTAATGTCAAATATCTGGTATTGTATATATTGCAATACAAGTCAGCTAAGTGATATTGCTAGGATTAAAGCTTTGACTTTGGCAACTCTCTCACCCATTCCTTCGCTTTTGGGAGTCTAGCTTAGAGCAGTATACTGGCCACAGCTCTGTGAAGCTTCTAGGTATATGACACCAACAAGAAGAAGCCTATCATTAACACCATCTAAGTGTTTGGTGGTAGACCCTCTTAAAAGAGCTGCAAGGCTTTTGCTGCTAATGCTAAGCCTCAAAAGAGCCATGCTTCTGTTTGCCTCTAGCAAGCAGAGTCTACTGAGAAAAAAGGGAGTTACCAAGAAGCTGCACTTAACTCTGTTCTTGTCTGTCTAGAATGTTTTTTTAAACTTTCTCAGGCTTTATGTGAAAATTCTTGCCAAACGTTTATGCCCCATTATGTAAATGGAGACTGTACTTTCCTTCCCAGCTGCCCATACCAGAATAATAACACAGAAACTATACTAATTACAACACTGTCTGGCCTGTTAGCTCAGGCTTCTTATTATCTAACTCTTACATCTCAAATTAACCCACTTCTATTATTTTATATTTTTCATGAGGCTCATAGTTTATCACCTCTTGCTTTTTGGGTGATTACATGGCATCTTTCTCCTTTCGTAGCTACATGCTGTCTGCTTAACTCTGCCTTTTTTCTTCCTGCAATAAGTTTAGTTTTCCTTCCTGACTCTGCCTACTCTTTCCCTATATCTCTTTCAGCCTGGCCTTGTTCTGTTAATACATTGGCACAAATCAGCTTCTTTATTAACCAATGGCAGTAAAACCTTCACAGCATACATCACCTTCCACATCAACAAGTGAGAAGCAGGATACTGTTAGACACCTCACTCTATAAAGTACATCTCAGTCCATCACTCTCTCCAACATGGCCCATATGAAAAGCCAGAGGACAGATGTCAATCACACACCACAACACTGAAAAAAGGGGAAAAAGAAATGAGAAGGAAACCACAGGAATAGAAAATTTATATGTCAGTAGTTGACTACTGCCAGCCATGAGTTATGTGCATAAACACAATCTTTCTGGGCTGGGCAAAAGAATGTCAGCATATACTATGTAGTTATTTATGGTTTTTTAGAGGTCACAGTTGAGATTATTAATGATGTTAGAAGGCATGGGTGTCTGCAGCTTGGGTGTGGAGAAGTTTCCGACTTGGTTCTATGTGGCACTGGTGTGAGGAGAACTGTTGGTCTCTGTGACCAATGCAGCCTCAAGCTAATGTTTCAGTAGGAATTTCTCATAGAATGTAGGTATGCAGAACCATAATATGAAGGCGTAAATCACAAACAATCCCACTAAATTTGGAATTATGACCAATAGAGAAGCTATTTATTTAAAGGGGAAAAACTTACAGATCACCATCCCAGACAACAGCCCTCTGCTCAATCAGGAAGGGAGCCTAGTCACCAGAAGAGGAGCCGGAAGCCAGAGCATGAGCAGAGGGAAGTGGCCACGTTTTTAAAGAGAGAGAGACCATGCCCCAGTGGGCTGGTATCTCAGTGGCTATTGGCTGAAGGAGCGGAAGGAGCTCCCGCAACAATAATCCATACCAATTCAATGGAGCCAGGTGTCCTGTAGTTCTGTTCCTGACAAACAGGAGTTGCTGAAGAAACTGGCTCACATTGGGGTATCATAGTAAGTCTTTCCTAGTTTGGGGACCAAACCAAACCATCACCTCTTATCAGCTCTGCAGTATTGGCCTATGTCCAGTGATTACTAGAAAAAGGCAGAATGTAAGCATTTTAAGTGACTCTATTGTATGGTCTTTGGAAATCTACAGGGCTGCATGGATATTCACTGATACCAGTCTCCATTTGGAGAATCTTAAATTACCATTTTACTTGCAGATTGGGTCTCACAAAGGGTCACTGTCCTGGCAGCGCCTCCCTAGTATTACAACACCACTTTTTCTTCCATTGGAGAATATACTATCTTGAAGAAATACATTGTGCCCCAAAGGAGTCCAGGGTCAGTCAACCATTAGAAATGCTTAAGTGAAGAGCCATCTCAGTTGCTGGCATCAGAGATCTATGGAGTCATTGTTATACAACTTTGGAATTAGAGGGCCGTTGGGGATTTCAAAGCTAGTGATTTTCAAGACTGAGGGCAATAGATAAACCTTTCAGTCTAATATTTTATTCTGAAGTTTCCCTTGTGATCAGCTTTTTGCCATATAATCTATTTGGGTGATATAGTTTTTGTGTGGTTATTTTGGGTCTGAGCTGCTGAGTGGCCAGGAAACAAACAAGCAGCCTCCTACTATAAATTAGTGTGCCAACATGGGGATGACTACCGCCATATAAAACCCAAGAAAGCTAGGAAAGAAATTCTAGACACACAAAAATGCAAAGTTTAGTCCCATTTTTTTTTCAGCTGGTGACATGCTGCAAGCTCCTTTAAGAAAGGTCATCCTGATGTAGCATTAGAAGAAAAACAAAGCCATGCAGTTTTGAAATGGCAGCTTCCTGGGCCATGCTGCTAACACACACTCTTATTCTTTCTCGAGATCCTACTCTGGAGCATATAAATGGGGTTTGTGAGCAGAGTGCTACAACTTGCTAAATGGCAACATGGATGTGCTGTGTGCCTGAAAATGGGGCTCTGGATATGGCTCATGCTAGAGAGACCTTCGCCCCACCATGTGAATAGGGCAGAGCCAAAAGGTAAAGCAGTTTTAGAAGCACTGAGGATTTTAAGAAGCCGTCCTAATCAGAAAATGATTACAGATATGTAATAAGGACAGAATCACATATAAAAGACACCTAAATGAGACACAATGTGTTAAAAATGTATGTTGGCTTAGGAGAGAAAAGAAAAATAACAAGAGACAGTAAATGTAATATATAAAAGAATACAGTCATAGACTAAAGGAATAAAAATAATAAGAAAAATAAGCCAAGTAAAGATAGAAAATACACAGAAAATCTGGATTATATATTGTGTATATTATTGTGTTTTCTTTGAATTTTTTTTTAATGTGAAAGAGCTAAGTAACCAGAATATATGTTTTAAAGGTTTCTTGACTTCAGAATTTGACCCTTAGTGTATGTTGTTTTGAAAAAGAGGTTCACCTTTTGTTTTCACAGAGGCTAAAATCCTGTGAATTAATTCTAGAACAATGTCATTTGATGGACCAAGATTCCCTGAAAGGTCACCATGAACACCCCCCAAAATTATTTTACTCAACAAAAATCAGAAAGCAGTTTGGAGAGAACTATGTCCTAATTCCCTAAATGATTGTTTATAAATGTCTGTTTACATTTAAGGAGGATATGATATAGATATGAATATTTTGCATTGGTATAGTTCTTGGTTTATTGATACAAATTTAAGGTCAATTTTGTTATACTGTGTATATGTATTTCTGACCTTGATTAAGGTATTGTGTTTGCCCAGGTCATTTAAAAATGTAATATATACATAAGAAACACAGGTTAATAGATAGTCATCTATAATAGTCAAGCTTGTAGTCATATTAGTCAGGTTTTTTAGGTATATAGAG
The DNA here is from genome assembly GCF_000317375.1 of Microtus ochrogaster. NCBI lineage: Eukaryota > Metazoa > Chordata > Mammalia > Rodentia > Cricetidae > Microtus > Microtus ochrogaster. The sequence continues at coordinate 81,489,849 of NC_022010.1, forward strand.
ATATATTTCAGTTAGATGTATAATCTTTAAATCTTTCAAAAACTACAGAATATGGCATTTAAAATGTTTTAAAGACTTTGGACTTTTAATGATATGAGACACATCTGCTCCTGGCAGCACCAATTACTTCATGAGGGCCATGGACATTGAAGAGGCTCCTTATGGAGTTGGTTAGACATTTGTTTAAAAAACTACTCTTGCCTGGACTGCTTGATGAACTGGACATGGAGGACCCACAGAGAAATGATTGCTGAAATTGCCTAAAGGTGAGACCATCCTTCAGGGTTTCTGCTTCATGAAAGAGTCTGCTATGCATTCTTCAGGACACAAAAGAAAGTGACTGACAAACTACCAATAGAGGTGAAACAGTTTTTGAAATTTCCTGCTTCATGGAAAAGTCTGCTGGATAATATGGGACTGTATGCTGAAGAAGGGTGCTCCAACAATACAGAAGAACTTTGGGTGACTGTCCAAGCAGCAAGATGTCTTTGTCATTTCTAGAGTTTTAGAAGTTGTTTACAATGCACTTCCTGTTTACTTAGGTAATATCCTTCCTGAGTATTTAATGGAGTTATAATTATAGTTTTCTTTAGTTATAAGATAAAGTAGATATAAATATTATAACTAAAATTCTTACTTGATATTTTGTTATATGTAATTTTACTATGTTAAAATTAAAAAACCTTTGTTTCTAGTTAAACAGAAAAAGGGAGTTGATGTGGGTGGGATTCTCCTCTGTATGCTGTGAAGAAACTGCTTTGAGCCTATAGCACAGCAGGGCAAGACAGTTGCAGGTAGGAAAAACTAAAATGAATGCTGGGAGAAAGAAAGCAGAGTTTAGAGAGAGCCATAGAGCGTCAGATGCAAGTTGCCATCCAGAACCTTGCTGGTAGGCCAGGAGCCTAATGATAAAATATAAAAGAATAGAAATCGGTTAAATTAATATGTAAGAGTTAGCCAATAAGAATCTAGAGATAATGGGCTGTGTGGTAATTTAATTAATACAATTTCTGTGTGGTTATTTCCTATTGAGGTGGTGGGGGGCTAGGAAACAAACAAGCAGCCTTCTACCACACACTGAGGTGACATTTGATGTTTCAGAAGTTCATGTCAGGCCTTCTCTTTCTATTTCTCTCTCTCTCTCTCTCTCTCTCTCTCTCTCTCTCTCTCTCTCTCCCTCAATCCCTCTCTTCTTCTTTCTTTTTCTGCTAGTATATCAGGATGTAGCTCTCAATAATTTCTTCTGCACCAAGCTACTATGCCTGCCACCATATTCCCCATCATAATGACAATTGGCTGATCTTCTGAAACTGTTAATAATTCCCCCAATTAAGGGCCTGTCTTTCTGAGAGTTATGTAGTCATGGTGTCTTTTAATGGGAATAGAAAAAGACTAAAAAACAGCATCTTTGGGTCTTGAGGATTAAAAAGAAGAACTTTGAATTCATAAGTGTGGCTGCCAATTTTATTAACAATATTTTTTAAATATACACATATACATGAAGAGAGTATGGTGCAAAAACATGCACAATGATAAAACAACAAAAAAAGGATGATTTTCAAGCAATTTACACATAGTATGGCTACTGGAGTCTCAAGAGAAACAGAACTATCATAGATTACGTAGAGGATGAATATCCTTTTCTCTGCACATTATTTCATCTATCTCGCTATCTCTATTTTTAGTAATATCATAACGACCAAAGTATATCATCTTTAATTATGTTTTTGTCATAAGTCATGCTGTTATGGAATATATTTCTATTCTGATTTGGATGTCAAAAAGTTATAATTTTAAAGAATATATATATAATATTAATTATAGTTTTAACAGAAAACCTATAGAAAATTTATTCATATATTCAAAATAAATATACTTCTATAAGATTCAATTGAAATGTCATGGTAAACAGGAATTATTTAACTATAAAACTTATAAAATTGACAAAAGACAAACATTCAAATATTCAACATATAGTAATATGGTTTTAAGCCTAAATTATTTTTAATTCATATGAAAATTAAGCAACTAATTTCGTGTTCAGTTATGTAATTATCTAATTAAATGTAAAAATTAGGAAACAAGGCTGACTCAAAGTAATGATTTAAGATTTGACTAAAACTAAGACTTATAGTTCAGTTATAAACAATATATCATTGTGAGCAATGTGGTATAAATTAGGATTTACTAATTAGAATGTGGGCTTCAGACAAAAATATACTGCTTCACTCCACATGTGTCTAAATAGTAACTATACTGAATTCAGAAAAGAAAACAATGTTGACATGATTATTATACATTCTAATAGGTACATTTGGTGAACATAGCAAATATCTGCATGAACCATTGCATTAGAGCATTTTTGTGTCAAAATTGTGTACAAATTTTACATTTGCAATTACCTAAATTTTTAAAAAAATATTTGTAGGATAATGAGATAGGTTGACTCCCATTTTCTGAGAAACTGCCAAACTAATTTCCAAAGTGGTTGCACAAGTTTGCATTGCCACCAGTAATGGATATGGATGTTCCCCTTACTCCACATCCTTTCCAGCATAGGTTATCATTGGTGTTTTTTATTTTAGCCATTCTGACAGGTGTATGATGGTATCTCAAAGTTGTTTTGATTTGCATTTCCCTGATTGTTAAAGAAAAGAAGTTGAACGTGACCTTAAGTATCTTTTAACCATTTGAATTTATTTTGTTGAGAATTCTTTCTTCAGTTCAGTACCCCATTTTTTAATTGGGTTATTTAGAATTTTAATGTCTAGTTTCTTGAGTTTTATATATATTTTCGAGATCAGACCTTGGTCTGATGTGGGGTTGGTGAAGATCTTCTCCCATTCAGTAGATTACCTTTTTGTCTTAATGACAGTTTTCTTTGCTTTACAGAAGCTTCTCAGTTTCAGGAGGTCCCATTTATTCATTGTTGCTCTTATTGTCTCTGCTACTGGAGTTATATGTAGGAAGTGGTCTCCTTTGCCCATGTATTGCAGGCTACTTTCCACTTTCTGTGATGCCCAATCATATTACAAAAGCATTTGTTCAACTATGTTCATAGCAGCATTATTTGTAATAGCCAGAACCTGGAAACAACCGAGATGCCCTTCAATGGAAGAATGGATGAAGAAAGTGTGGCACATCTACATATTAGAGTACTACTCAGTGGTAAAAAACAATGCTATCTTGAATTTTGTATGCAAATGGATGGAAATAGAAAACACTATCCTGAGTGAGATAACCCAGACCCAATAATACGAATATGGTATGTACTCACTTATTAGTGGATTCTAGCTATAAACAAAGGACACTGAGCCTATAGTTAGTGATCCTAGAGAAGCTAAATATTAAGGTGAACCCAAAGAAAAACATATATAGATCCTCCTGGAAATTGGAAGCAGACAAGATCGCCAGGCAAAAGTTGGGAGTGTGAGGGTAGGGTGGGGGGAAGTGAAGAGGTGGAGAGAAAAGAAAGAAGGGGAAGATTGTGGAGACCTTGGAGGAGTGGGATGGTTGAGATGGAGGAAGGGCAGATATGGGAGCAGGGAAGAAGATATCTTAATTAAGGGATCTATTTTAGGGTTGGCAAGAGACTTGGCTCTAGACAGATTCCCAGGTGTCCACGGGGATGTCCCCAGCTAGGACCCTGGGCAGTGGAGGAGAGGGTGCCTGAACTGGCCTTGTCTTATAGTCAGATTGATGACTATCTTGAATATTACCATAGAACCTTCGACCAACGACGAAAGGAGACAGAGACAGAGATCCACACTGGAGCACTGCACTGAGCTCCCAAGGTCCAGTTAAAGAGCAGAAGGAGGGCGAAGATGAACAAGGAAGTCAGGACCACGAGGGGTTGGTCTACCCAATGAGACAGTGTGCCTGATCTAATGGGAGCCTACCAAAGCCAGCTGGACTGGGACTGAGGAGCATGTGATCAAACCAGACTCTTTAAATGTGGCTGACAATGGGGCTGACTGAGAAGCCAATGATAATGGTACTGGAATTTGTTTCTACTGCATGTACTGGCATTTTGGGATCCTAGTCTGTTTGGATGCACACATTCCTAGGCCTAGATGAATGGGGGAGGGTCTTGGACTTCCCACAGGGCTGGGTACACTGCCCTCTCTTAGGACTGAAAGGTGAGGAGGGAGGGGGAGAGCGGAAGTGGGAGGAGGGGAGGAAGTGGAAATTTTGAATGGCATTATTTATAAAGCAATAAAAAAAGAAGAAAGGGAAAAATAAACTCAATATTCAAATTTAAAAATAATTGTAATGCACTGTTCTATCTTTACACACACAAAAATTCTGTGGAAATCTAACAATGATAATAATTCTGATCTTTTTACTCACATTCTGTGTACCTCATGCTAACTTAAGAACTACTTGCTAAAATTGCCTATACCCACAGATGATTTTTTGTGAAACATATGTATTAATATTATATTTATATTTTAGAAAATAAATTTTGGATGAGTGTACTAATATAGCAGTAAAACTCAAAACAGTACAATTTATTAGAATGTTTCTTATTTATTTCTGAAAAATTAAAAACTTAACAAAAAGACAGATAAAATTTCCATTAATGTTTTACATTAAGTATTAAAGTCACATAATAACCTAGCTATCTATTCCATTTAAATAAGAACAAAATTGTTTTTAGATGTAGAAAAAAACAATTCTGAATATAACAGCAAAATTAAATTTGTGTTGTACATGTAAAAAGAACAATTAGGAAAAGAGCATTTAGACAAAAATTCATCTAGTGAAAACAATTTTAATGTTAAAGGAAATTTTAAAATAATTATGAAAATGTGATGCTTTCTAATAGAAAAGGCAAAATGCCGACATAGGGATATAGAGAGGCAATTTTGCCTAATACTATAAATGGTATTTGCCTTAAATGATTTAATTTCTTTATCCTTTGTACTCCTCATTTCTAAATGCATTTCATATATTTCATTTCTTTTTAGTGCCTCAATTCTTCAAATCTCAGAAGCAGGTTATAAAATTAGTGAGGGTACTGATATTAAATAGGAGTGTGGAAACAGATTTTTACTAAAATTGATTACTAAAATAGAATTAATTTGTCTGGTTTTATTTTCACACCGGTTTGCACTTTTTTCTTTTATAACTCACATTAATCTTTCCTTCACCGCTACTTCAGTGTCACCATTAATTTCCCATTATTGTGGATTCTGAACAAATGGTTGAAATGACTTTATCCCAAGGTATTTGTATGAATTTACATTTATTGAACATGTAGAAAACTAGTTAATTGCTCATAAAGCACCAATTATTTTTTATCTATCATGTGTCACTCATTAAAAATATTCTTGAAATGGATCTAAATAACCCATTCTTGGATTTATATCAAAACTGTTTGCAACAAATTTCATATCTCTGCAGTAAAGAAAATGTGCACTGCTTCTTTTCCTGCCAAGTCTTTTCCATGTCATTTGTTGTAAAGTTGTCTGTTGACATTGATCTTAATTGGTCTTCATCAATGTCATATCTTCTTGACATAAGATTGAGTCATGGCCATCACAAGACTTCAGCGTTCTAAATATTGATGTTACATTGCTTTGTGTGAAACTTTAAAATTAAAGAGAATCTGCAAGATGTAAAGCAGAAGGTGCACAAATCATGTATGAGTTACTAAAGAATTCTGTGCCTGAGAACCAATATGACATGTGGAGTTGACTGACGTCTTTCTTTAAAATGCTGAAAATAGTTATTATTTCCAAAGCTATATAGCAGTTTCCTATGGTTTCAAGCCAGAAAATTTCTGTGCTGAGAACTGAGGCAGATACTACAAGGTTAATTATGTCTAATACAGTTTCCTCTTAGCACTTACCGTTAAATAATTATGTGCCTTATTAATTGTGTTTTATTATTTCAAATGTCATTTACTTCTAAGGAAAAAGTAAAATTTATTCAAAATGTCTCATAGGAATGAAAGAAAGGAGGTGGTGAGGAGAAAGAAAAATTTTTGCAAAATCTTATTTCTAAACAGGAGGTGGCTATATCCTTTTATTTTTACTCCCAAAGATAGTAAATTTTGTAAGCTATACAAATATACCCTGAAATATCATAGTAGGCTTATTATAATAAGAAAGTACCTACTGTAAATTTTTCTGTGCAGAAAAGAAGAGGTAAAAAGTTTCAAAAAATAATTTTCATTCTATAACACCCTATTCTTAATAATTTGTGATGTATGAAGTTATAATTAGTATCTATATGCTATTAAATTAAATATTATAGATGGAAGTTTATTGTCTTGCCTGGTTCTGCAGCCATTCAGTCTCAAAGAAAGATACAGAGGCTTATATTAATTATAAACTATTTAAACTATTAGCTCAGGCTGATTTTTTTGTTTTGTTTTGTTTTTCGAGACAGGGTTTCTCTGTGGCTTTGGAGCCTGTCCTGGAACTAGCTCT
>NC_022010.1:81496498-81498457 GCF_000317375.1 Microtus ochrogaster
CCTTTGCCTTTCCTTTTCCTTGTTGCCCCATCTATACTTTCTGCCTGGCTCCTGGCCAATTAGCATTTTATTAAGCCATACGAGTGACAAATATTTTCAGTGTACATGAGCATTATTCCACAGCAACATATTACTGATAACATACCATGTGCTGAACACCCACAATGAGTGGCCAATATTCCATAAAACATACTACTGAGAGTGATTATCTTATCACCAAATCACAGGTAACAAGTAATAAGATGAAAACTGAAAGACAAGGCAGGCTAACAACAAAACAAAACAATCCTGAGAAACCTGAGAAACTGTGCACATTGCTATGCTATATCATCACAGAGACTTTAGTACCCAGAAATGAGTACTCTTCTGTGCTCTGTGTGCTAGCACCCAATTCCCGAGCTTCGGGCAAGGGGTTGGAGGTTGAGAACTCAGACGCAAAGATAGACTGATACACGCAGCTGCCAATGCTGGTTCAGAAAAGCGCCATATACAGCTACAGCTTCCTTTAATTGTTTCATTTCTTTAAATTTTATTGCAAAATGTTGACGAATTATTTGCCCTGGTTTGTTGGTGTCTGGCACCTCCATCACCGGTGCAACCATGTGTACAGGACGAAAACAAACTCCCTTGTTTTGTTCAGTGCCAGAGCCCCTACTCAACTGAGACCACCAACCTTCATTATTATAAGCCGGGCTGGCCGAAGCAGTTGGATGTGAGTCTTTTTTTTTTTTTTTTTTACTCTATGTTTTCTCAGCTTTTTAAAGAGATTTTTTTAATTCCTTGTGTATAATCTCTTCTTCTTCTGATGAATCCTCCTCACTATCCTCCACCAGCTCTAAATCATCAAACTCCTCCCTGTCGTCCGACTCTTTTCTGAACCAAGAAAAGATACCTCCCATCGTTTCTCCTCAATATGTCTCCGTTGGCCAGGATCGACGCTGTCTGCTTACCTCTCTTGGAGGGGCTTCCAAGGGCGGTTTCTCAGCGTTTCCTTTCCCGATATCTCGGTGGGAACCTCTAATTGCTTTGCACTGGCACCCAGTTACAGAGCTTCCGGCAAGGGGCTGGAGGTTGAAGACACAGTTGCAGAGACACACTGACACATGCAGCTCCACAACGCTGGTTCAGAAAGCCCATCTTTATTAACACCATGTAGACTTAAATACACTGCAGTTAATGGTCAACAGGTGATCCTCTGATCCTCTAACTAGGCACAGCTTCTAGCAACCTATACTAGAAGGTTCTAGGAGGGAAAAGCCACTGAAGGCCAGGACCCATCAATCCCAACACTCTTTGTCCTTCATTTTGCATTGCTCCCATCTCCACATCACTTCTGCCCACAGAAAAACAGTTATTCAAACACATTGGCAAATACGTTTTTCTTTTTCTATTAAAACTAAAACAAAGTGTGTAAATTTTAGAATGGACATTTTGCCTAAGGTTACATAGTGGCCAACAAATCTCGAAAATATAAAGGCAATTTAAACACATCTAGCAGTGATGAATATAATTTGAAGAACACATTGTATTCGAATGTATTTTTCCTGCTGGGGGCATTTGATTAAAAAAAAGACAAGGGCAAGTGTAATCAAATTATCTATTTAAACTCTCCTGCCCTAGAGAGAATATGGATTTAATAACCTAATAGTAGGTCCAGTAGAAAAAAATATGATCTCTGACTTTATAATGTAGAATTTTCACATTTTTATGTTCCTCATTAGAATAGGCAGCAGTTGAATAAAAAATAGAAAATAAGCAGTAATGTGCATTTGACTATTGATATTTTTTAGACTATTTCATTGCTTTAAGAAAGCACACATATGCCGGGCGGTGGTGGCGCACGCCTTTAATCCCAGCACTCGGGAGGCAGAGACAGGCGGATCTCTGTGAGTTCGAGACCAGCCTGGTCTACAGAGCTAGTTCCAGGACAGGCTCCAAAACCACAGAGAAACCCTGTCT
>NC_022010.1:81498777-81521140 GCF_000317375.1 Microtus ochrogaster
AAAAAAAATAAACAATAAAAAATAATTATAAACAAAAAAAGAGAAAATAACAATCTTCCAAGAGATGACAACAACACACCACAAAAAAGATACAATAACATAAGGCAAAATCCCTCATAACACAGTAGAAGCAAAAGAGTCAGAGATATGTCCATTTGTACTGTAAGGAGTTCCACAAAGCAGCCAAGCTAATAGCCAGAAAATATACATACAGGACCTTGGGGAAGTTGATACAAAATATTGAAAAATGTTTATGTATCTGCATAATACTCATAGTTAATAAATAAACACCCTTTAAAAAATCTGATTGATCCTTATTATGTAAGAGTCCTTGGTTTCTAAAACAGAATAAACTCCTTTACTTCTTCATAATGAGTAGACAGATGCTACATTCTTTATATAATTAACTACATAACACCAAAAGAATATAGGTGTCAATGTGCAAATTAACCTGTTGATTCTGGTTTTATGAATATGACAGAGGTATTATTCTCAATAATAGTGTTGATTTCAGAGAACTGTAATACTGCTTTAACACTCTTTCTTGATTATGAAATGTTACACTTCTCACTCTACATAATTTTTCATGTCCTATCAAACATTTCCAACTTGCTATTTATAATATAGTTTTGCTCTTCTGGCTATGGTGTAAAGTATATCATTGCCAGGACAACTATTCAGAAATGAGTAAATTAATAGTGGTATTGAAACCAAATCTAAATTTTACTGGCAGATTTGGTAACCATAATGGAACTGGAGAAGTAATTTTCCTTTTACATAGTTCCTGAGATTTTTGCTTTTCTGTGTGGTAATCAGATGGGGAATTAAAACCAACTTACCAAAAATTCAAATAAAAGCATTGTGTCTTCAAGATTAATGTACTGTTTTTTTTTTCAGAAAAAATATTGTTTGACACACTTAAACTGATTTCATAGACTTTCTGACTGATATTTAACATAGTTGAGTGGTTGAGATTAATTCAAGTAAATAATTTTGTAATATTATTCCAAGTGTTTGCAATTTATAATGATTTATGAACAAAAAAAGGAAATCAAAATGAATGGAGTTGTGTTTACAGAATTCTGAGACAAAATTAGGATGGAAATGTAAATCTTAGAGAAATGAAGCAAGGATATTACATTACACATATCTAAATACTAGAAATCAATGCTAAAATACAAAATGAAAATAGCAAATTCAGAAAGTCCATTTAAATATATATGTATATATACACACATGCATAGTAAGATACATTAACTTATTATCACTAATGATTTGGACAGATAATGAATCTTAAACATATTTAGACATTTTGTTTTTAGGTTTTTTCATAGTAGAGTTTTGATCCCTTTATCCAGAGAATGCTATGTTACGTAATATGGGAAAATTTGTACTGCTGATGGAATTACATATGCTAGATTGCTAAACATTAAATAGACTATCCTCAGCTATATGTGTCTAAAGTAATCTAAAATGTTCTTTAAATATGAAACTCAAAGTCAGAAATACCAAGGAGACAGACTATAAAACGTGATTGTGCTGGCATTGAAGATAACGAGGATACAAAAATAATAAAGCGTGGACATCCTTGAGAAGTTGGGTAATGCAATCAAATCAATTTAGTCAGCATAGATCTCATGAAGGAATGACGTCCCACAGACTTAAATACACTGACCTGAACTCAGTCTTCTTTATTTTTAAGGTAAATTGTCTATAGGTTAGTGACAAATTTGTTACAGCAGAATTAGGATCAAATATTCACTAGTGTACAAATTAAACTAAATGAAAAGATTATCAGGTGAAAGTTCTCCTTTATTACTAACACAGATAAAATAGGTAAGAATCTGTTTATTGATTCTTAGAGTATAAAAATATGGTACATTGCATATATGTAAACTACTTGATAAAAATAGCATAATGTATTTTAATGTGTGTTTAAAATTAATTAATAGTTTCATATTTCATCTATTGACTTACCAAAATATTTAACAACTTTTTAAATTTATAAAATGTAAAAAAAAACATAAAATTCTATTTTTCATGTATATTCTTGGTCTTTCAGAAACAAAACATAATAAATTGAGGGTAGAATCAAGCAATAAAACTTTGCTTTCATTTTACCTGCTTAATAACTCATGAAATACCATGGACGACCACTCAGATTCTCCAGAAGTATGAAAAAGCAGTATGTATGGATTTTAAAAATCATTTTCCTTGATTATTGAGCTACTCTCAGTGTTACTTTTATGATTCATACTTTCATAACTCCTTATTGCACTTCAACAGATGTTTACTTTTCTTTTTATGCAAACAAAAATTCAGCAAACCAAGCAAACATATCCAAATTACTTACATTGAATCTTGATATATCTGTGTTTATTAAAAATCAAGATATGTAAATAGAGAAAGCTAATATTGCAGGAGATCCCTAGGTTTCTGAGAAGAATATTTCTAGGCCTACCACTCTAATTAGTGCAAGGGATGATCAAAAAGAGAAAAGCAAGTGTTATTGCATTTGTAGTTTTATAGGGATTTTAGGAAACAAAATAGAAACATAGAGAAGTGATCAAATTATGATGTTTAAATACTTTCTAACCAAAATAGTAAATGTATTTAAAGAAATGATAGGATGTATAAGCAACCTCATCACAGTACTACAATACAAATGTACTACAATACAAGATCTGTGATTTGGATTCACAGGTTCAGATTACATTAGAGGTTATTAACTTTTTCTTGTCAATCAAGAGTAAGTCTTCCAGGTTTTGTGAGTAAAAGGCATTATTCCTAAGAGAAACATTTATGGCTTATTGAATTTAAGAAAAAGCTAGCCTATGTTTGTGGCAAAGCCTCAATTTATTTCAATTTAAGTCATGTAAATATCACATCAACATATTTTAAGATAACAAGTTTTTAATTCCTTAAGTTTCTATCCAGGCCATTATGTGATTTGCAGACTTAATTTGCAGAAACATTTTTGAAGTATTTGTTGAGAGTATTCTGTAGTAGAAGGAGATTCCGTGGTGGAATGCCTAGATTCTAACAGGGTGTAAAGTAGTTGATTTCCTTGATAGACAGCAGGAAAAACTCGGCATTAACTCCTCCATTAAATGAGTCTTTGTTTACTGTTTGAGACAAATAGAATCTCACCTGATTGCTAAGGATGGCCTAGTACTTACAGTGAAGCTAAAGTTCTAAAATTTGTGATTATTCTGCTACCTCGGTCCCATTCTGAGGGTTTGCTTGTTTTAATGATATGAACCAGCTTGCCTTTATCATCAGTTTATTCTTTCATGGTAAATACTTCTCCTTTCTCATATTGTGCAACTGCTTTTCATTCTTTGTGTTAAACTTTAACAGTTCTTCTCCTCATACGTTGTATATTTATATATCATTAATATGCATATATTGGGTTTTGAGACTAAAGTGGTAACGATCATTAATTGAAACTGAATAGAATCTAAGGCTGACAAAGTTCTCTGGTATTAGCTCTACTACTGTTGGTATAAGTGCCATTCAAACAACGTATTAACCACTTTTACTGTTCAGGAATTGGTATTATGAAATTTTTGCAGATAAATCTTATTTATACAGCCTATACAGGTAAAAATTTCACTTGATACTGTCACAGTCTTGAGGATTCAAAAAAACATTAAAAATGTAGTGTGGTAACATGGTTCCCAGAAAAAGACACTTGCAACCAAGCCTAAAGACAACAATCTGTATATTGAGAGTCTAGTAATGACTCCTGCACACTGTCTTCTAAATACAAGCTACAAGTGATTGCCACGCATAAGCCTAAATAAATAAAATGATAAAAAGAAATATTTAAAATACATGCAATGCCTTAAAATGCTATCCTGTTTTCTCTGACTACGATTTATAGATCAACATTCAGTGATAAAAGATAATCAAAAACAAAGTTCAGTTTCTAGGTAAGCTTGTACTTAACAATGTGTATGTGTGTACTTAACATATACATGTGTGTACTTAACATATATATCATATGATAGAATTCAGGCATCTTTAAAATTTAGAAACCAAGAAACCAACTTTGTAACTCAAATGCATAGGATTTGCATTTATTACTTAAAATTATATTTTATAAGAGCAATAAAATTGCCAAGAATGGAGTTGTCAAGAAAGCTCAGTTTGTCTTTTAATTTGAGCAAAGTCATCCTTTACAAGGGATTGTTTATACAATGTATCAAAATTAAATTAATAGTTTAAAGAAAAAATTAGAGCATATATAAAGTATTAGTTTCTCTTTTGTGTAATACAATGCCATAGTATACTGAGAAGTTAAAATTAAAAACTTTTCAAGGTCTCTCTATGTATTTTATATAACTGTGTGTCTGTGTTTGTTCATATCTACTTCAGGAGGAAACTTCTCTGATAATTGCTGAACAAGGGAATAATCTACGACAGATTTTTTTGCTATCTTCTTCTCATAGAACAGTAACAGCTGGTTTTACTCTAGGTCCCTGGGCTATTCTCATTTCCTTCGTTGCTCAAGCCGCAACAGATATAGGTTCCATCTCATGAAGTGGGCCTTAAGTCAAGTCAGATATTGGTTGTTTACTCCCACAAGCACAGTACCACAATTGCACAAGCAACTTCGAAGTTCTTCAATCTATGAAAGTGTCCTGTTATATAGCTTGTCAAGTTTTATAGCTTGGTGGTTAATTATCTCCTTTGATAGACTGCAGAGTACTTCTTGGAACAAAGACATTCTAGTACATTGGGTGAAGACTCTGTAGACACAACTTGACTTCTCCATGTCTAGTGAGTTGTGTAGGTGTTTGTTTCAGGATTGGGGCCTTGCTATAAGTTTGTGAAAAGCTACCTATAGTTTTGGCAAGGCCAGGCTGTTTTGGGTTTTCCACTGGAACACTTTACCAACCAAATAACTATATGCAACTCAGTCCTTATACCAGAAGCTTCATTTGCTAACACGAACTATTCACATGTGTCTCTGTCTCCACTATAATTTTTCTATTCCATTTAGATCACCTTTATATATGTCTATATTTTAGGAAGCTTCTTATGTGTTAGGTTTCTGTACTTCCCCTCAAATGGCCTGTAGTTTTTGCTCTCTCTTCCATATTCTCTCTTTAATCTTCCTCATTTCTCTGTGTTCTCAGCTGATCTCCCAGTCTGATTCAAACACCTGTTCATCTATAACTATCTATTCTATTTCTCACTTCTGGAAATAATATTTATTGCATCCTAGTCACTTACTCACTTATTGTATAACTAACCTGTGTGATTCTGTGGATTGTATCTTGTTTATCATCAACATATATGATAAGATAAACATATGCAGTATTATATAAAATATTTCTTCTGGGTCATGGATATGTCACTCAGGATTATTTTTCAAGTTTCATCAATGTGCTTACCCATAATTAAATATTAGGAGTAAAGCATTAATGTGGGAGTCCCCTCTGTGTGTATTGGACAATGAATAAATAAACTGCCTTGACATGATAGGGTAGAGCTTAGGTAGGCAGAGAAGACAGAACTGAATTCTGGGAGGAAGAAAGCAGAGTCAGAGAGATGCCATGGAGCCATCAGAAACAGATGCCGGGGAAATTTACCCAGTAAGCCACTTTCACATTGCAATATACAGATTAATAGAAATGAATTAAATTAATATAAGAGTTAGCCAATAAGAAGCTAAAGGTAATGGGCAAAGCAGTGTTTTAATTAATACGGTTTCTGTGTGGTTATTTTGGGGCTAAGCTATCTGGGTAACTGGGACAAACAAACAGACCCTCTTCCTACAAAGCATACCATAACCAATCTATAATCCACAACCCCAGAGAAGCTAGATAACAAGTAGGTCCAAAAAAGGAATGGATGCATTTCACTGGAAAGGGAAAATAAACACCTGTCATGATAGTTAAAATGGAAAATGTTAAAATGTTACTAGATCATCTGTCAAATATAGATAAATGTAGCTGCATAATGATAAAGTTTGATCTGATACTAGGTACTTACATGAGATAAAATATTAAGCCTAAACTGAAGGCAAATATGAAAATTTCATTTGATGTTGAATATAACTTTAATTTTTGAGAATTTTATATTCAACTACTCTATTAATATTATTTCCATCCTTCCATCTCCTCTCTCTAACCTCTGCTTATACATGTACACACAAGCACATTTAAAAACTGTAGCATACACTTGATATTGTGTGTGTTTGAATATTACAGGATAAACATTCCAAATTAGATTATCAAGGATATGTCTCTGGTTGTATTTAATTCTTTCTCTTTCATATGGGAGAATTGCTTATAGGTCTTAATCTGGTGATTCAGAAATTTGCCCTGCATCCAGTTGCAAGAAAACATCTCTAGATTGGAGAATACTAGAACACAGGTGCTATAAATGGAGAAAGGGGAAAAAATAGGGTACTTATCAATGAACAGTGTGGAGGAAGAATAGTATGGGGAAAGAAGAATGAAAAATAAATAACCATAAAGATGTTTGAGAAACCATAGAGGAAATATTTTATGAGTTTACTTAGAAATGTAATATATTTCTGTGTATATATATTTCATAATATATATTATACTCTATGGTAATATGCTACATAGGGTGATGATGCTTCCTCCTGGAGCCATGTACTGCCTAATGAAAACCTCAATATCAGTCATGAGAATCCTCTCTTCATATTGTTGGCCAGTTAAATATAAGAATCTTCCAAATCAATATGTACTCTTGCCATTGCCCTTGGTTGCCTCTTGTAACATGAAATAAGTTCCTATTCCTGAAGGACTGTACACCTCAAATATAAGATTTGAAAGAATGTATCTAAAACTAACCTGGAAGAATTTTCACAGAGGTCTAGCTCTCATGACATCTGAAGATGGTACTCAAGCCCTTAAGAAAGAAATTCAATTCAAATTCCTACACAGCTTTAAAATATTCATATAAGGAGAATATCTAGCCTGGAAAATGTCTCCAGTGGTATACTAGAGGTACTTATATTTTAGAGTTATCAACAGCTATCTAATTGTATATAAGGCCTGTTTTAAAAAAAGGGAATTATCCTTAATATTTAATTAATAGTCACTGTAGAAATATATAATAATATAATTTTTTAAACTAATTGAAGATCTAGCTCTATTTAAATACTTATTCCCTCATCAATGAAGCTTCTTTTTGCAGTATATGGTTACGATTGTAGTGACCCATAACTGGTTGAAATATAGTGAATAATTGACCATGGTTTTATCCAACCTTAAACGATACAGCTACAATGCCGCATTTAAATGTACAGCTCACACAGAGAAAGACATGGGAAAGGGGATAGAGTGGTTGTGAGAGTAAGAGGAACAGGATGAATACAGGAAGATAGCACCTTCTAGACACACCAGGGTGGAAGGAAAGAACCCACTTGTTGTGAGGAGGAATAATTGCTTGTTCCCAGCTGAAAAGAACCAAAATAATCATACAGAAATCATATTATTTGTAATACTGTTTTCCAATAGCTTAAGTATATTTCTGGCTAACTCATATCTTAAATTACCACATCTCCCTTAATCTCTGTATTGTCATGAGGCTGTGGCTTACTGGGTAAAGTTCCAGTGTCTGTCTCCAGCCAGGCTACATGGCCTTTCTGACTCCATTTTTTTTATCCCAGCATTCAATTTAGTTTTCCCTGCCTAGTTCTATTCTGCTAAGCCACTGGCCAAAACAGCTTCTTTATTGACCAATGGTATTCACGGCATGCAGAGAGGAATTCCACATCAACCACTTGAGAAAGTTTTGCTTTGAACTGCACATCACACTACAGTGTGCCTGAGCCCATTCTCATACACACACATATGCTACTATTACAGTAACAACTACTCCTACTAAATGAATGAATAAATAAAATATGTCAATAAACAATAAATATGTGACAACATCTTGAGTTCAAGTTCTACTAGTTGGACGTGTTTGGTACTACATGTTGTTCGGACCAGAAAAAAAGGAAAATAAGAAAAAACACAGTCTTTTTGCCTGCTCTGGTAGGATAAAAAACAGGATTGGCCCCTAGACAACATAAAAATGAACAACATCTATCAAACTGTCTTTCTTAAATTTTAGAAACAGTATGTCATTTAAAATTATATGTATTTAGCTATTTTATTATATGGATGTTTTTCCTGGATGTACATCATTGTTCCATATGCTTATGGTGTACTGTGGGTCCTGAAGAGGGTATTAGATTCCCAGGGACTGGAGTTATAGAAGTGTTATCCATGAAGCATTAATATTATATTTGCCTAAATAAGACCTGAACATAATTTTGAAAATATATGATGGAAGATAGTATAATCTACATACCTGATAATTACAGCTAGTTGTAAAGTCTGCAAGAAGTATTGAGTAAATGTCAGTCTCAGTTCCTTGTACAGTTCTTGGATACAGATTTGTAGAAAATTGGAAAGTTAAAAATTTGGTTTCTTTCCCTGTCCAATTCATAGCTTGCTGGGGATTTTAATGTTACATAAAGAAATACGCAGGTATAAATAATATTATAAGCTATTTTAAGTGCCGTGAAGTAAGGAAGAAAATGTTATAGAAAAATCAATATAATGATTCAGTGTATTTGGAGCAATAAAAGAAAGCACCGCTTCCTCACTGATATTAAGGCTGAGATGTGAAGGATTGGGAGAAAGAGGTCTCCAAGCAGCTGAAAGAGTCTAGTGATTTCCTGGAAACATCAGACGGGCATTGTACCTTGTTCAGAACGAACAAAGAAAGTGAGATGAGAGGCAGAAGAATATATTTCCTTCTGTCAGGTCCTGCTCATCATTTTTTATTTTAGTGTATGAACATTTTTAAAAAAATCATTCAAAAGTAATACATACAAAAAAGAAACGACCTATTTCAGAAATTACAAAGCTTATCTTGGGCTTCTAGAATAATAATGAGGGAACAAGAACACTGGATAGTGGGTAAGAATAGAGTTTAAAGATGATGTTGGTGTTGAGTAACAATGAAAACAGAAATTAATGCAAAAAACACAAGCACACATACATTATAGACCAGCAAAACAGTTAGTTTAGGGAACAAACTACAGAAATGTCTCTTCTCTGGTTACTAGTAAAACCCTAGAGAATCATGGGAGACCTAAATATATAAAATAAAAATCTGTCAATGGCCAAATATAGAGCTTGGATTATTTTAAAGCTTTTTAACAATTTTGATTCAAGGAAATATGTTAACAAATCATATATTGAAATGAGCTGATTTTACATAAAATTCTTTCAAATTTCTTTATGTTTTGGCTGTGTGTGAGGATCTCTGTTGCATGAATTCAAGTTCAGGGTGATGGCAAAGATAACCATGTTTAGTATATACATGAGTGTTATTAGGCATAGTCAGCCTTATTTACCCAAACCCAAGTCCTTTAAATTATAAGTAGGAAAACATATTCTAGATTTTAATGCATACTGCTTCTTTAAAAATAAAGAAAAAGAAAGACTAATAATTTAAGAATTCATCAAACAAATAATTTTTCAGTACACTTGAATTGATATTTTGGGGGTATTTTTTGACATATGGTTTGACAGCTTTGATCTTGAAGTTTTTCATATTTTTCTGCAACATTACCTATTGATATACATTATGGTATATGACTGTCAAAATAACAACCAAATGAAGAAGTGTGAAAAATTGAATTGACAAGATTGTTGAAGTGACTTGAACATGGCAATGTGTTGAAATCTAGGCTCTGAGATACACTGTGAGTTTTGATATAGTGAAATTAAATCGATATCAGACAGTGACCAAATGTGTCTGACTACTCAGTGTGCCTAGCATACAACACTAAAATTCTTCAGTACAAACAAGAAAAGTGTCAATGTTGCTGTCAGAAGCAAAAGAAGGAAAATACATCAGTTACAAACTTGATAACTCTGAGAATAGACAGACCTCAAGCTCCCAAAAAGGTGGTTGGTATTCTATGTAACAAACTGACTTTCTTGTAAATGTGAGTGTTTTTAAGAAAGGTGATATATAATACATAAACAATAGCACATATGCATATATGGCTGCATATACGTTCTGCTTTTATTAAGGCTTTTTAAAAAGATGTCCATATCTCTTTCTCTTTTATCTTCAGTTTTTCAGAAGGTATTGCAAACTGACACTCAGAGACTAGGCGGTTGACCTTCAGGATCCTCTTGGATCAAATGTGATAAAAGATGTTCGTATGAGAATAAAAAAGGAGCCTCCAAAACCAGTAGGAAGACATGAGATTCAACTGATGAAATAATAGAGAATAGCTAGAAAATCTTGTCCGGTACCCACTGAATAATATTCACTGACATCCAGTGTCGCTAAGACATTAGAAGGCTGATCCTTAAAATTTTGAGAAGACATGAATTTGTATGGTTTTGGGCATTGCTTTTGCACTGACTTGTAGCAGTAATAGAAAACTAATGCTCTAAATGTTGCTAAGACTTAGCTGCATTATCTTCAGGGTCTGCTCAGACATCACGGTTGTCATTACAGTGTGGGTCATGAATCCCATAATTTATTTGTCACATAGTTGCTGATATTGCTAAAATTCC
The DNA here is from genome assembly GCF_000317375.1 of Microtus ochrogaster. Taxonomy (NCBI): domain Eukaryota; kingdom Metazoa; phylum Chordata; class Mammalia; order Rodentia; family Cricetidae; genus Microtus; species Microtus ochrogaster. The sequence goes on from NC_022010.1 coordinate 81,509,355, forward strand.
AATTTAAAATAATTACTCACATTCAAGAAACAGTATAAAGAAACTCCTTTGTCTTTCCCTCTCATTTTTTTAAATAAGGAAAATAATGTAGACACAGTGATGTTAAGTATTCTGAACTGTAATACCAAGGCAAATTAGATTAAAATGATGTATATTTTTTGTTATGAAAGCATGTGATCATAATACTGAAAAATGGGCAGTGGTTTGATACTTTTGACAAGCAAAGAATTTAATTTTCAACAAACGTATATTCCCAGGATTCACTTTTGTTTTCTAATAAAAACCCAATTTCGGGAGATATTGAAACGTAAACAGGAAATAGGTATCAGCCTCAGGTCAGCCGGCTATGACACAGTAAGCTATTTACACTGCACATGTCACAATTGTTAGCTTTAAGGTAAATAATCATCCCCTGACTTCTTAGGACTAGACACAGCTTTTTTTTTTTTATGTGCAACACTTTCATTTTTCCTTTTAGGGAGACTAAATGTAAGTGAGCAGACATGTGCCAAAATGACTGATGTCAGAAGCAATCTTGGCCAGGAAATAACACAAGGAAATTGAAACGTTTGCAAAATAGGTTATATTGGAGGAAGGGGGGGAAGTGATATGTTGTATTTTAGTTAGCTCTCTTCAGCTTTTGTACACTTTTTCTCATTAACTACTTATCTTTTCTTTGCCATAAAAAGCAAACAAAAACAGCAGCAATGACAGGAACTCACAAGTAAACAACAAAAGCAGAAAATTTATCAATGTAATGGGGATAGTCACAAAATAAATTTTATTGATCAAGTTTAGCAAAATTAAGGTTATGTTTGCGATTACAAATAAATACAGCTGTAAGGATAAGTGATACCTGAATGGCCTTTAATATAAACAGAAAAGAAATACAATTAGGAATAAAAAATACATAAGTCTACTAACTTGATAAAGATAAAAAACAATGCCTAGAAATCGAATAGGCAAGTTGATTAAAAAGAAAGTTTTCTGTATTGGTACTGAGACTTAATAATTGAAGTGGTTCCATTATATGTTTGTAAAGTATTTTATTCCTGCAAAAGTGTTATGAAGTCTTCCACACTTTGTGAAAACAGCATTCAATAAAGTAAGCATCATTCAAATCAATGGTTTGATGGTGGGTTCCAGATTGGGTAAACAAATACATACATGCACAGAAGAAACTCAAGTACAAAAAAGCTCTAAAATGACAGAGTATTGTAAATCAGCCATATGTCTAGAAACAGAAGTCAGGAAAGGCTTTCTAACAATGTTCCTCTTATCAAAACTACAACAGATAACGAAGATAAAGAACATGAAAAGCTGAGAAAATTAGTAGCAAATAGAAGTATAAGCCCAAAGTCTATGACATAAACATGCTAGCTATCTTTGAAGAACAGACATAATTACAGATTGCCTGGAACAGGGTGATACTCTCCTCCTCCTGTCCCTTCGTTCCTGCTCTTTCTCCTCCCCCACATCTTCCTCCTCCTCCACTGCCTTTTCTCCATTCTCTGAAGCAGCTCCATTGTTCATATCCCACTTTTTAAAGTTAAAGTATTATACATCTAACTGCTTCCTTTCTCCAATCCTCCTGAGCACCTGTTTTAATATTGTTGGTCGTCTTTAATTATAATTGTTACATGTGTGCACATACACTACTCTCTCCTACTGTATATCTCTGTGTGTATATAGTATATATACATATATACAACCTGCTGAGAATGTTTAGTTTTGCTTTTATGAATATGATACATATATTTATAATACTCAGTATTATATAAGCATTTAGGTGTTCATCCATGGAAAAAACTAATTATACCTCTTACAGTGGCTGTTAAGTGTAGGTTTTCTCTAGATGTAAGTTTTCCATACTGTCATATTTCCTTTTAAGGCAGCTATGCTGTTGAGATTTTATGGGTGTTGCTTAGATATCACATCAATAAGGTATACTTGAGGGAGACAAAAAAAAGTTATAGTAATTATTTCAACAGAAGAAAATTTGCATCTTACATAGAAGTGCGTGTTTTATAATTATTTACTTTTGACGTTCTAATTTACTTACAACATTTCTCCCTTCCCTTTCCCCTTCCAAACTTTCCTGTATAACCTTTCCAACTATCTTTCAAATCTCAGCCTCCCTTTCCATTAATTGTTATTGTATGCATATATTTATATCTACATATGCACATATTCTTAAATGTAGACTGATCATTTCTATTATGCCACCTGTATGTATGTTTATAAGGATGCTCTTTGGCACTGGACAGCCAGTTAGTGTGTTCTTTTCTGGGAACTGCCACAGCCCACACTTCTAGCTCTCTTAAACTGCCTGTAGTTCTTTTTGCAAGGATGAGGCCTCAAGGGCTTTTGTCTAGGCAGTGGGACAAGTTCATTAGTGTCAATTTTATTCAACTCACATTTGGTCATGCCTGCTGGTGATACTCTGTTGATATATTTTCTGATATCATGAAGAGACACAAACACAGCAAATATTTTGTTTTCCTTAGTTCTTACAACCTGTCTTCCTTCTCTTTTCATGTGATCACTGAGCATTAGGTGTGAGAGTATTTTGTAGATGTACCATTAGGTACTGGGCTGCACAACTCTGAATTTTATTTTGCTGTGGCTTTCTGTTGTGATTTTGCTTTGTTGTCACCTTTCATAAAAGGTGAAGACAGCACTTACCTATGAGTACAAGTAAAAATTTATAAATTGTTTTTAGGGATTTTCAAAGATGACAAAGTTTTAAGGAAATCAGGAGTTACTGGGGGACTTCTACAGAATTGGGAAAGAAAGACTGTACAAGTCAGAGGGACTGAAGACACCTGGAGGACACAGTCCACTGAAACGACTAAGCAGACTCAAGCAGTGGACAAAGGCCTGCATGGGTCTCCAGTGGGTCCTCTGCACATAAGCTATGGCTGTGAGCTTGGTGTTGTGGTAGGACTTCTAACGGTGGGAGCCAGTATATCTCTGACTCTTTTGCCTACTCTTGGTACTTTTCTCTCCCTATTTGGTTGTCTTGTCCAGCCTTGATATCAGAACTTTTCCATTGTCTTATTGATACCTTGTTTTGTCCTGTTTGGTTGTCACCCATTGGAAGTCTGATCTTTTCTGAAGAGGAATGAGAAGGGGATTGTATCTGGAGTACAGGGGAGCTTGGGAAGCTGGGACTATTGGATAGGATGTATTGTATGAGAGAAGAATCTATTATCAATAATAGATTTATTTCCTGCATCCCCTCCTCTACAAACCATAGAAGAGTTCCTCATGCAGATCCTAACCAGAAAGATACCTTCTTTCTTCTATTCTAATTTGGTAAGAATGAACCCATTACCTTGCCAGAAATAACAGGAAAGTTGAGATTTGGACTCATTTAACTCTCCAGAAAACTAAACATATGGCAGGACTAAAGCGGGGCATGTAAATATTGAAAATATGAAAATGGTGCCTGGAAATATAAAGATTAAAAGTTTACAATGTTTTAATTCTTCCTTTTTATGTTTTTGAGATTACAATATAAGGAAGACTTCAGGAAGGCAATATTTCAAACAGAGCATGAAACAAAATCTCTACTTCAGGAGCAGGAGAGTCTCACCATCAAAGCTCAGCAGAAAGTTTGAGGTCATGAAGAGGACTACTCTACACACAAGTTTCTCTCCTGTGCTCTATATCCAAACAAATACATACATTTTTAATTTTGTATTTTAATTCAAATTAAAATATTTGATTAAAGTAGAAGAATGTCATTCTCAAATTGAAATTAATCTGGATTGTGAATTTCTTTAGATAGCATATTTGTTTGAAGAGGTGCCTAAGCATTTAATTTTACAATGCAAATTCTAGAAAATAAAATAAATGTTTCAGATGATTCTTTTCACTTACTGAATAATTTCAAATTTAATTGAGACAACTACATTGAATAGAGCATGCTACCAATTTCAAGATCATTAAAACTGGAAAATTTGAATACTTTTGTTCCTGGGTCATAGAATAAGGACAGTATAAATCCTTTTATTGTATTATATTGTATTAATGGGTTTGTGTATGTGTATTCCCCTGTAAATGAATGAGAAGTATAACAAGGATTGAAGGTCAATGAACTGTAACCTGTTAAATACTAGGTAGGTTACATATACCAAAATAATTCAAATGTAGAACCCAGTATGGTATCTCATGACCACAATAGAGGGAATCAGCCTGAAATAAGACAAAACCAAGCCATGAAAATGGTTTGTAAAGTTGGATTGGGAAAAGTGTGGAGGTATTGCTTTTAAACTCCAGTTACCGGGATTTCCATATTTTTAAGGCTTTATATTTTGTAGACAGCAGCTAGGGAATGATGTTCTACCAGAGACTATTAAAACACAAGAGCAACTGTGAAGAGGAAGGAAAGAGGTGAAGGGAGGAGAGCAAGGAGTAAGAAAGGTGAGGGAGAAACAGGGTTACTTTTTACTATCTAGGCTGTTAGCTCTGGAAACATTTATTTTATAATTTTTGATATGTATATTATTTGTTAGAAAAACAGAAAAAACAATGCTTTTTCACTTCACTAAAGCAAAGTGATATATATATATACATATATATATAGTACTATATATAGTAACATTTTATACAGTAATATTTACTGTGTATTTAATATGTATGCTGTCTTTTTTTGATATTTGTCATCGAGCAGCTTTTATCTTTTAACAACAAAAATTATGTACATAATAAAGTGTTTAGTTGGCATGCCAAGTCTTTTTTTTTTTACTTTCAGACATTTTGCAAGTAATCTGCTGACCCCTTGAACCACATTTTCAACATGTGATATAACATGTATCATACTTGTTATTTAGCTCCCCTCTGACCATCCAACAGTCAGACAAAGATTTCAAATATTATTGTTCTTAACTTTATTATTTCTGGACAAAGGACAATCATTTCTTCATATGCGGCAATTTAACCACAAAAGAAGAGACAATACCAGTAAATTTTACTTTGAGAGAAAAATGTAAATTGACCTAATGAATAGATTTATCACATTTCCTGAATATTGATTTATAAGGCCAGAGGGTTCAGTTGTTTAATTGCCTGAGTTACAACTGTCAACAGTTACCAGGTCTCCTCTTATTAAAGGCTGAGGAAAAATCACGAGTATCCTAGATCTGTTAAGACAGAAAGTCTACCCCCTACAGATTCTTTGATTTTTATTTTGTTCTACCAAGGAAAGTGGGTACTGTGGCTTTTTCTTCATAGGCAAAGAATCAATGAATTGAAAATTGTTCTGAGCATCGGTAGATTAGGTTCTACCAGTGTGAGTCCTGGAGTATTTCACACCATTCGCTGTGGGAAAGTGAAGCACAGTGGGGTTTCATCACCATGCAGGATACTTCACACACGCACATGAGTGTTTCCTTCAAGCCCTTACGCTAGTTTTATTTTGATGTGCTATTTCTCTAAATAACAGTATGGTTTTTATATTTAGCAGATATAAACTACATAGCTTCAAAGTTTCTATAAGCTATATCACTCTCCATAGGCAGCCAATTTACAAATAATTTTCTTGTTTGTCTTAAAAATATTACTATGTGCTTTTAGGTTTTGATTAAATCACTTGCCTTTTCTTGGCACCTACTTTCTTTCCACATTCATCCCAAATGCTTTTCCTTTTGAATTTTAAAAGTGCATTTTAAAATGAGCATATTAGGTGCCTTGGAGCAATGTGAACACACATGACAGACCTGCCACAGGCTGCAAGTCATCTATCTATCGTGACTGATATTAAACTGGCCCAGAATGAGGAACTGAGGATGACATCTGTAACATTTGGTGGGGACTACTTTAAAGGAGGACTATGAGACCTGTGTATAATATACTTCCATGTGCTTATATATTATTATTATCTATTATTATATTTTATATGTTATATTTTATATATATTATATTTTCATTTTTATAATTAACAATCCTATTCAAATTAGTCCACAAAATTTTTACTCATCTAATTTAAGCAATTTCGTGTAATACTTCAACAATCCATAACTTTATATTGCTGTAAACATTGAAATCGTAAGAATGGCTACTCTGGAAAAATGGGGTTTTGCTTGGGGCTTTATGATTGTATTATCAATCACATTATTTATTCATTTTTATGATTCTTGTTACTTCAATACCTAGAAGACTAAATTAACTCTCCACCAAGTAATAAAAAAGAAAAAAATGTGAAGAAGTTAAAACTAGGGGGAAAAGTAGCTTTGTAACTTATTACATTGCTTACATGTTCTTTTCCTAAATTTTATCCTTCCTCATTATTATGACCTTATCTTGATTTATTCACAACCATTATATTATATTATATTATATTATATTATATTACATTATATTATATATTGCATCATAATGAGATGGTTATAAAGTTATGGGTATGTATATATGTGGTATATATATGGAATATGGCATAGAGATATACATATGCCTTTGTTTCTACATGTACACACTATAGACTAAGAGCCACACATATGAGAAGGCATGCTGGGGTTTTCAGAGTGTATTTGTTTCAGCTTGCCTAATAATGTGTCTTCCAAGTCTATATATTTTCCTGAAAGTTTCATGAGCTCACTTTTTGCAGTTGTACAGAAAGTGTATAATACCTAATATTGCACATATTTTTTGCTGTGATTGTATTTTGGTATTACTTGAGATTGTGTTAAGCTTTCTACATATGACACATTCTGAACCTCCAAACATTTGAACGTTTGGATTATCAGGCTTTGATTTTTGTCCTATATTACTACAAACTAAATAAAAAGTGAAAAGTTTTAGATTCATTTGCTATATGTTATGGAAGACTTTCATTACATGTCTATGAGGTCTGGTGGTAAATAGTGGGAGTAACTTTTATACAGCATAAGAAAATTATGTATGCACTTCTAAACTTTTGAAAATTATTTCTTTTAATTTTTGAAAATTAAAATTATATAATTATATAATTCCCCTGTCCTTTCCTCCCTGCCAAACCATCCTTTATACACCTGCTTTCTCCCTTTTTAATTCATTACCTCTCTTGTCACTAATTGTTATTTTATACAGAAGTTTATAAATCAATTCCTAAATGCATAACTAGAACGTGTTTTAAGTTGTTTATGAATTCATATTATTAAAACAGTTTTGTGTAATTGTGGTTTGAACAGAAAAATCTAAATTCCTTAGAAATTATCTGTGTTTTTCCTATTGCAGTAGAAAATAATTAAGGCTGCAGGATTTTAGGGGCCTTACATCTAGCCGTTCAGTCCCAAAGAAACACAGGCCTGCCTTAATTATAAACTGGTTGGCCTATTAGCTCAAGCTTGTTATTAATTAACATCTTATTAATCTTCCATCTTACATTAACCCATTATTCTTGTCTACATTAGCCACGTGGCTTGGTATTTTTCATCAGAGAGGTATTCTTATCCTGCTTCCTATCTGTCTGAGTGATGACTGCAGACTGACTCTTTCCTCTTCCCAGAATTCTCCTGTTCTTTTTGCCCCACCTATACTTTGTGCCTGGCTACCGGCCAATCAGCATTTTATTAAAATACAAATGACAGGATAAGAGTCCCACACTGATGTTGGCGGAAGATACAAAATAATCCCACACTAGTTCAGATTTATGTATAATAAAAAGTTATTTCTTTAGGGGAGACTCACAGATCCCAGTTCTAGATCACAGTCCTCTGCACGGGCAGGGAACGGGAACAGAGTCTAGCAGCCTGGAAGCAAGAGCTGGAAGCAAGAAAGTGAGCACACACTTTACTGCTGCATTTATAGTGTAAGAGACCAAGCCCAAGTGGGTTGGTATCTTACATGCTATTGGCTGAAGAAGTTGAAGGACTTCCCACATCAGACTGCCCATTCAGTAACTTCCTTTAAATTGTGTCATAATACAAGTCCAGTTAACTAAGTGATTTCCAAATACTGTAGTCAGATAAAGTAGTCAATATCCTGTATTCCTCAGAATTATTTGACTAGAAAGATACATGGCTTTGTACATTCTAATGCCAGTATCAAGTAAGGAACAAAACTTAATTAATACTCTACTGTGGTCAGTTTTAAACCTTTGCACAACCACTAAATATTGTATTGTTTCTTAAGTTAAAATTTGTTTATATTATTTTATCATAATTCCAAAATTTATGTCCACCATTCCTTTATTTTCAACAAGTTTCCCTCCATGTTTCATGCTTTCTTTTTATGTCTGATCCACAGAGTTTAATTAGATTTTCTTGTCAAGATGATGTGGGAGCTTATTTTTTGGTCCAAGGGCAACTTATCAATGGCTATATCATTTTATCATTTTTGAAACAATTTTTCTTACTGCCAAGAGTCAGTATATGTGGATTACATATAATAAGGTGGTATATTAAAAACTTATTTACATGATTGAATATTGCATGAATAGGTAAGACAAATACGAAAAAAATATTTCAAGTACTTAAATTATGAGGTGCATTCAAAGGAAGAAAGAGGCTGGACTGTTGTGCAAACAAAATGCATGAGGAAAGAAGAAAGAGCATTTTAAAATTTCACTTGTAAAATGCCTATGTGATTCTTTAAAATGACTTATTTTGTTTTTATGAAAGAGTTTATACTAAATATTAAAGAAGCTTTAGTGGCCCCAGACTTTGTTTTTTTCAATGATACACTGTTAGTCAAATTGGAAGGAGAAATGTGATGAAGAAACCAAAATTTTCCAGCTTAACATACATGCCTCTGTCCTTCCTCAGAAAGTTTAATCTGATAAATACTTTCATGAATGGCTTTGGATGACTAGGCATAAATCTTTCATTCTAAACTATATATGTGATTATGCATAAATCTGCTGAGATGGTATTGGAAGCACAGAGTATAAACTTGACTAAAGCATGAAAATGTTGGCATACATCTTTAATTCCAGCACTGGAGAAGCAGAGGTAGGTGGATTTCTCTGAATGTGAAATCAGTCTGATCTACATAGTGAGTTCCAAGACAGTTGGCGATATACATGGGGAGGTGAGACTAGAGTATGACTGTGGCTTGCTGACCAGCTTCTCTACCCCTATCAGTAAACACTTGGTTTGAGACCTTGTTTTAAAAAAGATAGATGTTGTTTTTACTTGGCAATGGAACCAAAAGTTGTCTTATATCTTCATGCTCATGTGTGTACACACGTGTGTGCACTTGAATATATATAAATCCTGTGTTGACATTCAGATATTTATACATGCACAAATATGCAAAAATATTGCATAAAATATAAAAGAGAAACACAGAGGTAGAAACAGAGAAATTGCATAGAGATTTACTCTTTAACGTCTTATTTTTCACTTAGGGACTTATCCTGGGCAAGTCAAGGTAAGAACACTCTGTTCCATAATTATGTAAGAAACTGGAGAAAATTGTATTGACAGCATCATAGATTTTACCTTCCAGGAGCTGTTATCATTTTTAAATGCAATGTTTTTATGCTTGCTTATGAATTTAACTATACTTTGTTTTCTTTCATTGGTTTTCTGATTTTAAGCTATCTAAGGCTTCCTTACTCTGTTGCTTATTGCCCCCATGTAAATTACATACAGTGATGTTTGATTAGCATATGTTTAGTATTTACTGTGATGTGAACATTACAATTAGTCTTAAAAAAGAATGCATTATTTAACAACCTCCATTTACCTTATGTATTTGTCCCAGCACTAAGCTTAATCATTGTCAGGACGGTCCACATAATCACTAGGCATGAGTGGTAGAAAGTGACATTTGGAAATATACTCATATTCTTAGAAAGGGAAAAGATAATACATGAGACAATTCTAAAACTAAACAAGAAAAAAGTGGATTTCTAATGATTACCTGAGAAACAGAAAACAATTCCATGTATAATGGCTAAGAATAATTAAATATACTTTCAACTTCATACAGAGGTGTGAAAGTAGTATAGCAGGCAGGCATGTAGAAAAATCATATTCCATGTTGATATAAAGAAAGGCAAAGATGCATGGTATTGTGGACTAAATGTAAGAACATTTAGTCTCACAGCCACTAACTTAGAGAGCCTAAGAAAATAACTGGTATTCCATATCCTAAACTTCAAAATGTTTAAGAAATAATTTGAAACAGGGTAACAATAAGGTACCTAGTCATTCATCAAATCTACTGTATATTGGAAAGTCATTGAATACTTCTCATCTAAACCAAATTAAAGTCAAATATTTGAGGAAGACACTTAGATAATTCAAAAGATGTAACCAATGATCCAAACAGTGTTTCCTATGAATAAAAATATTCAAATATTACTCTACATATTGCAAATTTTTATTTCAGAAAATAAGATGCATAGACCTGTACACAAAATAACTAATTTTGATGAAAATACTGCATCCAGACAGGAGGAAAAGATTTTGTGGGATTCCTTTCTATATGCTGTGAATACCATTGGTTAATAAAGAAGTTGTCTTGGGCCTGGCAAGACAGAAAAGAGGTAAGCAGGGAAAACTACACTGAGTGCTGGGAGAAAGAAGGTGGAGTCAGTGAGATAACACATAGCCACCAGAGGGGAAAGACGTGAGCTGCCGGTTGGAACCTTGTCAGTAGGCCACGAGACTCGCAGTAAAATAAAACATAATGGAAATTGGTTAATTCTAGATGTAAGAGCTAGCTAGTGATACACTTAAGTGATTGCTGAAGCAGTGATTTGAATAATATAGTTTCTGTGTGGTTACTTTGAGTCTGGGAAGGTAGAAACAAATGGTCTCCAACAACAGAATAGCCTATTACATTATGACTATTTCACAGTTACATAAGAGGACTGAAGTCATTCAAATTATCAAAATCTTTTCATCATGATAATAACATTCTCTGTGTTATCAGAGTCAAGACACTGATAGGATTAGAAACTATCTCTTACATACAAGTAAAGCATTTTCCATTTAAACAGAAATGTACATGTAGACATTGAACATATTTTATGTTAGGAACTAAGGCTCAGGGGAAGTTTCCTAGATGGAGCTATGACGTATACGCAGTGTAGCCTGGGTCTATTGTCTGTAGCTTCACCGGAGTAAATTCTTTATGATTTCTAAAATATTAGTCTTGTACTATGTGGTTGCAATGTAAAAACTAATCATTATTATTATGAAAAGTCACAGGTTCCAACTATGGTTATGTGTATTAGCTGTACAGATTTTGATTCACATCCACAAGAAAAAAATAGCTATACCAGAACACATAAAATGATCTGGAAATGACTTTCGAATGTGTGATCAACTTCCACACACATTTCTGTGCTCTGATCAAAGAACTGAAATGTCAAATAGGAAACAAAAAGAAAAGTGCTACGTTGTTCATACTAAAAAAGTTCCATTCTTTCTCTAAGTATTAGCATTTCATTTGGTTTCCATTTCTAAATTTTCAGTTTATTTTTCAAAGTTACAGTTATTGTAAATTAAAGCAAACTAAGCAAAACTATTTATAACTCATAATCAAATTAAACTAATGGTAGTTTATTTGATAGTGTTTTCCTCTTTCATAACCACTACATTTGTAATTAAAAAATGGGATAAGAAAGTAGGTAGAAAATTGATGTGATTTCAAAAAGGCTAAATAAGGAATGTAAAAGCATGGATCAATTCTATAACATATTTTCCATATTAAAGTGATTTGGTTAGACAAGAGATAATTCTAAGTAGAAGCTTAAACAGAACAGAAAATCCTAACAGGCTGGGCGGTGGTGGCACACGCCTTTAATCCCAGCACTCGGGAGGCAGAGGCAGGTGGATCTCTGTGAGTTC
>NC_022010.1:81521240-81530487 GCF_000317375.1 Microtus ochrogaster
AAAAAAAAGAAAATCCTAACAATATCCATTTCCTCATTATGATTAATAATGCCATTATGGAAAATGGTTTAACATTTCTCTTAAATTGTTATAAAATAAATAAATCTGACATATCTACAAATTATATAATTCGGTAAAATATTTTAGATAATTATTCATTATATTGTATTTAGTAAGAAATAATTAGTCTTGTGGATTTCCAAGGACATATGAAATAATAACCTTAAATTATCTACTTCAAAGGAACTTAAATATCAAATTGATACATTTTGTGTGGAATTTAACTTCATATAAATAATAAACTAATATATGGACTCAAACAATGAACTTTATTGGCTCATCTTTGGTAAGACACAAACCACATTTTCCTACTTTCTCTGCTTGTAAAATAAGTTGCTGATTACTATAGAAATACGCATAAGGGCTTCTATTATTTGTTTCAGTTTTAAAGGTTCATTGTAATATTCTTGTCATCTACTCTATTAACCGTTGCATGAACTATCTTGTTCATTTTTTGATTGTTCATTTTAGACTATTATAAATCTAATCCAATTGTCTTATATTTAATGAAAGTAAAAGTTTATTAATTGTGTATTAAAAAAGACTATTAGGAGCACATGATAAGCTAAGTAGGGTAAGGAAACTTTACTTTCCATGGTCATGTGTCTTTTTAAGTTCAGAACATACTATGTCATTGAAAACAATGGCAGACAGCTGAGAAATGTTGCCCTCATAAGTATCAAGACTGAAGACACAACGTGAACTAAGTTGAAGAAAAGGTAACAGTACAACTAAATTCAACTTCTTAACTTTGCAGATTGGATGAGTGAGAGATTGAAATCTGAAGCAATGTGAAACGGTGGTGTTAGCCAAGGAGCAACATGGTATCCTGAAGACTGGCTTGTTATGCCCGGAAGATCCCGTTCCAGGTCTCACTAGAGAGGTTTCTCCCTACAGATAGGGAAAGAGAGGGAGACAGAACTTTCCTGCATACTGCGAAGGTGACTTTGTTCTCAGTGTGTGAGCAGGTGGCCACTGCTTCACTGACTGACCTTGCTGTAAGCCTATTTATAATGTGTACACAGGGAGCAGAAAGGCCACTTTGGCTGTAGACTTCTGTTTCCTGCTTATGACCGAGTACATGGATCTAGTGCAGACCAAAAGAAATAAAGAAATAACAAGGGAAGCCAAAGGTAATCTGGTACTGGTAAGTAATGTGCACATGAGACAAATAAAACTGTGATGCAATGTTAAGCAATTGCAGAAAACAGGAAGGGACAAGAATAACAAAAAAGAATAAGGGTATAGAAGAATTATGGGGAGGAGTCATATTTTTATGATTTTATCATGGGAGCCAATTCCTCTGGGTTATTATCTCTAAAACATAGCCTGAGACGATAACTTTTCTGTCATTTTTATAGTGCAAACATGATAAAAGTAATATACGACAAAGCAACATTAAACAACAATCAATGCTGATACAACCCGTATTATATGTTGACTGGCATTTACTGTCTTTTAAAATGGCTCGTGCAGCAGGCCATCATTTAAAATGTGTTTTGGTCATTATTTTTCTCTTCAATCTACCGATTATATATAAAAATACACATAGCTGCACACATACACATATACAAATATTCTGTATGATTGTATAAAATACATTGTAAGTTCATTGATATTTTTAACATTAAATGAACTGTTCTAAGCATGTGAATATGAACAATAACATGGCTAAGTTCTCACTGCAGATTTACTATTTTGCCTTGCTCAGATAATAAAATCCAACTTGGACAGTAGTAAAAATCAGAAGGTAGCTTCATGGCTCTGTATTGAAAATGATGTGTTAGACATCTTGGATACACATTGATCCTCCGAAGATCTTAGGTTCTGCTCATTGTGACATCTTGAATTTATAATAATCTTCCAATTCTTCCAGCTATTTATTCTTTTGTATTTTTATTTTAACTGCCTGATAATTACACTCACAAAGTTCCCCTTAGGAAAATGTTTGTGTTGCCATGCCAAGTGATTTTATATTTTTTTATTATTTATTTTGATGTTTTAATTTTTATGATATAGTTGTGTGTGTACATATGTTAACTTGTTCCTTCTTTTTTCCAATCCCTCTTCTCCCATCACTGTGCTCTTAAAGTCTTTCAGATTCAGCCCCAATATCCACCTCTTCACACTTCTAATCTTACATGTTCCATTGTCCCCCATCCTCTTTTCGTTTTAGGTCTATTTTGCCACATTTCATGAGCTTATTTCTAACTTTCTGGTCTTTGTACACTTCCACATAAATGGAAATATACAAATATTAGAAATTGTAAATTGGCTCCACAAATTAGTGAAGACCTATTGTATTTACCTTTTTTTGAGCCTGTCTTATCTTATTTTCCAGTTATACCCATTTTTCTAAACTAAGTTTAAATTTTCTTTATAATTGAATAAAGTCCACCGTGTATATGAACCATACTGTCATTACCCATTCGCCAGTTGTTGGATATTCAGGCTAATTCCATATTTTTGCTTTTTTGAATAGATTGGCAAAAACTTGAACATGTACCTATGTATTTGGTAGGAATGAGTTCTTTAGATACATTTCTAGAATTACTTTAGCTGGATCATAGAGTAATAAAAGTTTCAGATTTATATGAAACCTCTACACATGTACCACCCTGTGATTTGAACGGAGTCATTGAAATTGTATATCAAAAGTCATTCACAGTGTTTCTGAGATAGTTTTGTATGTAAATTACTTGTTTCACAATGTGTACCATGTGAGTTTGAATCAAAGAAGCCATTCTATAAATGCCAGCCACGTTCGAAAATGATTGAAATCCTATTTCTGGAGATACAAGGAAATGTAGATATCTGGAACTGCAGGCCAGACAGTCAAGCTTACTTGCTGATTTCCCGAGCAGTAAAAACCTCTATCTCACAAAGGTATTGGATGACATCTGAGGGATAATGCTTAAACTTCTCTGGCTCCCATATGCACATTTGGACATATTAATATATATATACACATACATAATATATATACATACATACATACATAAAAAACGTACACGTACACAAAACATTATTAGCACATGATTCACAATTTTCATTATAATGAATTATTTTGTTTTCTATATGTTTAAATAATAATATAATAATGAGTGTTCATTTTTTTTAAAAAAATGTTCATAGTGCAAACAGAAATTCACAATTTAATGTTTAAAGTGATTTAAAAGGTCTGATTTGAAATTATTTAACACTGTTTCATATATGTCGTAGGTAGGTTGCCATTTTGTTTCTCTCTCTTTGATCATTAATAATAATGATAATGATGAAAATAACAATTTAGGAATGTACTCAACGGAATGGTTAAGTACATAGTATGAGGAACAGAGAAGAACCAAACCTTAGGAATAATCTGATTCAAATTCAGGTGTGAGAAATAGCTGTGTGACCCAGAGGGGTCCTTTAATGCTTCTGAATCTCTTTATAATTGGGTGTAAAGTGCCAGTACAAAAATCATAAAGCCATGGGATTTCTTTTTTTATTATTTATTTATTTATTAAAGATTTCTGTCTCTTCCCCGCCACCGCCTCCCATTTCCCTCCCCCTCCCCCGATCAAGTCCCTCTCCCTCATCAGCTTGAAGAGCAATCAGGGTTCCCTGACCTGTGGGAAGTCCAAGGACCGCCCACCTCCATCCAGGTCTAGTAAGGTGAGCATCCAAACTGCCTAGGCTCCCCCAAAGCCAGTACGTGCAGTAGGATCAGAAACCCATTGCCATTGTTCTTGAGTTCTCAGTAGTCCTCATTGTCCGCTATGTTCAGAGAGTCCGGTTTTATCCCAGGCTTTTCCAGACCCAGGCCAGCTGGCCTTGGTGAGTTCCCAATAGAACATCCCCATTGTCTCAGTGTGTGGATGCACCCCTCGCAGTCCTGAGTTCCTTGCTCGTGCTCTCGACTCACATTGGAGCACCGGACAGAAATCTCAAGGTCCAAAGCCATGGGATTTCTATAGTTCTTTTATGTAGATGACAGAGTGCAAGATTCTATGCCCTTCCAAATGATTTGCTTGCCTCAAAATCAAAATAGTCTGGAGGTTTGGGTTTTTCCAGACAGATGACATAAATATGTTACCAATGCAAGCTAATTTCTGCAGAATTGCAGCTATAATGAAATGCTACTTGAAATTTCCTCACCACATAGCTAATTTGTACAAGCAGGCTCATATTAAAATTAACTATTTGCACACTTTATTTCCATTACAACTGATTAGAGATACTTTGAAACTGTTTTTATTAATCAAATTCTGGCTAGTTTAGGTTATTAGTGAGTTCATTTTAATTTGTAAAAACATTTAAATTAATAATTCTTGAAATAGAAGATTTAATTTTAAACTCTAACTTCAAAATTTGTCTATAAATTATAACTAATTTGTACCACTGTTAAAATATTGTGCTTATCATACACTGTTTCAGGATAACCAATATAAAAACACTATTATTTGGTTCTATTTGGTTATGCTCTAATGATATTTTCATTATTATCTAGATGTGATGAAAGAAGTCAGCTTGTTGATGAGAAGAAGGCAGAAGATTTCAGAAAAGATAGTGTATCCATATTTATTAAAAACAAAATTGTTTAATTCTCATATAAAAATTAAATAACAATTTAATAATAATAATAATAATAATAATAATTACTCTTTGGGTAATAATAATAGTGAATATTTGTCTTTGTTCCTTGAATATATAAATTTGCATTTAAATATATGGTATCCATTGTTTAATTTTTTTTAAAATAACTTTTCCTAGAAAGCTCTCGTCTCTTAGAGGCATGACTGTTCCTCATCTATGGCTGTCAGATAGTCTCATTGGCTTTGTCAGATGGAAAGCTAATGAATCTGAGATGGTCCTAAAGGAAGGACTAAAACATTTGAGAGGCTGGCAGATCACATTACATCAATGGGAAATAATCAGCTCTCCAGCAGATGATTAGGAAAGAGGGCAAATTTTACTTGCAAATAGGAGTGTTGGCAGGTTAACCTGAGCAGCTCTCAGTTCTGCCGAAATCTCCTAATGGTGCATTGTGAGGATTCGCTCTTAAGATTTGACATTTTATAATTGTGTTACCTTTGGGGATGATGGGATGTTTAAGAATACAAACTTTTGAAAACCACCAAAATTATTTCTGTTGTATTAATTAAATAAGTATTGATAGATTAAAATATTATCCGGAGAGAATTTTCTTTCTTTTGCAGCTAGCATAATTTGATTATTAAAAAATAGTTTGTTATAATGGGAAATACAACTTTAAAAATATTGTAAATATAAATTTCTGTTAAATTTTTCTGAAATATCACAGTTGTAGTGGAATTTTACTAAGGTATTCTAGTTCATATTTCTTGTAAATATATAGCTTGAAATTTTAATTAATGGATAAAATCATGATTATATGTCTAAATTTAAAACAAAACTTTTACCTTTATATATCTAAAGCTAATTGATTGAAAGCTGATTAAAATCAGTTAATATTTTCCTGTATTAAAAATTTCATTTTGTGAAGTTATGTAAGGACTAAAGAATTTATCCCAGTCTAAAAATTAAAATTTCCCATTTATGCAATTAAACCATGACATTGTTTTACTACTTTCTTTGATATATTATGAGTGAAATAACTTGGAAATAACTTCTATCATTCTGCACCTGCAATTACATAAAATTATCTCAGTTACACTAACGAGGACATGTTGAATGCTAATGATTAATAAGAAAGAAGAGATCATGAGAATCTGATAGAACAAAATCTGATCTAAATTCAGTATTATTAAACAAAGTTAAAGGAGTCATGTTAGTAGATGGAGCAATTAAATTCTAATAAAATAGCATAACAAAGTATGTTCAATAACAATTAAATCCCTTCCAAAGCATCTGTCAATTCATAATAGCTCTTTGGCCGGGCTTGAAACTCCAAGTTCTCCTCTCCTCTCTGTGTTGGAATTTGTTCTTACTTGAGCGTACCTTGAGCTTCTGCATGAAGTCACACGTGCCCCAGTTGTATTCTGAGCACACCCTTTCCTTTCTTCATCAACCTCTACACTACACCAACATCTCTCGAAGTCTTTCTAATTCTCAGAAATGATCCATGGAAAAGGGTTTATGATATACATGTGCAACTTTGGGTTGAAGTTCTGTAATTTGTTATAATCTTCAACTTAAATTCAGGTGTGGTGTGTTAATACTTAGTGTAAAACATATCTGATTCTTAAGAAATGCTTTAATTGATGGGGAGAAGTCATCAGATGTGTAGTCAGTATTATGTCTAGCAGAGTAAGAGTAAAATGTTCTTTTCCAGAGCCTATGACCTTTCTTGCCATAGGTTCTTGGGCTGACAATGATGCCAGAAAATAAATACATTTTTTTTAACATACCTTCAACTCAATGAAAAGGCTGTTGCTTATCTCACAAGGATGCTGCCACTGTTTCACCAATAGACATTTCTTGCCAGCCCAGATGTTAATATAGTTCACAGGATTGAAAGCTGGGAATGACTGATGATGAATTTTCTCATCCAGTAAGGTCTATAACATCTTCTAGTACTAGAGAATGTATACAGTGGAGATGAGGTTTCTAAGAATCACTTTGATATTCCTACGTTGTATGGTATCTTCAACAATAATGTCTTATCATGGAATTCTGGAGGGTAATAAAGAGAAATGACATAAGCCCGCAATGCTTAAACACCTATGGAAACTCACTGGCCAAAAATTAGAAAAGTGGTCAAAATTCTTTTACTGGTCTTTGTATGATTTAATACAACAGTATCTCGTATTGGTAATTGTTAGTTGTTGGGAGAAGAAGAGTCAGTGTTACCCCTGCTAAGTTACTCACACTGCGATAGAAGAACACACAACCAAGAATATATAGGTAATTCCAATTAGACTTGATGAGTGAAAATATAAAGTAGTAAATTAATTAATTGACTAATAGAACAAGGCACAAAATGGGTGGTCACAGAAAGAAAGAGACTAGATCTCAGAGGAGGACAGAGAGAAGTTGAATATGATGAATATAATAAAAACATATAATGATTTTCTTCAAAGACCTAATAAAAATATGTACAAAAAGATTTAAAAATTGATTCCAGTAAAAATACCAAACCATCAAGGTGTGCTTTAGAGAAGATTAGGGAATATAACAATATACTGCTGTTTTATTAATGACCTATGGCCTTTGAAAGATCATAGATACTTTCTCTTCTGTCAACAATGCTAACTTTGGAAGAGGCAAGGGAAAAGGTATAGGAAAGAGAGGGCTGAGAAAAGTCAAGACAAACAATATTCCTGGACATGACAAAACAATTTCATTTATGAACTAATGGTATCTGTGGCTGTTTGCATAAGACTTTCAGTATATATTTAGTTAACATTCTAGAAAGGATTGGGAATTGGTTCATGATCCCAACTCCTAACTGCAGAGCTATAGACAGTTTCTGGCTTCTCAGAGAGGAAGAGAAGTTTTCCTTAATGTGTGGCTTCATTTCCTTAATGGTTCTCCAGTGGTTGTCTGCACACTCAAAAGTTCATGGACATCACAAATTGATGTTGAAAAAATATTAAATAAGGGTGAAGAATAGTGGAAATTAAGTGCAGAGGAGGTTGTATCTGGAAAGAGTAAGAGGAAAGCATAGTGAATGTAAACAAAGTTTATTGCAAAAACTCTTCAAAGAAATAGTTTTAAAAGCTTAGTTTAAAGAAATACTTTTTAAAGAAATAGTTTTTAAAAGCGCACAAAAAGTTCCAAAATATAAAGTATTATCTTTTTTTTTTTTTTTTTTTTTTTGTTTTTTGAGAGAGGGTTTCTCTGTGGTTTTGGAGCCTGTCCTGGAACTAGCTCTTGTAGACCAGGCTGGTCTCGAACTCATAGAGATCCGCCTGCCTCTGCCTCCCAAGTGCTGGGATTAAAGGTGTGCTCCACCACTGCCCGGCTAAAGTATTGTTTTTTACACATTAAATATGTTTGTCTGATTATTCGGATAAAATCTAATTGTTACATTTAAATGTGTTCATTTATAACAAGGTTTTTCTTTGTAAATCAAGTTTTGTAAATAAAAACCTTATTCTAAAATAGAAAGTTTTATTTTATTAAAACATGGAAATATGTGAAATATATAGATTTCATTCTTTATAAACATATGTGTAATAAATTTCTGTTCTATCAGCTCTTTGAAGTCTACTACTTTTAAAAAACTGGATCATTTGCTGCAGTTTTCCCTACTTCCCATAGCTACCCTCTGTTCCCACCCCTAATTCAGTCCTCCTTTATTTCTCAACTTCATGTGGAAAAGCAAACAACCCAGGATAGCTAAAATAGTTCTGTACAATTAAAAAAAATCTAGAGGTGATTTACGTGAAAATATTAGTTCTCATTTCTAGATGACAACATAGACCAAATGAGTACATAAAATACCAGAATTAAAAATGAAAACTAGGCAATATGATATTTATGAGATTACATGCAAATCAATCAACTAATCAATACCGATTTTATGTATAGTTTTCTTTTAATTACTCTATTTGAATAAATTTTTTAAAGTACTAATTATTTTCCTTAAAAACTAACAAAATGTTGGTGCTCTACCAGCGTAAGTTGAAACATCTTGAGAAAAATTTACACATAATTTATTGAATAATGCTATGGCACATTAACACCAGAGCACAGAGGGTGTTAACTGGTATTGCAGATTAGAATAAGAACCAAAATGGTGGCACATTATTAAAAATAAAAGACTAGCTGGGAATTCCACATTTATGGTTTTATGTTAAAGAAGGATATGTCTATGAATGCTGTGCAAAAGACTTAGTTTTGTGTGAGAAAAAATGATGACACAAAATGACAAAATGATCAGAGAATGGACATTATTTTCTAAAATAATTCATCAAAAGGAAAATCAGATTATTCCTATAAATGTGAACTATATCAGTGACATTTTTATATGGTAAGGCACCAGGAATAAATAAATATTCCCCAATTAATACTAAACAATAATTGAGTGAAAATGCAGTCTGGTACTTTATTTCAGAGTAAAGATAATTGCAATTTATTGCACATCTTTTTTTCTTTTTTATTTTTTTATTGAAAACAAAATTCTGTCTCCTCCCAGCCTCCCATTTCCCTCCCCATCTTCCCACTCCTCTCCCTCTCCCCCCACTCCTCTCCCTCTCCCTCTCCAGTCTGAAGAGCAGTC
>NC_022010.1:81531722-81532266 GCF_000317375.1 Microtus ochrogaster
GAGCTCAGTCCAGTGCTCCAGTGTGGGTCTCTGTCTCTATCTCTATCCATCGCCAGATGAAGGTTCTATGGTGATATTCGTCAGTATTGCTATAGGATAGGGTCATTTCAAGTTCCCTATCCTCAGCTGCCCCAGAAACTAACTGGGGACATTGTCCTGGGCACCTGGGAGCCCCTCTAAGATGGCTCCCTTAGTTAAGATATGTGCTTCCGTGCTCCCCTATCCTACCTTCCTTTATCCCAATCATCCCGTTTCCCCAAGTTCCCCCCATTCTCCCCTTCTCACTTTTCTCTCCCCATCTCCCCTTACCCCCAATCCCTGCTTGGCCCAATAGCTCTAGCTTCTTATTGGATAACTCTTACATATTAATTTAACTTATCTCTATTAATCTGTGTTTCGCCATATGGCAGTGGCTTAACGGCAAAGTTTCAACATGTCTGACTCTGGCAGGGGCTCCATGGCTTTTCTCTGACTACTCCTTCTTTCTCCCGTCATTCATTTTAGTTTACCTATCTAACTTCTGCCCTGCTATAGGGCCAAATCA
>NC_022010.1:81532945-81546280 GCF_000317375.1 Microtus ochrogaster
GACAGAGACAGAGAGAGTTGCAAAACATGTATTAAACAAAACAAAGAAAAAAGTTAAATAAATACAAATATTAAGATGTTGTAAATTTTATTTCAGGGAACAGAAGGGGGCTGATGAGATAAGGAAAGGTAAGATTTACAGCTGTGGTTCAAACCAACAACAAAACCCAATGTTCCACATTCCTGAATCCTTGACTCATAACTCTTAGCAGGGATTTAGATGAATATTCTGGAAGGTTAAGGGTAGTCTGTTCAGTAACAGAAATTGCTGCTTTTTGCAGCCTATTGCTTTCTCTAATTCCTCCCTTTATTCTACACATAAAGTTGGTTCCATGTAAATAATTTATACTTTCATTTCCCAAATTGTCATGATAAAAATGCTATTGCCTCTCAGGCAGAGCAGATTTATTTTAGAATGCTATCTGTTCTGGCTGCTGGTGGTTGGAGAACTTGCTCCTGAACCTGCTCTTTCCAAGCTAACATCTATAACTGTCTCAGAAATCCTTTTATTTAAGGCAACTCAGTCTCAAGGGCTTTGCTTGAACAGTTTCTGTATCAAATGCTTAACCTCTCACTATTTTATCAGGACTTGCACAGATTCTCATCACCTTCTTTGTAAAATATCACAGAAGAAACCTTTTAAAGTCCTGCTTTAAGGGCTGACTCCTTATAAAATAACTTACAAACACCTGACCAGAGGCTAAGCTTTCCCAATGCATCTGACCCTTGCATACTGCATGTCCTTCTGTGTGCTTCTCAGCATTGCTCGTGTAGCATGCAGTTAGTGTGTTAGCTATTACTACACCAATGTCTGCTTCAAGAACTTCAAGACTTTATTCTGTGTGCTAAAATAGTGTCTCCTATTTATTAGTGTTTTATCAGATACACTTCTGCTCTCTAGAGCAAAGACTCATTGGGGTGCTCTTTAACTCTCAGCTTTAAACTCCTGAATTATTTATCCTGAATGCTGACTATCTTCATGGCAACGTATCACCAGAAACTACAATTGTTTAGCTATATGTCATTTTATTTTGATTATCACAAAACACTATTAGTATTGTATTGTTGAGTTTACATGTACATCTGTCCCTATGGCTATCCAGGAGTCACTGGAGAATGGACCTAATGTTGTCAATGACATTGGCAATATGAAAACTGATTCAAATGTTTATTGAAAGGAAGAAGTATGAATAGGTGCATGCATTCTCACCATTCCATTAACACTAAATAGGTCTTAGATGTTGGTCAAATAATTTTATGTAAGAACCAAGTTCATAAGTAACATTAAAACTGCCCCACAAATAGGTTAAGTTTCTGTGGACTACTTAATGCTTAGATGACATGCGTTCTGCCTATCTAGATTCAACAGTCTTCATAATACAAAAATTAAAACTAAGCATTCCTTCATATTAAACCTGTTTAAATATGAAAGATTTACTTAAAATATCGCACATATTTTTCTAAGTAGCTGTAAAGTGAGAAGGTATACTCTTAACATTGTAATTGTATTGGAAGAGGGTAAAAGCAGTTTAAATTATTATTTAAAACATATGCATACCTCCTAAAATCAATTAAAAATGCATCTCACTTTAATGATGCAGAATTTTATATTCATAAGGTCTTATTTTAATCAGGTAATTTTGTAGTTCATAGACAAGAATATATAGTTGAGCTTTTCTATAAAATAAAAAAATGTTTGGTACTTACATGTGAAAGACTTGTTAGGGCTCAAACCTAAGTATCTGGATTTCACCTGACAGCTGTTAGTCCAAAGACTTGAAATATTGGGTGGAAAGGTTGAATGTTTTTTTCATAATCATCTCCTTCTCTGTCGTTCACATCACCCCATAACAAGAATCCATATTTAAAACTTTGAAAGTAAAAAAAGTTCCATCTGCAACTTTTCTTCTCACATTGTTCCATTCTTTAATTAGAAAGCTGACTGACAGTATCAATCCTTTGTCAACTCCGGATACAATTCAGAAACTCTGGCAGATGAATTACAGACATCCTGGGTTTTGTTTGGGCCAGGAAATTTTTATTTTAGAATGAAAACCTGGACTGATGAAAAGATTGTAAATGATCACAGAACATTTCAGTGGTAAGCAATTAAATAGGAGTCACTGGAGAATGGGCCTAGTTAAGAAAGTTTTATGTGAGTTTAATAATACATTTTCCATAAGTGGGTAGTTTGCTTTTGTTTTTCTAATTTACTCCTCAAAAAAATCTCATCAGCATACTGGAAAGTGTACGTTATCATGTGAAAGTGGGTTTTGATTTTTAAGTTGGTGCTTTTATGGACCACCTTCGGCAGAGCCCACAAATAGACAGAAACCTAATACTGTCAACATATTTCTTTAAAAAATGGTGCTTTTAATTTCTAAATGGAGAGATTTGATACCAATAATAAAACAATATGAAAGAATATATGTAAGCTTACTATGAAACCTAGGTGTAAAATTTCTGAATATAATTTTAAAATGATAGTTTTCCCCCTATCCAGATAACCTGAGGCACTGATTGAATACACTTATGAGTTACCTGTTGGCGTCTATTGTTCAGCTCTTTCCCCTGACTTCGGGATAATTTTACCATGTATGGAATATTTAATATTATGGACCATACCTTATAATTTAAGATTCGCAGAAAGCATTTCCAAAAATACATTTAATTAAACAGATTTTTTTAAACAGATTTTTTTAAAAAAAAATGCCATGGCTTGATTCAAACTGCATAGAGACATCTGCAGAGAAGTGGTTAATAGTGAAAAAGTCAAAATCAACATTTTGCTTACCTTTAGACACATGGAAAATCTTCTTGAGTTGACTCATTGCCCTCCCGGTTTATTTATCTCGAATATCACCATAGAATCTTCGTCCGGCTACACATAGAGACAGAGACCCTCATCAGAGCAACGGACTGAGCTCCCAAGGTCCAGTTGAAGAGCAGAAGGAGGGAGAAGATGAGCAAGGAAGTCTGGACCTTGAGAAGTTGGTCTACCCACTGAGACAGTGTGCCTATTCTAATGGGAGCTCACCAAATCCAGCTGGACCAGGACTGAATGAGCATGTGATCAAACCGGACTCTCTGAATGTGGCTGACAATGGGGGCTGACTGCGAAGCCGTTGATAAAGGCACTGAGACTTGTTTCCACTGCTTGTACTGGCTTTTTGGGACCCTAGTCTGTTTGGATACAAAACTTCCTATGCCTGGATGTAGCAGGGAGGGCCTTGGACTTCCCACAGGGCAGGGTTCCCTGCCCTCTCTTAAGGAGGGAGGGGGAGGGAGGAGGGGAAGAAGTGTAAATTTTTGAATGGAAAAAATAAATTAATTAAAAAAATAAAAAAATAAATAAATAAATAAAAATAAAAGTGAACTGCCTTGTAAAAAAAAAGAAGACAAACTGAAAGCATAACATACCCTTTTACACAAATCCTGTTTTGAAATAATTAAATAGGTAGTACTCCTAGGAATTAGGATAGTTTAAGAATATAAGTAGTATTTGTATCTTTTGTCCTTATCATTAATTTTTATATAACATTCAGATTTATGATGGACCACCATCTATAATTAGATAATTATACTTATCTAATAGTGCTACCTCATATATGGGACAATAGTTTTCTCTTACTTCAGTAAAATGAGCATATTTTAATCACAGTTACATGATAAACACCTGTAATGACAACTCCTGAAACAGAGATAGAAGAACTAAAAGCTCTGGTCTGTCTGGGCTAGAGTTTAAGTTCATGGCCAGACTGGAAATTCATTGAAACTATACTTACAATAAAAAGTAACAAATATTGATAAGAGAATACAATTCTGTGGTAGAATGCTTGACTGCACTGTAATTGGCCTGAGTACAATCTGTAGTGTTGATTTTTGATGTGAACTAAACCTTGAAAGGAACTGTGAAATTTATTTATTTCATATTATTTGAATTAACTAAAGTATAGATAAAAGGAGTATAGTCTTTTTTATTAATTTAGTACATTTATTTTACATCCTGATTGAATTCCCCCCTTCCACTCTCTTCCCATTTTATTCTCATTCTCCATCCCCTCTCTACCCCATTCACTCCTCCTCCTTCTGTGTTCAGAGAGGGGTAGGCTTCCCGTGGATATCAATAAAGGATGGCATATCAGGTAGCTGTAGAACTAAACACACTACCTTGTTTTAAGAGTGAGCAAGGCAATCAAGTGTGAAGAACAGGGCCTCAAAAGCAAGCATTAGGGACAGTCGCTTATGTCACTGTTAGGAGTCCCACAAGAAGGCCAAAATAAACCACTATCACATACATATATCTAGAGGGTCCAGGTTGGTCTCATGTATGCTCTAAGGGTGTTGGTTAAGACTCTGTGAGCTCCTATGAACCCGTGTTAGTTGATTCTGCAGCTTTCCTTGTTACGTCCTTTACCACTTCGGATTTTGCAATCCGTCATCACCTTTCAGCAGGATTTCCTTAGCTTCGCCTAATGTTTGGTTCAAGGTCTCCGCATCTGTTTCCATCTGTTATTGGATGAAGTCTCACTGATGACAACTGGATTAGGCAACGATTGACTATAGCAGAATATATATTAGGCATAATTATGCAACAGATTGGCGTAAAAAGCTTGAGTACTATTCTAGATAAATATTAAATGCACAGTACTCATACACACATGCACACACACTACAGTATCTCTGGCACAGTTAACATATAAATAGTAAGGACAAGCTGTCAGACTTGGCAATTTTACATGTTTACTCCCTAAAGGAATAGCTTACTTGCTTCAAGGAATCAATTCTGAACTCTTAGTTTAACTTTACTTGCATACTTATAAAATTTCTTTTTTCTCGTTGCCTTCTTCTGTTTGAGGAGGAGGCATTTCACATTTCAGACACAGCTTAGCAATTCATCCCTGCAATCAAATCATTAAAAAAATAAAATTCCAAAAAAACATATGTAAAATGTAAAGTGTGGTTTAATACAGCAAAATCTATACAATATAGTTTGGCTTCTAATAGACATGGTATAAATGGCAGAAGTTTAATATTGTTTTTATATTCTTTGACTTTTTGCCCAGTAAATATGCAATAATCAGATTAAATACTAATATGTTTAATGAAACAAACTGAATATTGTTAAATATTAAGAAAGGGACTTTTAATTATATTCACTTCCCAGAGAATTTATGTAAAACATCATTTACTTTTCATGTTTCCAATGTTTTTAATAGAAATGGAATTGCATCACTTTTCTCTCTCTTTTGTCCCTCTGACCACTTCCAATTTTTTTTTTGTTATATTTACTAGGTGCATGATAGTGCATATACACAAATATATATAAACCAAGCTGCTGAGAGCAGTTTTGTAGTTGTATGTTTATGCTTTTAATGCTGACCACTCTGTATTAGACAACCAATAAATGGGCTCATTTTATTTACACTAAGCTGTTTTGTATCCCTTAACTGACAGAAATTCTGTCCTAAGTAAAGTAGTATGCATAATGTTCCTCATGACTACGTGTCCTTAGTGGAGCCACTTCATTATTTTATTTCCTATTGCCTGAAATTTATGCTATCTTAGCACATTACAGAAAATAAGAGTATCTAACAATCTACTTGTCTTCATGCTTTAAGCTGATGACACAATTTTTGCTTGTGTTTATTGAAAAACAACAATAATAGTAATAATAATGAAACTCAAGAAAGATGGCTCTTCACCATTCTGGCGATTGCTGTCACTATGTGAAAATCCTATTTTCACTAAGCCTTGTAAGGCCAGAGAAATGAAAGAAGTGGGAAGAAAATATTGATATAGCAAATTTCCCTTTATTTAAAAATGCTTCTAATATGAATATGGCTTTATAATCTGTCAAATAAAGATGGCACGGAGAGATAAAAATAAAACATCAGAACAAAAATGTTCTTCTCTTTCCTGTGAATAAATTTTCACGTCAGTCAAGTATCTGTCAGTGCATCTGCAGAGTGAGTGACATATCTTAAGTAAGAAAAAGAAGAGGGAGCACAACTAACAAGAATAACTAAAAGGAGAAGTGGAGGATTTGACAGCCCTGATGAGTGAGGATGCTTCTACCCACAGAATGTATTCACTTTGACTAATGCCTCCAAGCAAGCAAAGAAATAGTGACAAACTACTAAGATGATGGAGGAAAATGTAAACAGACATGCAAATGCCAGTGTTGGAGCTGCTGTGATGAGGAACAGAGGAATAGGAGGGAGGATTACATTCTTTCCTCTAGAATGGAGCTTTCATTAACAATTCTTTAATAGTTATTGATAACATTTTCATATTTCATTGACTAGAATGAGAAAGTACCCCAATTTCACTTTCCCAAATTATGTTTTGGAAAATCGTTGTGGAGCAGTTGAGAAGGGCTACCTGGGAGTAAGTACAAAATAAGGTAGCTTCTTTTATAAAATGATGTTTGTAGTTCACTACTAAATTGTTATTAACACAATACTGCCACTTTTAATCAAGAATCATATGCTGTTTGTTACAACGGTTAAGATTAAAGTTGTTATTTTCTGTAAGTAATAAAAAGTGACAAATTTTCACTCATATTCAATATTAATTTAGTATTTGTTCACTTTATAAACTTTTCACTATAGTTAAAAAATCTTCTTTTAGAATAAAGGAATATATTATACAGTTTTATTCTTGCAGTATTTAATTTATATAATACTATGAACAGTTACTTGTTGAAATGAATCATGATTTTAAACTCTCTAAGGATTTATTTATCTTTATCTTAACCAAGTTACTACAACACATAGACAAGGTTCTGAGGATCTGTTCCTTCACTGAACTGTTTTCCTTTCCTTGTGTTTTGTTTTATTGAACTTATTTGTATTCCTTTCTTTTATTCAAGACTATGAAATTGTTTTCATTTGTAATTTTTGATGATAATCAGTTGGTGGCTCAAGGCATTCCTGGAACACCCTCCATCTGCATTACTCAGCACAATTGTTCGCAGAGTAGAGGCTCTACACTTTGGAATGAATGGATGACATTCATCTGGTTTCATCGACAAATTTCTGAAGTAGGTAAGGTGATTTCAGCTGCACTTAACAAAACTACAAGCCAGACATGATAGAAAGTGTGGAACTTTCATTTTCTCCACAGCAAAATGTAAGATTCCAAGACTGACTGATTAAGTGATTCTGAAATATTAAAATTTTCCACCTTAAGTTCTGCTTCTTCCTCCACTCACAGACCTGTTTGTCCTCTCCACCTCTGTTAATTGAGTATCTTTTATGGTGCAGCATCAAAAACTTAACTATAATCTAATAAAATACAGTTTCTATCTCCCTCAGATGATCCAACAAGACTTCGTTTCATGATTCACTCTTTAGTTATTGATCATATTTTCTGTTTCCATGCAATTATGTCCTATCATTTAATGTGAATGGGGGCATCACCTTCTATCTGCGTTCAAGTTATTAATATTATTTATAAAACAATTAGTTTATAAAACACATATTCAATAAAATATAGGAGAATGAAAATATTTGAAGACTAACAAGTAATAAATGTTTCATAAATAAATAAAATATATTAAAAAACACAATGCTAGCATTTTGGAGACCCAGGGATTCTAGATAAACTATTACCAAATTATTTGTTTCACTTTCTAGTGAAGCATCAACTTTAAAACACACTGGGTTAAACTATAGGAATTAAGTGTGACGAAATAAAAGCAGTCAGTAATGTAGAATCTATTAAAATGTACACTTAATTTTCTAATTTTTGTTGAGATAATAAAAGTTTTTTAAAGAATAAAATATATGTATTCCATCTGGCATCTAGCAATGAACATATTATTACTTTGAAATCTGTATTGAAAATCAAATGAATGTTTTTGTCTCTATTATTTTTGATTGTTACATGTTACTTTTAGATTAGTTTTGAATACTTTTGATTACTTAAAGGAGAAATCTTAATATTTATAATTTGCATATTATTGATGAAGATGCTACTGTCTTTTGATATAAGACTTGGAAGAGAGAAGCCTCCTCTAAGCTCTCATAGTTTTCAGAGTATCAGAAAATGGTACCCAGGTTCCCAAGAGAGAAAAAGGAATCAATACACTTATATAACTGTAATATCTATGAACAATCACAATGACCTTAACTGGAAGACATTTCTTAAGGTGAATCTTGGCATGTACATTTTGGGGTAAACAAAAAACTCCTAATTGAACTTAATGTCATCTCAATAGGAGAAAATTTATGTCTAGTAGCACAACCTTGTGACAGAGGTTTCAGTCCTGCCAAGTCCTGCAGCTATTCAGTGGCAAAGAAACACACAAGAGGCCTACATTATTTATAAATTGGTTGGCCTATTAGTACAGGCTTCTTATTACCTAATTCTTAAATCTTAAATTAACCCATAATTCTTGTCTGTGTTAGCCAGGTGGCTTGGTACCTTTTAATTGTGAGACATTCTTATCTTGCTTCTTCTGCGTCTGGGTGATGACTGTAGACTAAGCACTTCCTCTTCCCCTATTCTAGTCACCCCCGCTTATACTTGCTGCCTAGCTACTAGCCAAACAGTGTTTTTTTTTTTTTTTTAAACCAATAGAAGTGAGAAATATTTACAGGGTACAAAACTACTGTGGAAAAGTACAAACTTTCCCATTATTCATGGCTGGTGAGACAATGAAACTAAGAGAAGAATTTAAGAACCTATCACTGAGAATTTTCTAAATCATTATATTTTTGAAATTCCTTCTAAATAGATATCCTTTTATCTACACTCACTTTTGGGAAAGTTCTTATCAAATATTGTTTTTTGAAGCAAATAGAAATCATCACAGAAAGTATAATTAAAATAATTTAAAATCTAAAATAAAGAAAATGTATGGTGACTGTTCCCAATTCACACCTATAATAACACAAATTCTATACTGAAGACTCCATGAGCATCACAAAAAAGGGGGGGGGAGGACAGAAAGATTGCAAGAGACAGAGGAAAGGAAGATTTGCTGCAAGGCAGTTTTTTTTTAATAAGTAAATGGATAAATCAAAGATAGAGGTATGGAGGCTTGTGTAGGAGTGGGAGGGACACCAAGTGAGGAAGAATATTGTGCGTCTCCCTTTTCTTTGAGATTGCTGACCATCAACCATTGAGGGTCAAAGGACCAGAAGTAGGTACAAAGTTTAGGACAGCTGTGAATACAGCTATAGAGATACAGATGTAGATAGGCCACTGGAATATGGTTTCAGTGAGACAACTCAAATTTATTCTAGAATATATAGAAAATATATAGAACTGGGAAGCCTGGGAACTAACTGTAATTTGCAATAAGTGGAACGCTCTCATTGTATAGCTGGATTAGTGGACCTATGGACTTAAGAAATGACTAGAGCATAAACCTAATTATCATATAGGGAAAGAATATTTGCAGAAAACTGTCAAGGTTCTTCCTTAAAATAAATCTGCACCTAGAGACATTCTCCAAATAAGGCCAGGTAGAGAGCAGGAAGGAACCTTCCTGGGGAGGGAGTTCTAAATGCTGCTAAGCTAGGAGAAAGCTACTGGGCCATGATAGATTGCAACCTCTGGGCAGCAGGGCCTCTCAGCAGCATGTGGTCGAAATACTTTTAAGAAATTCTTTGTTCATAAACACACATACTTTTTCATTTTATTCATTCATCACTTATACAATATATCCCAAACACAGTCTACCCTTCCCCCTTTCCCTCTAGCCTGTGCTCTATCTTCCTCCCACTCAGACCCTCTGTTCTGTTTCCCTTCAGGAAAAGGCAGAACTCCCAGGGATATTAACTGAACATGTCACAAGTTGCAATGAGACTATAACCAACCCTGGTATCCAGGCTGGACAAGGCAAACCAGTAGAAGAAAAAGGGTCACATGAGCAGGCAAAATAGTGAGAGATACCCCCATTCCCACTGTTGGGAGTCCTCAAAAACTCCAAGCTAATCCATAACATATATGTCTGTCTGTCTAGCTTTCTTTCTTATATATAATAAAGTACACTTAAATTGTTACAAATACATTTGTTGAGTCTTGCTCACCCATTCACTTAAAGGGAAACTATGGAATATTTTGGTTCAAGGTAAAAGGAGCATTTAACAGCAGGCAGAAACTGTAGAGAGGGTTTTCCAAATCATTCTTGATGGGGGACTGCTTAGACAATCTGCATCACCTGATCAGAGATACCATAGCTGAAGAAAAGCAAATGACTTCATCTGCCTCTCAAGATGGCACATGAGAAAAACCATAAAGTAGAGTGATTAATGTAGGCACATGTGCCTTGGATCTAAGCTCCCCCCGCCCCCAAATATCATCAGAATCCAATTCAGGCAGATTTACAAGAGTAAATTTAAAATACAAGTATTTAAAATTTAATATACATTATTTAAAAACAATTATTACTAGTTTGAAGGAAATAAAGTCTTGATAATTGATTATTAAACTAGGGTCTGAATTTTGACTTGCTTTGGAAGACAAGCTGGAAATACTTGATAAAATCTGAATGGTGTTTGTATGATAGATAATAGCACTGGATTGTGGCCAATTTCTTGAAAGGATGATCTGCACTGATGCAGTTTATGTAGCAAACATTCATCGATACACTTATTTTCTTTGAACCTTGATTAAAACTTTAGGACACATGAGTGCTTTATTTGCAACTAATAAGATGTGGAATTTTTGAAAAAGAAAGCACTGGAAAACCTTTTCTTGTTCTTGCTACCTTACTCTGAAACAGCAATTGCATCTGAAATAAGAGGAACTTAAGCAATTTATGTACAGAAATCAGCCTTTTCACCTCTTCAAAATGAACTACTACTTTCTGTGTTCAAATTATTAAATTTCCAATAAGTAGAATGGATTTGGATGTCACTCTGTGGTAGAGAAATTGCTCTCTATGTAAATGGTTACCTTCTCAGCACCAAAACTTAAACATATAATCATAGCTACATGTCTGTGGGTTAAGTTAAGTTACATTATACACCATATTTCTAATTTCTCACAATTTTTGAAAATTGCTGTTCTCAAAATAAATGACTTTGTAAATCTAGTTTTGAGGACTATAGCAATATATTCACATATTTCTCAATATTTTCATTTCTTATTTTGAATACATGTTTCTGGCATTTGTAGGTATATGTTAACCTTTTATAAAAATCACATGGGACAAAGAAATTGTGCTTTTTCCAAGGGACTTGCCAAGAGCTTTTATGTAAAAGCACATTGTTTCCTTACACATAGTTAGATACATGTATAAAAATTATGAAAATCAATACACATCCTAGAATCATGGACTTAGCTCCAGAAATATAATTGCTCTAAAAATATACACATTTGTAAACTTTCCATTCACTGATATGTTTTAAAATTGCATTTAAAACTTGGAAAAATGATAACAAAACTGTTATAAGAGAAAACATTTATTATAAATGGTTGAAAAGAGAAAATAAAATATGTTATGCATGATTTAAGAAGACACCATCCAATCTACTAAGGCAAGTAATTCATGTGAAAAATCCGATTTTAAGCTAACTTATTTTAGATTTCTAACACATTCAGAACCTCCATGTAGTTATACATATGCCAACCAAGTCATACTTCCATAAAAATATACTTATGAAAGGAATAGACCCTTATATAAATTTAGGGAAGGAGACCACAGAGCTTATCTAATTCTTGCCTTACAGGAGTGTTTCAAGCACTTGCATTGTACTAGTAGCCTTTGATCTGCTATGAAATTTATATTCATGGCAGTCTAACACAGAAAGGAGTGAACAACGTGAAACCATAAAGGACAATGGCCCAAGGGAGGCATAAAGATACAGCTGTATTTTAATATCATTTTCTACATAACAACAGTAATAACATTCTGGATTTCAATTTCTTTTTGCATTCAAGTGCCTCAAAGAACTCAGCAAAGTCAGGGAAGCCTGCAAGCCATGTAAGTTAGTGAAGTATGATTATCTATTTTACAGGAAAGTAAATCAATACATGGTTAAAATTTAGAGATTATTCCAAAGCAGAGTCTTCTTTACCAGATGCAAGCATTTTAGTTTCAGCTACTTATGTCCAAAGGGCAAATGGCTACGAAAATAGGACTGAGATCTTGGTCCTCGAAAGAAGAAAAACAAAGTCTCTTATTTCTTGAAACAAAAAAAAAAAGAGGAGAAACATAATAAAGAAACAATAAAGTTCCTGACAGTCTATGTTCAATATGAAAGCCTGATACTAGGATTTATAGAGTGTTACAGAATTGAACCCAGGGATATCACTTGGGATTTCTTTCAATTTTAAGTTAAAAACATGATAATGCCAGTTAAAATGGTAAAAGACAGGAACTGAACGAAACTACATTATATGGCATGACAAAACAATATGCTTAAAATCCAAAGAAAAATTAATCTAAAACTAGATTGAAAAATGAGAAAGAAAGACTTGATGGAATAATAGTTGTATATATGTGTGGGTGAGAGTGTGCATCTCGATGTGTGGGTGCACGTGTGTATGTATGTGTGTGCATGTTTGAACTTGGAATAACTAGGTTTAATATTTTAAAAAATTAATGGCAATTACTAAAATGATGTTTGGGGAAAAGTTGAAAATTTAGGAAATTCAATACACCTATGTAATATTTTAATAGTCTGAAGTGTTAACTCATCAGTTAGGAACACTTGTTGCTTTTTCTGAAGACTAAGGTCCTATTCCCAGAACTGACATATTGCTTCCCAACTATGGTAGTTCCAGTTACCAAGTATTTCATACCTTCTTCTGACGTCTTTGGGTTCGAAGCAAGAAAGTGGTATACAAATATGCATGCAATTGAAACATTCATATGTAAAATAAAGTGAATAAATGTGATAAAATGTTTTACCCTATGCTCTTTGTTTGTACATAAAAAGTTTTTAAGACTTGAAATTTCTTTTATGCATAAATCAAAAAAAATTATACTGATGAAGAACAACACTAGCAAATCAGTGACAGGACTAGAGATCTATATTAATATTTTATATGTTACCATATTGTTTTCTTCCAGGAAATTAGTAAGACTCTATTACTAAAACAAGACAAATGACATTACAATAACAAAATAATCACAAAGCATCAAGGACTTAACTCTAGAACATGTGGGTCAAAGTGTGATTTAAAAAAATATGCACCTCCAGGAGCAAGATATGACTCAGCACATTTCTCCGTGGGTACTTTGATTTCTGAAACCTTGTCCAAAATATAAACGTTAAGAAATTTTATGATTAAATACACTAAAACTGGAGATAATTTTAAGAAATTATTCACATTTTCTTCAGTTTTGTTTTTAAACAAACATGGTCAATAATTT
>NC_022010.1:81547270-81552832 GCF_000317375.1 Microtus ochrogaster
GGACAGCATTTATGAATAGAACCTAAAATATTCATATTAATTGAATGCTTAATGATTCTATACAAAAATCCCTAATACAAAGATATGTGACATCCACTTTTCTATTTTTCTATCTTACATATTTTAAAATCATGATTAATTAAAAATGAATGAAGCTAGGCAATTCTTCAGTACTACAGTTTTACTCATTATAAAAATATTTTCATCAGCAAAAGTGCTTACTTGATGAATTAATTTCAGTAAATCAAAGAAAAAAGTTTTAATGCCAAGAGATTAGTTTGATTGCACATTTCATTTTAATATTTGTTTATTCACAAGGAGTTTTTAAAAAATTTTAAAATTCTCAATTAAAAACAATATTATTTTTTTATTAAAAGGTAACTTTTTTAATGCCATTGCCTTTAATAGCAGAGTAAAGTCTTCCTTTTGCTATTGGTCTGACCAGAATAGAAAACCTAGGACTTCCTTGCTTTTCAATCCTGTTGATAATTATCACCAAAATCTTTACACCTGTTTGACACATTTGGACTATAGAGGATAGCCAGTAATTTTATATCATTCAAAAGTTTACAACTATACACTTTGTACAGTGCCTCACTAATCTATAACACCTCAGCCTTGTGTATGTGAGTATCAGCTTCTTGATGCTTTCTTCCTTCCTTATTGTTTAGTTAACAGAAAGAAAGCAATGTATGTAGAAAAGTAAACAACCATATCTACATCCTTTCTGGAAGAGATATAGCTTTCAGAATGTACTACATTTTTCAATTTCAGATTCTTTTATTGATCCTTTTAGGTTGCTAAAAAGATGTTTATAATCCCTAACTTTTTAAATGAATTTTTTTCAGAATGAGGAATACAAATACAGCATATGTGAGTATGTATGACATATGTTATGATATTTATGTATTTTAATTATATATACATACATATGTGTGTGTGTATGTGTTTATATGAGGGGTTGGGTCATAAAACTAGAATGAGATACCGGAGGACATTAAAGAGGTTGTCAGGAAGCAGGAAGAGGAAAACCTTCCATAGAATACTTGTGGTATGAAAGTGGAAAGAGATTATTAGAGGAAAGAAGGTTGAACACAGTGTATGTTGGACATGAGAGACGATGGGGAAGAATGTCAGAAAATACCATAATAAAACCTATTTTTTTCTGTGCCAAATTTACAAATGAAAAATAGAGATATGGCACAGAAAGGAAATTTTCTCTAAATTTGATTTCCCTGTTACAGTTTTTAGTAAATTGTCACATTATTTTAGCTATTATTTTATGTATAGAAGATTTATTCTCCCTTTTAACTTTATCAATAATGTTTGTATAATTATTTCTTAATATTCAAACCTTGTTGCTTTTATAAAATGCCTGACAAAAGAAAGTTGAGAGACAAATGAATATTTTATTCAGAATTATTGTAGAAAAACTTGGAGTAAGAACTTGAAGCTGGCCGGACGGTGGTGGCGCATGCCTTTAATCCCAGCACTTGGGAGGCAGAGGCAGGAGGATCTCTGGGAGTTCGAGACCAGCCTGGTCTACAGAGCTAGTTCCAGGACAGGCTCCAAAACCACAGAGAAACCCTGTCTCGAAAACAAACAAACAAACAAACAAAAGAACTTGAAGCTGCTGGTCACTTCACAGCCACATTGCTGTGCACAGAATACTGAATTAATGCTCTGTCACTTCACAGCCACATTGCTGTGCACAGAACACTGAATTAATGCACTTGTTCTAGTGCTCTCCACACTTCTTTAGCTCTGAAACAATCCAAAGCTGGTTCAGTATTATAGTTCTATTCCTTTAAATACAGTTCTGTAAATGGATGACCCATATATCCAGATCAATGCATTGAAGAGGATACAATTTATTTTTAATTTTTATAATTTTGGCTATTTATTATGGAGACATGTTCAACAATTTTTAAAACAAGTATAAATTTTTTAATATAAAATACATAGCATTTATCTTTCCTTATTTTTAAGACATATCTTCATCTGGAATTATTATTTATTTCTGTTTCAATCATATAAATGCCATATTTTTTAAAAAAATTAGTGTCATTTATTATTTTAATTAAACAAAAAAGCATAATACTCCTAAATGTTTTGCATGGCTAAACCCACTAATGAGTGAGTACATACCATATTCATCTTTTTGGGTTTGGGTTATCTCACTCAGGATAATGTTTATAGAAGAAATAGACTTTTAAAGTAACATTATTCATAAAAATTTTACTAGGTCTTTTTATTTTTTGAGCATATTGAATAAAATGAAGGGGGTATAAAATGATATTGGTGCATCTTCTTATATTGAGGGAAAATTGACTTTTGTTTTAATTTGTTTTGAGGAGAATTTTACTAAGCTTTTCTATTTCATTTTAGTTAAAACTATTTTTGAAAGAAATTTTACTTATATAAAAATCAAATATTTTAGTTTATTTTGAATTTCATATCATAATGTTTATTAATAATACACATTTATATCATGAGAATATCTTCTGATTCACAGTTTCCTGTTCTTGAAACCTATATATATTATTTTGATCATGATTCTCTTACTATTAAACTAAACTCCCATCTCTCATTCATTTTATCTTCATATGTTCTATGTTACATGCTCTATTTAATTTTGATTTTTGCTAATTAAAGCCTTCATGCATTTACATCAATGTTTCTACCGTTAGGACCGTTAGCAGCTTTATTGATTTCCATTATTTTTGTTCTGTGCACTAAACTTTCTTCATATTCAGTAAGTGTAATAACTTTAAGAGCAAGTAGTTACATATTTATGAATGATGACAAATAAAACTTGAGATGTCATTTATTCTTCTATCTTCAAAAGAGAAGTATATATAACCTTGTCTTGACATTCAAATTTTAAATATTCTATAAGTTAGAAAGATAAGATTTTTCTAAGTTCACAATGTAAAAAAATTCTTCTTATAATAAATCCATAAATTTCACCAAAAAGGTTAGCCTCAAACAAAACATTCTGCCCTCCACCCCAGCCTCCAGTTTATCAGTGTGAAGGTACTTCTATCCATCCAGTGGATGACTGAGTGTAACAACATCCTATACATGTACCATTCATTTCTGAACAGTTACAGAATTACTTGCACCTGTCACTCATATACTCAACAAAATGTGATACTTATCCTAGACAGGGACACTTGAGATGGTGAAAGACTAGCACTAATTTACAACTTATGTTTCTTTTATTTTATGAATATTGCTCATAGTATTTTTAGCCTGGTGACTGAAAAATTGAAAGTTGTGTAAAGGAGACCAGAAAACTGTTATACATTATTCCACATTGTATTTTTCCTGATTTATTTAATTCAAATATTCTGATCAATACAATGTTCTTTTTGAAATCATTTAGTGGCATATTTATAACTGTGAGTTCATGCCTAACTCTTTTTATATTACCCCATTGGTCACTAAAACTATTGTGTGAATTCACTTGTCTTCATTCAAACTATTCTTTCCAATTTCACTTGTTTCATCACCATAGAGTTTAATATATTATCTTTCAGATTCGATCACTGTATCCATCTGTTAAATTCCTTTTAAGGAATTTATTACTTAAACATTGTTTTATGCTATTCTATTATGCAGCTGTCTACTGATACTCAGAGGTGACTATTGTTCCACCTATCTGAGATCCCTCAGTACCTAGTGAGGATTTATTTACTAAAAAACAATCATCATAATTTTGTGGATCAACTGAGCCAGTAATTTTTAAAACAGTTAACACAATATATTAGAACAAAATGATTACCAACAGAAAAACCACACAAAAAAGGTTTCTGTAGAAACTTCCTAGTATATACAGATATTATTCTAAACTAACAATTGGTGAACTTCTGAATATTTAAATGGAATATTTTATCCACTTTCATATTTTATAATTTCTATAAAATTAAAATGATTATTTAAATTAATAATATTTGATAATTAAAATGGGAAAAAATCTAATCCAAATTAAATTTACAATGTTCCCCTAAACCCATGACTTTTGGATATCACCCCTCACCTCCAGTGATTTAACTTTGAAACAGCCATGCAGATTTAATTATGTGCCAGTCCTAAGGGATGCACTCATATATCAGTTTTCATCTCTCATGGACAGATCATTTTCAGTTAAGTTGCAAACCACTGAAAATCAATTTTTAATGGAAATACTCATACAAACTTAACTGCAAAAGAGCAAAAATGCAGGTATAATACCAAGTGGCAGGTTATTAACTATAACTTCACTTTTATGTTTTTTTGACTCAAGACTATGCCAGTCATAAATAAGCGAGTGATTACCACACAAGTCACACTTAAGAGGAGATTATCCCTGAGTGAAGGTTTTAGTGGTTCTCACATTGAGCCCAGGGGGTCTCTGGAGGCTGTTCCAACCTCCTTAGGAGTAAGGCACTGAACCAAAAAGATTACACCAAAATGATATTTAAATTCTATCAAGAAACCCATCAAGGAAGGAAATATAGAGTTTAGTTGAATGTCTACTATTAAGCATTCCAACTCACTGAGAAAAGGTTTAAGAAATACACTGTCATTTATCACAAAACTTAGCTACAACACAAGTGATTTTAAAGAAATATGACAGCCCCATTTATATTTTTCTTTATGTAAATTATGAAATTATTTCTGTAGCTCTTTGAAATACTCATTTAAATTATTTATTAATATAATGGACATTAAATGATCATTGACTTATTATTAGCCAGAAGCCTTTAATGACAATTGCAAATAGCATAGATTTTTTCTGAATTACAAATTTCTTATCTATTGTCTTGAAAAAATCAAGTTTTCAATTTCAAATATTGCATGATAGGGAAATTATCATAACTTTTGCAAACAAGCATGACTGTGACTATGATGGTTGGCATTAAAACATAAACTGTACTTTTTGAAATTTCTTTAATTACTAATTCTATTATCATTAGTTGAAAGTCTACATATGAATAAAATCTCTTGAGTTATGTATTTCTCTGAATAATGAATTGATGTGGGAAGGTCTTCTGTTTTGTGTTGATTTCATTGGTTAATAAAGAAACTGCTTGGCCTGATAGGTCAGAACATAGGTGGGTAGAGTAGACAGAACAGAATTCTGGGAAGAAGGGAAGTAACTCATACGCCATGGAGCCAGTCGCCCAGTCAGACACACTGAATCTTTCCCAGTAAGCCACCACCTCATGGTGCTGCACAGATTATTAGAAACGGGTTAATCAAGATGTGAGAATTAGCCGATAAGAGGCTACAGATAATGGGCCAAGCAGGGTTTAAAAGAATACATTTTGTGTGCTGTTATTTCGGGTGTAAAGCTAGCCGTGTAGGACAAAAAGCAGGGTTGCTTGCCTCCTGACTACAATGAATTGATATTCATTGATTACTGCAGTTAATAGTTAAGCAAATAAAACATTATACTTTAATTGAAATAACGAAGAAAGAGAAAATAAAGTAATATCAAATTATTGACTAGATAATAGAAAATGTGAAACATATACAGTTCTTAATATAGTCCTCTTTATTTTTTTTCTTTTTTTA
>NC_022010.1:81553673-81563771 GCF_000317375.1 Microtus ochrogaster
TATATATATATAAAATGGTCCATATACTTGTATGTTTGTTTGTTTTCAGGCAAGATACTTGTATGTACTGTTTGGCAAAGGACAATAAATTGTGGCCTTCCCTGTGGATGATCATCTTTCTGATTTCAGCTTTCCTCGAGTGCCTATAGATTTTTTTTTTTCTGAAGGAGGCCCCATGGGCGTTTTCCCCATCCAGTTTGGAATATCTATTTCTACCACACTTGTTTATAGAAATTTACTGTTTTCCGTGAGTTTGGGCAATCATTTTGGAGAGATTTCATCGGTGTAGATTCTGAAGTTACTAGTAATCTCTAGTTCAGTAAATAACATATAAACTTTAAAACATAATTTACAGAAATATAAACAAGTATTTCAGTACCTTCTCATTTCTTAGATATAAAAAGAGGACAGCTCTTTTGCTGTCAACAAAAAACAAACTTTAAAAAAATGGAATAGAAATTCCTCTTAATTGCAGGAAGTACCTTTTCAACTTTTCTCAATTTATATCATATATTACACACAATTTATGGCATTTAATATGTTAGAAACATTTTGTCTTGAAAAGAAACATGGAGGTAGCTTTAGTTATAAACCTTAGAATGGCAAGAGCTTTTTGATTTTTCTTGCTATGTCCTAGATCTAGAACTGCTTCTGACACACAACAAACACTGATTAATGTTTGCATAATGAAAATTACTTCCCAATATCAAGTAAAAGATTTACACAATAAATCATGTTTGAAAATTCAGACCTGTCCACACTTTCCAGACGAAAGCCTGAGCTCTTTAATCTTTTGACACATTTCTAACTAGAACTTCTAGTTGCTTGAGGATCAATTTGAAATCCCATGACTTTCCAGTGTAATGCGAGTTTACTGCCAATTTATTTGAGCCTGAAAATGAATTACTTTTGCAGCATTTATCTCTGTTTTATCATAAGAATGTACTATGGGACTGAAAGATGAATATCTATAGTTACTAAATACTCTCAAGTATACTTTTTGGTATTTTTATACAGAAAAAATTAAAGATGTAGAGAATAAAATTTATTTTAATGTAAAAACTTCTTTTTAAAACAAATGTGGGTCTTTAACAGAAATCAACTAGGAAGGTTTTTAGAAAACAAAAATAATCCTCGCACCAATATTTTATTTATTTTTTTCCTTTCATTGCTACTTAGAACAATATAGTATTGTTAGCTTTATTATTTTCTGCTTTATGCATGTTATGTGTGCTATGTGTATTCAGTAAATACCTGTCTTTAAAATTCTCGTTTTAACTTACGTTCAGTAAAATTTCTCTGAATGACATGAAGAACTTTGACTTCTCCTTCATAGGTTGTACACCAGACAATGAACTTTAAAAAATAAAAGTAAGTTTAAAACCTGAAGCTTTCTACTACTTCTAGGTCGTATCATCTTCCTACCAGATATTATGAGAAGATCCCTGAGTTTGCAGGGAAGGATGTGGCATGTTCCTTGGTTTCAGACTGAGAAGTACACAGTCTCCTATCTTCTGTACAATGAAAAGCTGAGGGTCTCTGCCATCATTATAACCTATTCTAGGAGCCTCTCTGATGAGGGATGATAGAAGTCCTGATCTGTGAGCAAAGAAACAAGTCATTAGGAACCCCTTTTCACATTAGGAACCCTTTTTCACGTTCACACAGAGAAGCTGCACATATGAACCCACCAGAAATTAT
Organism: Microtus ochrogaster; assembly: GCF_000317375.1. Classification (NCBI taxonomy): domain Eukaryota; kingdom Metazoa; phylum Chordata; class Mammalia; order Rodentia; family Cricetidae; genus Microtus; species Microtus ochrogaster. The sequence goes on from NC_022010.1 coordinate 81,555,375, forward strand.
CAGTGCATGTAGAGTACCTGAATGCACTCATGCCAGAAAAATTTCCAGTGTGGAACTTAAATGTCGATGAACTCACACTATTAGCTGAAGAGTTGTTGGTTTTTAATAGCTGCAGGTTTCTTTATAGTTTGCTGTGATGGTGTGACCCCAAGTAGGTTGAATATGCTCCATGACTACAAGTTAGTCTACCATAGAAAAAACAAGAATAACAGGCAAAGATGGGGATAGAGGTAGGTGAGGGTAGAAACAGAAACATTTATTGTTGGATCTATGATTTCTGTCCAAATTGAATTATTGGATAGAAATATTGAATATATATGTGTGTCTGTATTATATATGCATAAATATATATGTATATATTTCTAGTGAATATTTTAGCGCTTTATCCTTTATTCTTTCTGAAGTGTGTATTTTCATGGTTTACTAAGAACAAACCTGAGGGGAGAAAAATCTTTGCCTAAATTTTGCTTATTCTCTCTTATTCTTAAATGGCTGCTAGCAAAAATTAAGATTTTAAATAGAAAATTTTGTAGATATAGAATTATTTATTTGAGATTTGTTTTCCTTGAATAAGAATATTCAATAAACTGTGAATAAACATACTCATTTTATAATGGTAATAGAAATAATTAGGACCATTTGTTACTTATTTTTCTATTTTATTTTTTCTTTTAGGGTTAATTGTGATAGAACTTGCTTAGTTTTATAATGTTAATATTACAAGGTATTGTTTCCTTGATATTCTCTCTTTGCCCTTTTGTTAGCTAGGATAAGGATTTATATATCATGTTGATTTTTGTCAAAGAGTCAACTCTTTGTCTCATTGATTCTTTGTGTCATTCTCTTTGTTTCTCTTTTATAGATTTCAGCCTTAAATTTAATTATTTCCTCCATCTACTCCTCTGAGATGGGTTTGCTCCTTTTAGTTCAGGTATGTTTTAAAATCACTAGATTTGGATTTTATTAGGTTCTTTATAAGGCACTCAGTACTATGAAATTTCCTCGTAACAGTTATTTAATAGTGCTTCATAAGTTTGGGTGTGAGGTGTATTTGTTTTCACATAATCAATTCTAGGAAGTTTTAATTTCTTTATTTATTCCTTGAACCATTGGTGACTCAGGTGAGCATTAGTCAGTTTCCATAAATTTGCAGACATTCTCCAATGTGTGTTGCTGTTGTATTCTAACTTTATGTCATGGTGATCTGATAATATACAGGGGTTTATTCCAATTTTTGTATCTGTTTATGTTTGGTTGATATCTGAGTTTGTGGTCAGTTTTATAGAGGGTTCAGTGAGGTTGTGAGAAGAAGGAATATTCTTTTGTTTGGGGGTGAAATGTTTTACACATGTCTGTTAAACTCATTTTAGTCATAACATCTGGTTGTTCCTTTATTTCTCTGATAATTTTCTGTCTGGAATATCTGTTCATTGGTGCGAGTGTGGTGTTAAAGCTTCCAACTAATAGGATGTGTAGTTTGATGTTTGATTTAAGGTTTAGTAATGTTTTTTTTTTTTTTACAAATGTGGGTGCCATTGTATTTGGGGCATAGATGTTCAGAATTGAGACTTAATTTTAATGGATTTTTCCTGTGATGAACATGAAATGACCTCTCTACTTTTTTGATTAATTTTAATTTTAAATCTATTTTGTTAGATATTAAGATGGCTAGACCAGCTTGCTACTTAGGTTCATTTGATTGAAAAATCTTATTCCAACCTTTTAGTACGAAGTAATGTAAGTCTTTGAAATTTAGGTGTGCTTCTTTTATGCTGAAGAAGGATGAATTCTATTTTTATATCCATTCTCATATCTTGAGTCTTTCTATAGGTGAATTGGTTCCTTTGATATTAAGTGGTATTAAGAACCAGTGATTGTTAATTCCTGGTATTTGCTGTTTTCTTTTTTTTTTTTTTGTGGTGGTATTATTTTCCCTTCTTTGGGAATGCTGCTGTAAAATTACCTATTGCCTATGTTTTCACAGGTGCAGCTTATTTCTTTGGGTTCAAGTTTTCCTGCTTCCACTTTCTAGAAGGCTATATTTGTGAATAGAGATTGTTTAAATCCAGTTTTGTCATAGAATATCTTGTTTTCTCCAACTATGGTGATTGGAACTTTCGCTGGGTATTGTAGTATAGGATGGCATCCATGATATTTTAGTGTCTGCAAAGTACCTGTTTAGTACTTTCTGGCTTCAGAGTCTCCACTGACAATTTTGCTATTGTTCTGATGGGTCTGTCTTTATATGTTACTTGGTCATTTTCCTTCGAAACTATTAATGATCTTTCCTTATTCTGTATATTTAGTGTTTTCTTTTCTTTTGTCTTGGTCATTTTCCTTTGAAGCTATTAATGATCTTTCTATATTCTGTATATTTAGTGTTTTGGTTAACATGTGATGAGAGCACATTTTTTTTGATCCAGTAAGCTTTGGTATTCTGAAAGCTTCATGTATTCTGGTATCTTCATAGGCAAGTCCTTTCTTAGGTTGAGAAAATTTTCTTCTATGATTTTGCTGAATATATTTTCTGTGCCTCAGAGTTGGTATTCTGCTCTTTCTATGCACATTACTCTATGTTAGTTTTTTTTATTATTTCCCAGATTTCCTGGATGTTTTGAGTTAAGATTTTATTGGATTTAATGTTTTCTTTGGCTGTGAAATTGTATTGTATCGTCAACAGGTGAGATTCTGTCTTCCATCTCTTGCATTCTGTTGGTTATGCTTGCATTTGTAGTTCCTGATTTTCCATTTCCAAAATTCCCTTAATCTTCTACCAGAGATGTGGGTCAAAATCAGACTACATGAAGAGAAGCCGTATTGAGGTTATACTAGGTAAGCAGGACAGGGAGTGAGGGTAACGGTGACGGGTGATTTACCTAGTTTGGGGGAAACTATTCTGGTCTCTCATGGGTGGAAAGTTTCCAACAGAGGTGTGATCTGGGATATGGTAATCAGGAGAGGATGGACAATTAGAGTTTCCTATAGTTCAAGATGCTAGCCTGGTCTCTTATAGAGTACTAGGCTTTGATCAGAGACGTGGGCCAGGCAGAATAAGGTGACTGAGGCATCACTTTTTAAAAGAACATGTACACTCATATTTTAGAGCTATTTAAGAGACTGTTTTATGCATTGTGTGTTTTTCTTTAATTTGTCAATCCTACAAAATTATATATTTGCATAAATGTTATTATTTTATGAGTTTTAATGACTTTCATAATTTTATGTGTTTCATCTTATTGCATTATCTCCACATTTCATGTTGTGTTTTGGTCATTAAGTTCTATATGTTTCTGTAATATTGAAGGTTTTTGAACTTTATTTCTGGGAAATTTTATTCTTCAGACATTTAAAAATATACTGAGTAGTTTCCATATCCGTTGCCTGCATTAATAAGATAAGATGCTTCTTTTTCTCTTTATTTCATATCCATAGGTAATTAGGTTAAAAGTCTTCTTGATGATAATAGAACTGGTATTATCCTGTGCCTTATTCCACCTGTGCATGTTAAATCTCTGTTCATATGATTGGAAATCTTTAATTTACAGAAATCATTAGGAGATTTATCCCTATTATGTTTTATTTCGAACCATACAAAATATAATGAAATCATTACTCTCTTCAAATTATATGTATTAATGGGAAATATATCTAAGTAAATATTCATGAATATTAAGTCATACCTACTTAATGACATTGACTGACTTTAGGCATGAATGACACTGACTTCTCTATGTACATTCAAACATTCCATTTTCCCCGTGTGGATATTTTAGTTTTCCATGTTCCATTCGGAATCTGTGCTTATTGTTAGCATAAAATCAGTAGACACATGAAGGATTCTATTCAGATCTATGAGTGGAGGCAGATGCATTTTTTAATCTGCTGAGTCTCCCTCAGAAAAGGTCACCATAGCATTCTCTGTTTGCATCTGAAATACAATAGTCTTTCGGCAGTGCCATCATAATGGGACCTGAAGAAATGGATTTGTCTGCTCTTTCACTGAGATATTCATTTAAAAATATCTGTATACTTTCAAAACACATCCTCAATAAGGGTCTTGTTCAGCATTCAAGAAATAATCTCAATATACTCATTTATTAAATTCTACAAGTGGCTTTAATGCTTAAAAGGAAAAATAAGCTGTGTTGTGATAGAATAAATACAGTGTATATCTTTGGTTGAATGAAGCATAATAGAAAAAAACTTGGAACTCTCCTAATCTTGTGGAAAAAATGGACCCTTGAAACCCTGAGTGTGGTTTAATTTTAAATAGGTACACCTTCAAGAAACAATGTTCCAAAGTCCTTATTTTATGATTGGCCCCAGACTAGTGAGTGCTATGTAGATGGTGTGAGGAAATACAGAGTAGGCCAAAAGAAACAATCCCCCATGGATAGGTAAATTAAAACCAAGGAGGAAGCCTAAATACTGTTTGAGAGCTACTTCAAGTGTTACTCAAAAGTGATTTAGGAAACCTCATGTTTCAGGAGCCTAGCAAAGATCTATAGAAGATTGGAACAGGATGTTGCTTTCACTGGTTAACTAATAAAGAAAACTGCTTGGCCTGATAGGACAGAAAATTAAGTAGGCAGAGTAGACAGAACAGAATGCTGGGAGAAAGAAGCCAAGTCAGTGAGTCGCCATGATTCTCCCACCTGACACAGCCACAGGTTAAGATCTTCTCTGGTAAGCCACCTCGTGGGCTACACAGATTATTAAAAATTGGCTAGATCAATATGTAAGAGCTAGCCAATAGGATGCTGGAACTAATGGGCCAGGCAGTGTTCAAAAAACCACAGTTTCTGTGTAATTATTTCGGGTAAGGCTAGCCAGGTGGTGGGACACAGCCTGCTGCTCCACACAACACTATTGTGTTAAGCAAAGTCTACATTATTATGAGTTACATCTCCTGCTCTAGTCACAACAGCATGAAAATAGAATCACTGCAGATTCCTATTCCAAAATGAATAGATAATGAACATGTGTTATATGTTCAAAATGAATCATTATTCAGTTATTAAAAATTAAAGTATAGCCGGGTGGTGGTGGCGCACGCCTTTAATCCCAGCACTCAGGAGGCAGAGGCAGGCAGATCTCTGTGAGTTCGAGACCAGCCTGGTCTACAAGAGCTAGTTCCAGGACAGGCTCCAAAACCACAGAGAAACCCTGTCTCGAAAAACCAAAAAAAAAAAAAAATTAAATTAAATTATAAAATGTTGAGAAAAGTGGGAGGATGTATGAATATGAGAAAAGTTAATACAGGCTAATGAAGGGAAATACATATCTATCTCATATGTAGGGTCTTACATTTAAAAAATAAAATGTGTGTGTGTGTGTTTTAGTAATAAAACTGGCTAAGAGACAAGTAGGATGTTTTGTTTAAAGTATTGAAATAATATAATTCATGCGACATGAAGCATGAAGGAGGAAAACGGACAAACACAGATAATATGGTTTCTGTGTGATCATTTCGGGGCTGAGCAATCAGAAATGAATAAGCAGACTCTGCCTACAAGAGGGATGAGAAGTAAAAGTAAAAATGTTAATGAGGGAGAGGAGTAGAGAAACGACATTGTCATACCTTGCATGCCCTTATCCTCTCCAACTTTCTACACTGCAAGAACTTTGTACTGGCTCTTCTTTAAGCACCACTGCCTCTAACCTTTGTCATGTAATATAGGTTGATGTTTCCTGTTGTAAGCGGCGTAATAACCAGGCTAGCTTAATATGAAACAGCAAATTTTAATGAAGGGATAGCTTACAACACCTGCGATGGGCAGGAAATACAAAAAAGGACCGCCGGGGCTCAGGCCCGCCAGATTTATACTTAAACAGCCCGATGCGAACACACCCCCCATTGGGCTGGGTGTGCTGGCATCCCATCCTCTTCAGAAGGTAGAGTTCAGTGTTTGGGACCTCCGGGCTTCAGATATCGCTGATGTTTGTACACTTCTGATTCTGGGATGTAATTCACATCAGCGACTTCCAAGGAATAGAGAGATTCAGGTTTTGAATATATCTATAATATTGAGTAATCTGAGACTGTAGTTTGTCAATGAAGGATGTTTGGACTTAGTCTTCATTACTGAATCTGTGAATCAATAATAATAATTGATATAAAGTTTTTTTTATCTAATCTAAATCTGACTCTACAGATAATCTCAAGTAGCACAGACAGGAAAACTATTATTCTTTAACTTGGTTACACTTAGGAAACAAGTCCATACTGGAATATTAGATCCTTTGGGAAGGATACAGGCCCATGTCTTCAATAAAATCATAATATTAATTTCTCAGTGAAGGAACAGTAGTGTGCAAAGGGAAGGAATGAAATGGAAAAAGAAAAACTGAGCCATAAAGCAAATTAGCATGTTGTATATTAGCCAACCCGAACAGAAAATTAACTAAAGCTCTGAAATTCATTATGTTCTCTAAGGAGGTTTCTATGTTTCAAAAGTTTATTTACAGTTTGCTTTGGTTTTAAAAATTAATATTCTATTCACTAAAGTTACAGATCCCGTAGCTAGTTCTTCCTTAAGCTTTTAAGCTCTATGTATGAATATTATATTTCCAAATCTAGTAAATTTTTACACCTATTTTAATAGGTTTTTGAATAGTGTTTCGTAATATTTACAAGCTTGTTTAATTAAACATCTTCAACACTTTAAACTGCACTCATAAATTAAATATACTCAATTTCTTTTTAAGTACTCCAATTGTCTAATTAGCAAATAAAACCTGAATAGTTAAAGAACTCATATAAATTTAAGATGGTAGAATAAACCTTATGCTTTCTTAAATATCACAATACCACATATGAAATTAGTATATATATTAGTTTCTCAGTTGTGCTTATTCAAATTCAATTTATAAGATTAACCAACTGGAATAGTAAAATATCAAAAAACTTTAAAGAAATTAGAAATGTTTACATAACAAATATTTATTTGCTAACTAATACAAATTTATAACAAGTTTTTATAAATTGATTTTTATAACAAATTAAAATTTATCAGTAATGAGTAACAACATTAAAATTTACCAGCCTTAAATTTTGCCTTCTCGCAAAAATTTTTGGAGTTCCTAGTGTTATTTATAGTTCAAATATTCAATATAGGATTTTGAGGGAAACTCAGTCCACACAGGATTTTTCATACAAGCAAGAGAATCTGAATTAAATCTAGAGCTTGATTAAAACCCCAGATCTTCCTGGATCCGAGAAGTTACAAATAGGAGGATCCTTTGTCACTCATAGTTACCTAGGTTAGTTGAATTAATTAGAAGATAAGACCAATGAGAGCCCTATAATCAAAATATCAAGACACATGGTACCTGAAGAGGAATAGCACCTGAGACTGATTTACCCCACTGGTATGCACAAGTGTTCCCATGTACATTTTCTCACCCACAATTACATGTATATACACATGTAGATACACAGAAATATTCTAACTGAAAGATAATTTATGATTAAAGGTCCATCATATGAGATTAATTATTATGTCAATTCACCTAAAATTCATAAATAGAAGCACTGAACTAAGTATATTCAGTTTGTTGATATGTATATTTATCAGAAAAATAGGAGCAGTTTTTGTCCTAGGGTCAATGATTTATATAGCCTCAAATTATTGGTCTTATAATGTTTACAGTTGAAGGTATTATTATGGAGCGTATCTTAAATACAATCAGAAACTTTGGTTATTTCCTTTATGACTCATATACTATTGTACCCATTGGCATTTCTTCTCAGACAAGTCATCACTGTAGCTGATAACATTCACAGCTGTCTGTTGGTGGTCATTACTTTTACCTTCTAGTGTATAGATAGTAACTTGTAGTTCTTTGGAAAGTACTCAATATCATGAAGCTTCAAGATAATTAGTAGCTTGAGTTTGGCATTTTCAATGACTCAAAGATGCCTGCCTTTAGCAATAAGATCTTACAATCAAGTTCAGAAAGATAAATTAAGAGCAAGGGGAAAAGTATATAATGAGTAGAAGCCTATAGAAAATTGGATTGGACTTAAAACGTAGCATTATCATAAAGAAGTAAGAAGAAGACAGATAAATTGTCATGTATTATTTTCAATAATATTTTTCATGGATAATGCATATTTTCATAACTCCCAAGTAAATTGGGAGCATGTGGACCTTGGGAGATTGTAGAAAGGAGGGGAGAAGAGAAGGGAGTGGATAAAACATATAGCTCAATAAAATCATTTTTAAAAAAAAACAAAACAAAAAACCCAAAGAAGGACATGAGTCTGGTAGGAGATGGATCGAGGTATTGGAGAGAGGATATGATCAAAAGGAATTGTATACATGTATACATCTTTTCCCCTTCATGTCCTTGCTTTGATTTTTAATATATAACACTTCTTGCTATCTTTCAACA
>NC_022010.1:81563893-81575529 GCF_000317375.1 Microtus ochrogaster
TATATATATCATTATATATATATGTATATATCAGAAATTAGAGGTGAGGTGCTGAGCAGGAAATGCCTACATTAACACATGGGGTCTATGTTTTTGATACAACTGTCAAGTTGAACCGCACTCTTTGAATATCTGGAATTCTCTGAGAGGAAGAATAAATTTATTGGCTTGCATTAGTAAAAACAAACTTGTCAAAATTCAGAAGGAAGCTGAAACATCTTGGCACAGTAGCAAAAATGTCACTTTACAGTTTCTCTCACAAGTGGGTGAAAGAAGAGAAAATGCATTCAGCCTTTTTACTTTGGGGAAATTTCTTGGGACAATAATATACTTTAAGTTGACAAACTTGATGGATTTTGCCTGCTGAAAACAGAATCTCTCATATACATCATTGGAGAGCATCTTCCCTTCTGCTCAGGAATGCTACACACAACAAAAGCTGATAGGATCCTAGAAAGGAAAGGTGTCACTTCTCAAAAGGAAAGTTAAATACACATGCCCATGAAAATGAGCAGACACATTCCTGAAGAGTGGGGGAAAGGTACCTTACAATAATATATCAGGAAGCAAAAGACTATTATTATTCTTTCACTTTAGACTAGTTAGTTTAGTTTTTGAGATTATAAGATAGCTACATCTTTTCCCCTTCATGTCCTTGCTTTGATTCCTAATATATAACACTTCTTGCTATCTTTCAACATTTTGACCACTTTTTCATTTGTTATTATTACGATAGAGCATATATTTGCATACACATGTGTTTTCCTAAGTAAATAAATGCAATGTATCCAGTCTGTATAATGTTAATTGTGTGCCGATTAAATCAGAAAAAAAAAGAACAGCATGGCCTATAAAGAAATAGGGCAATGATGCAACAATGTGATGAACAAACAAGTAGCTCGAAACTGATCCAAAAGATGAAATTTTCAAGATCCTGGAAAAAAAGTATAGATAATAATAAAGAGAACCAAAGGTAACATCAAATGAACATACACAGTTAAAATTAATCAGGTAAATGGTGCATTAAGGAAACACCAATGACTATAAAGGATGAATCTGTTTTTACTTAAAATCAGGAATTATGAAGATACAAAAATATCATTGAAGTACATACTTCGAAAATGTCAAGAAAATCAAATGTGACTTTTATTTCAGAAGAAAATATTATAAATAATAGTAAAATCTTCACTGTACTACAGGATGCTAGCAGACAAGAACATATTGTAATATAATTGCAAAAAGAAAACAAATAACAATATGATTATGTTTTCAGGAAGCAATGGCTAGAACTTCCCAAGTTGTACACCATTACTACAAACCATGTATAAAAATTTTCAGAATTCTATCTGCTATGGATACAGTAACATCCACATAAAACCCATGATATTTGAATTTTAAAAACCAAATGCAAAAGAAAAGCTTTGAAAAAAATAAGGAGAAAGCAAATTATTAGAATCAAAGGAATATGCAAGAAATCACTAGAGAATTTATCATCATTAATTATGTACCAAAGGAAAAATGAAAGAAATATATAGATAATGAAAATAAACACAGCAAAACTAACCTTTGTAATGAAAGAGAGCAAAAGGTGTTCTCAGGTGAAACAAATATTTGTGTATTCATGACCGTTAGACTAATCTTAAAAACTTTGCAAAAGTAGACATTCTTTTCAAACTAGCATTGGACAGCAATATAAAAATGAAGAGAAAAATATCCTGGATTTACTTGTAGAGATAAAATAAAAAGATATATACATACTATCTTTCTTTCATACCATTTCTCTGCCTATTTTTTTCATGAAAATAATGGATAAATAATATGTTTGGTCTGTTTTAATAAACAGTGGTCATGTGAACTGTTTGCTATGTTTTGTTGTTGACTCCTATTCATTTGTATTTCACTTCATCTTACTGCAGACATCTGAACAGCTTAATTAACCATCATTACCCTTCACATTTGAACAAAGCACTACCCATTGTTCATAATGTTCCTCGTTATCAAAATACCAAGGTCTGGGATGTTTAATACCAGCTGTCAGGCACGCTGAATATTTTTTAAAACGTCCAACTTATTTTCATGCATTTAAAAATAAGAACTGCAAAACATTCTGCCGTAAGATTAGATGACAGCTACTTAAATATAAAACTAATTACTGATAAATACCGAGAAGCAGATCTTTTCCAATGTGATACTATTATTAAATGTCAAGAAGAAACCTGGGGAAAGATGCATCAACCTTACTTCATTCTTCATTGTCTACATGTCTCTTTCAACTTTATATACACACATATATATATATATATTCCTTCTGAATTTAATAATAGTTTTGTAATTAAGGTGAAATTAAGATGATAGTATGTTTTGTTAAAATTGTTATGCTTTCTGAATAATAGGAGTTTGGGGGTAAAAGTGATAAAAGCGTAAAGCAGGTACAGAAAACATGTATGTACATTTATTTAGATTTTCTTCAATTATGAATATCAGTTATCATATATCTAAATAAGCTTGCTGTTAAGTAATATATATTAATTTTGTTATAGTAATAATCTATATATGCTCTACAAATTTGATTTACTTCAAAAGTTAAGATATTTTGCCAGCATATAGCTAATGTAACTTTTGTATTTCTCCACTAATTTTACTCACTATATATCCTGAAAGCACTCTTTTTTATACCAGTAAGATTTTTATGCTATGGAAATTAAGAATATTGATGTCTAATTTATTACTTCAACTGCATATAGTTATTAATGCTTATATTTCTCGCATAAGTTGCTGGTATTACAGATTGCATTTGCTCGAATTCTATAAAAAAGAGAGATGCATCTATTTTCAGTATAAGTATAATGGTATATAGATTATTGATAGAATTATGAATTATTTGAAGACTTAATCTATTCTCAAGCCTTATAGTAATGTGTTGACTAGTGTTAGTAACCAAAACTTATCCTAAATATTGCTTATTCTGATGGAATATAATTGTCATAGAAATGCTAGAAAAATTTACTTTGTCGTGAAAATTTAAAAGTGAATGTTAGTTTTGATTTGCAGAATTAATTACTTTCTTATAGTGACAAGTGTCCAAATGACCTGACAGTCTCGTTTACAGTGTGCTTCATATATATTATAAAACTATATAACTTGAGGTTTTTATAATGTGTCATTCATCTGCAAGCACTTCAAGAACAGACTAGATGTTTTTTTGAAATAAACTCTCCAGTTTTTTCAAGTTTTCTCTTCTTTTTTGTACTATTTCAATTTACGAATGTTCCCTCCTGAGAAAGTAACTCTCTCAATTGTTTGTGATATCCTCTGTCCATAGAAACAAGCCCCTTGCTGTTAAAGTCAATCTTTGAACAGTGGGGAGAAATAAGTTAACTGTAATTGATTTGTAGTCATCAACTAAAGTTCTTCAGCCAGAAAAATCAACTGAAATTGCTAGTGGCCTTTTGGATTGCCATCTCTATCTTTATAGTAACTCAACAACAGCCCAAGTTTATTATCTATCCCTCAAGAGTTTCCTGATTTAAAACTTGAATGGTGTGGACATTACATCAATTCAGAATTTACAACTGAGAAATTAAGCAGTATTTTTTAGTGTTCTTTTTATTCTTCCTTTACCCACTATTATCTGTACCTCAATTTTCTCATATATTTACTGATATTAACGCTTATTTAGTATCTTATCTGTCTCTTAAAACAGTAAATATCTTTTAGCATACAAATATTATATAGTTGCTAAATATGGTATAATTTCTTTGATTTTGTTGAAAGCTTTTCATGTTCAAATTTCTCAAAATGTAAATTCATTTTATTTTATATATGGCATGTTTTCTGTTTGTTTGTGTGTGTGTGTATGTGTGTGTGTGTCAGGTGTACACTTTCCAGTGTGTGAATTACAGCCTTCTCAATACTCTAGAGTTCTTGTGGAGGTTTAACAACTCCTAATATAGGTGTTAGTTAGCATTTCACATTGTTTTAAATGGTACATGTTTCATGAAAATTCCTTCCTTAATTTCTTTCTTTCTTTCTTTCTTTCTTTCTTTCTTTCTTTCTTTCTTTCTTTCTTTCTTTCTCTCCTTCCGATCCATTGTCCCTCTTTGAGTGTTTATACTTAGTCTTATTACATCTTGTATGTTGTGTTTGGTTAATATCACCGGAAGTCCTGAAAACTTTTTTTAATCTTTAGAAAATTATTATTAAATATAGTTTATTTTGTGGTATAAATGGCATAGGACCCAATTATCAAACAATAGCATAATGTTTAAGAATGTTATTGTATAAGTAAAAAATGATAAACAATTTAGATCAAAGGGTCATAATCTTTAGATATTAAGTATCCTTCAAAATTATTGTGTTTAAGTCTTGTCATAGAGTCATACAATTATATGGTTAAATCACAAAGGGACTAACCAAGTTGATGGATTTTATTGCACATTAACAATTTTCTGGCATCTGCAGAGGTATAAAAGTTTTTGTTTAATTAGAACTTTCCAGTGAAATAAAATCAATCTTTAGATACATCTCCTTCCAACTTTTGTCATATTCTAGGAATTGTTTCCTTTGGTTTCCTGGGTAAGAAGTTGCTGAGTTCTATTACATCTCAACTTACTGTACTGATGCTCTCTGTTTTTACTCAGAGAAAAGAAAATGCCATCTGCTTATTGTAGACTGACAAATCTGAAATATGATGCTGTCAATCATTTCCTTCTTGTGTTTTTAGGCATGTGCCAGTGATACAGACAGAGGTTTAATGGAGGGTATTAATATTTCACAATATATAAATAGTAGACAGCAAAAGTAGGCTTGATTTCAAGCATAACCCATGCCCAAGTAAGTATAAAAATCAAAAAGAAAAAAAGCAGCAATGTCTGAATTTAATGAAGATGCTATATTTAAGGGTTATACAGAAAAAACATTAAATAGTACATATTTTAGGCACTATATGCTAAATAAATTCTAATTATCAAAGAAATGATATTTAAAAATAGACTACAGCTGTTTGTAATTAAACTTACATTAGTCAAATAATACAAACTATTATAATACAAAATTAAATTGAAATCTAATATATAGAAATTATTTCAGCCCAACAAAATTGTTTCCTGTATATTTAGTGATATTTCTCAATAATTTTGGATTTATGTTTTGCATTTTTCTTCAATTATTTTTTAAATTAGTTCACTCAGTAAAGGTTATGGAGTACAATAGTTTTGTGAAACCTGTTTTTTGAGAGTTGAATAGGCATCTACTTTCTTTACATAGGGCCCAAAAGGTAGATTAGAGAAAGAATTCCACTGAAGCTTAGCTTAGGGAAAACAACTGGTGTAGTAAATAGGGACTCTTAAAAGAGTGTGGTTGAAGGGTCGTCCATAAAAATGTGAGAAACTGATTGGCAGTTACATCAACATGAAAAAAAAAATCTCTCTCTGGAGATAAGTATCCACCCTTCCCAAGCCAAAATCTTTTTGTTAGCACTTGTATGGCTCTATAATTCATACAATCATTGAATTGTTATTTGGGATTTAAATATTCCAAGAGCTCCTCCCACAACATTAGTTAATGTCAAGGCTTGTATGTCCATTGGAACTAGACAATATGTCCTGATAGTTGAATATGGCACATATTCTGAAAACAAAACACAGATTAAACAGGCTGGTGTGGATATAGAAGCATTCTTCCTGCTTACTAATAATCATAGGGATGTGTTATTTAAGCTGTGAAGGGAAATTTCATCAACATTCTCACAAAATTGTAGACCCTGGATGTTACCAAACTGAATAGGCAGGGAAGATATGTCCGGTTCTGCAACATGATATGTCAAACTGCTATTGTATTTGATTTGAATCTTACAATGCGGGAGAACATGCATGCCTGTTGTTACATAACAGATCAACAGCTCATGTCTGAGGTCTTTGGACAATTAGAGGAATCTATCATTAGTGCTTTGTCAAATAGGTGTGCAGTGAGATGGTTGACCACAGACAAGTGTAGCTCCTGTCCTTGATCAGAGAAGTGTTTATACTAGTGATTGATGTTCTTTGTTGGGACTCTATCTAGGCAATAGGCTGTGAACAATTTGCTCAATAGTTAGTCTCAAATAGGTCAATAATGAGATTTTCTCTCAAGCTTAGAACTCATTTCAGTGGATGAGACAGAGGAACTGTGGAGCCAAAGATGAGATAGGGCTCTCTGGAGAACTCTCCTTGGGCATTACATAAGCATTTAACTCATTAAAAATGCAGTTATTAAAAAAGTGAGCATAGTGATTAATTACAGAGATGAAAGCCATTAGTGGGCTTTGAATGTAACTAATACAAGAGAGTTGGAGCAAATATAATCACAGTGTCTTGTACACAAGTGTGATACTGTTTTAAAATGTCATTACAAATTCACAGTTCAAAGGAAGAATGTCTTCTGATAGTCATTATTTATACTGGGTCATTTACTAAATTCCCTTTTTATACTATATCGTAGATCATTCTCTATTTCTTTGTGAAAAGTAAATCTGAGGAAATCTGTGACTTTTACCTCACAGATATCCCTTTTCACTCCTGATCCTTCCCATAATGCCTTCAAGTTTAGAAATAACAAGAGAGAATATTTTTTAGCATATGTATTATTTCCCCCTCTGTTCCTTTTGCTATAGAAATTGGAAAGCAGCACATCTATATCATTTGTTTCTCACACTTCAGAAGTTGATGTAGAAGAGAGCTCTGACATATTTTTGGTAATTATAATTCCTCTCTTAAATTTAATGAAAATAACCACCATAGATTCATATATTTGACTGCTTGAGACCCACTTAGTAGACCCATTTGAAAAGGATTAGGAGGTATGGCCTTATCAAAAGAGGTTTGTCACCAGAAATGGAAGTTGAGATTTTAAAAAAATAATGCTATTTTTAGCTATATCTCTTTCCTCTTGCTTGTGAATTATGACTCAGCTGCTAGGCTACCTCTCCAGGACCATTCCTGTTGCCATGCTCCATAATATAGAGTGTTCATGGAGTATCCCCTGAATTATAAGTCTTCAGTAAAGCATCTCTTCTATAATTTCCTTTGCTTATTTTGTCTCTTCACAGCAATAGAAATATAGCTAAGCCAAACACTTTTGGAATATACAGCAAAGGCCATTTAACTGAGATGATATTTATTAAAATTTAGATTTATTTGTCATAAGTATATAGATTCTAGTATATTTTCTAGTCCATCATTCATTTGGCACATATACTGTAATCATATGATGTACCTTGTAATTAATATGGATAGTCATTCCACATCACATTAATGAAGGAGCCTCCCCTGTTGATCTGTTATGTAGCAACAGGCATGCATTTTCTCTCACAGTGTAAGATTCAAATCAAATATAATAACAGTTTGATATCATGTTGCAGAACTGGACATATCTTCCCTGCCTATTCAGTTTTGTAACATCCAGCATCTACAATTTCCTCAGAAGCCTTAGTCTGATATATTTTCATTAATGCCATGAGCCATAAACTTGGTACTGTGGAGAGGCAGAATACCATTCCATATTGCAATATTAAAACAAACTATGCACACTTTGCTACTTACAGTTCTCCATCTTCTGACAGATCAGCCTTACTCATATCCTAGTTACTGTTAGCTACCAAAAAATGGTGGGGAAGGATGGGCCAATGTATACACTCCCTCCTGATAATTATTAAGTATCTATAAAACAGTCTGGAAAGGATAAGCCTATTGAGGCTCTTCCTACTCTGACAGAAAGTTAATGATCTCAATCTTGTTCAAATATATTGCTAGTAATTGCTAACAGTTCAAGAGGCAGATGACCATGTCATATAGGTGTACAGCAATCCACAACACATATCTTAAGTAAAAGATCCAAGAAGCAAACCCAGAAAATGTAGCTCATCTAGTAGAAAGTATTCTAATTACTATGAAGTCTTGTCTTATATGTCCAACATTATTTTAATCAGAAATGAAGCAAAAGTCAATCTAGATACTAGACAGAGACTGGATATAAAGTCGTCTTCTGACAACATAGTGAGTTTGAAGACAGCTTGGGACAACTGAGATATCATTTTAAACTTTATATATAAAAATATAATCCTTTCAGAAGGTGGTTTGAATTTAAATACAGCACATGTCGATAAAATTGCATCGCTATACTTTTGCTATTGGGACACTAGCCAGTGAAAACAGAAATAAAATATACCATTCATCATATGAACAAAATTCATACATATGGCTGTTTAGACACCGTTCAATATCCGTAGCTCTTCAAGTGTTTGACAGGCCAAATGCAAATTCTTTACTTAAGAAGACAGCCTTCACACCTTCAAACTAGGATATGGGGAATTCTTACAAGTTGTAGAACATGAAAATGAGCAGAACACAAACTAAAGTAACTTATCACAAGGGAAATAAAACAGAAAAAAAGGTAAACAAAACCAAACAGATGCTAGCCCTGTCCTCATACGCTATAAATAATGATCATTTGATAGTCCATGAATACCTGTGCTCCTCAAATATAAGTAATGTTTTTAGGTGTAAGAATTTTTTTCTAATTCAAATACTTAGATATATAATAACCATAGATAAAAGGAAAAACAACTTATAATCATTGTGGGATATTTGTATACTGTGTGAAGGTATATTGCTATGACTGCTGTATTAAAAAACTGAATGGGCAGTAGCTAGATAAGAGGTATAGGCAAGATTTCTCAGGAAAAAAAGTAGGAGGAGGAGGAGGAATCAAGTTGCATAGGATGTGTCAGGAGACACAGAGAGGAAACAGGAGGTACAAGATGGAAGGGAATTAATATCATATGTTAGAAAACAGATTAATACGAATAGATTAGTTTAAGTGATAAAAGCTTGTTAGGAACAAACCTGAGGTTTCATAATAAGAAGTCTCTGTGTCATTATTTGGGAGCTGGTTGGTGTGAAATAAAAAAATTCTTTATACATGGCATCCAATCTGGAGACTCAAATATCTATATAGGGTTTGAGACAGTTGTCTCTTGGGTATGCTCAGTGTACAGAGGTGCAGTTTAAGAGGTCCTCCTATGTAGCAGAGCACTTGAGCATCTGTGTTGCCAGGTAAAAATGCCTGCCACATTGTGGACATAATATCTTCACAGAGATGGGGTAAAGAACAATCTTGGATGAGGCTATGCTCTCTGAGAACAAAGAATTGTGGAGACAGGCATGAGCACTATGCTCAGTGTTAGCACAGCCATTTTCGGTTTGGATCCCATGGTCAAAGAAAACTACCGATGTGGAGAAAATCAGGTCCAGACTGAGCAAATGTCTGTATAGATAGAGTATACTTAAAAATGTACTTAGATACTAAGGGGGAAAAAAAAGAACCTAGGCATAGACAGTAATAAAAAAAATAAAGAGTTTTAAAAATAATAAAGTCTTTAAAGAGAAGGAATAAAGTAAGTTAAAAAGAAAGATGGAAAATGCATATGTATGGTACTTTGGTGACTTTGAATTTTTTTAATTAATTTATTTATTTTAAAAAGAAAGCAAGCAATCTTTTCTCATTTTATATATCAATTCCAGCTCCCACTCCCTCCCATCCACCACTTCCCTCCACCTAAGCCCCCACCTCACTCCCCATCCACTTCTCAGAGAGAGTAAGGCACATTGCTTTGGGAAGGTCCAAGGATCTCCCTATTATATCTAGGCTGAACAGTATATCCATAAAGAGATTAGGTTCCAAAAAATCTAGTCCAAGCAGTAGGGATAAATCTTGGTGTCACTCCTAGAGGCCCCACAGTCTGTCCCATCCATACAACTGTCACCCACATTCAGAGTGATGAGTTTGGATCTATGCTGTTTCCTTCTCTGTCTGGCTGGAGTTGGTGAGTTCCCATTAGCTCAAGTAAACTCAGGACACAGCAAATATCACTCTTTGTATATACCCAAAAGATGCTCAAACATGCTACAAGAATACTTGTCCAACTATGTTCATAGCAGCATTATTTATAATAGCCAGAATCTGGAAACAACCTAATTGCTCTTCAACCAAAGAATGGATAAATAAAATGTGGCACAAAGAGAAACATACATAGATCTACATCAGAAGTAGAAAAAGACAAGATCTCCTGAGCAAATTGGGAGCATGGAGACCTTGGGAAAGGACTGAAAGGGAAGGAAGAGGCAGGAAGGAGAGCAGAGAAAAATGTAGAGCTCAATAAAAATCAATAAAAAAAGAAAATGTGGCACTTTTTCACATTAGTACTACTCAGTGGTAAAAAAAACAATGACGTATTGAAATTTGCATTCAAATGGATGGAACTAGAAAAGAACATCCTGAGTGAGGTAACCTAGATACAGAGAGATGAACATGGTATGCTCACTCATAAGTGGATACTAGATGTAAAGCAAAGGATGTTGAGCCTGTATTCATGATCCTAGGGAAGCTAAGTAACAAGGTGAACCTTAAGATGAACATATATAGATACCTGCAAAGCAGAAACACACAAGATAACCTGACAATATTGGGAGAATGGGGGTGTTGGGAGTAGGGATGATACATTCAAAAAATAGTAGCTGCTGAAAGATGTTGGATATGGAAATTGCTCAGTTAAACCAACCTATAAATTTTAAGAAAGTCTTAACTTCATAATAATGTCAGAAAATATATCATGTTGGGACAGAGGTCATGCTTTTGTTTCCACAGGAAACAAAATTCATGATTATTTTCTAAATTAACAAAGATAAAATTTGATTTGGAGTTACCTCCTAAAAATCTTTGTTACAGTCATGCAAAAAGAAACCAAGAAAGAACACAGGACAGTTGACATATATGCTAATCCCTCCACTACAGGAACAGCTTTGAGACTGAATGAGACATGATAAGCCTTGATGTCTGCAGAGTTCTTATGACTTATTATTACATGCAATTCTTTCATATGTCATGATTTGAGATTTACATTACAGTTTGGCTATGTAGTTTAAACAGACTATAAAGATGAGAGATGTCTTTTACTTGCTCAATTCAAGAGCAGAAAGTCATCCTTAGCTGACATGTACATACCACATATTCCATATTTGTGTCGATGCAGATATTCATGATACTTTTACATTTTTATGCATTCTCAGAACTAAGACACCAATGAAGAAAGGCAAGTGGCCCTGTTGGCCCTCCCTTCCAGAATGCCTTCACACAGAATATGGGTAGCAATTGCTACAGATTACTCTCCCGGGACTTAACCATTACCCAGTTTTTCTGGTCACTTCAAGATGTCATTGCACCCACATAGCAAGAAACAAATATAAGAACACAATGTCTATATTTACAAGAGGTGGTTTGCATTGTTTTGGATAGTTCAATGGGTGTTTTTAAGTGGATTTTTGCAATTGGTTGTCAGTTATGGTCTGATGGAGGTGGGTCTTGTATCTATTTGTTGCTTTCGGTTTCCTGACCTATGAGAGAGTCTGCTAGACATTCTGCAGGACACAGCAGAAAATGACTGAAAATGTCTGCTGGATACTATGGGCCGGAAGGCTGAAGATGGATACCCCAACAGTACAAAAGAACTTTGGGTGACTGTCCAGGCAGCGAGATGTCTCTGTCATTTCTAGAGTTTAAAGTTTTCTTATTTCTTGTTTACTTAGGTAATATTATATCCTTCT
>NC_022010.1:81576338-81581564 GCF_000317375.1 Microtus ochrogaster
GGAGAGGCAACAGGAGGTACATGATGGAAGAGAGGCAATGCCAGGTCTTAGAACGTAGATTAATATAATTAAAGTAATTTAAGTTATAAGAGCTAGTTACAAACCAACCTCAACTATAGGCTGAATTTTCAGTTGTAGTTTATTAAGAACCAAGGTGGGGAAGGAAACAGATATTTAACCTATGCCATGCAGCATGGCCCCCGTCTGTGCTCTATGCACTAGACCCCAGTACGCAATCGTTGGGCAAGGGACTGGAGGTTGAGAATACATAAACAGAGACAGACTGACACACAGACCTTCAAACACTGATACCAAAGCCCCTCTTTATTAACACCATGTAGGCTTAAATATACTGCAGTCAAGGGCCAACAGGTGAAAATCCCATCCTCTGATCCACTAAGATAGGCACAGCTTCTAGTAACTTTAAATAAAAGATTCTAGGAGGGAAGAGCAGCTGAAGGCCAGGACTCATTAATCCCAACATCCAGCTAAAGGCCAGGACTCATTAATCCCAACATCCAGCTAGAGGCCAGGACTCATTAATCCCAACATCCAGCTAAAGGCCAGGACTCATTAGTCTCAACAAACTTATAGATATTAGAAGCTGAAAGATTAGCAGAGACAGAGAAACAGCTGTAAGGGAAGAGATATGTGCACAAATAGAGTTCCCAGGATAGCCATATTGGCATAATGACTAGCACTGCTTCTCCAGGAAATAGTAAATGTGCAGAAAATATGAAGAAAATACTGACAAAAGAAGTAATCAATCAGAAATCTCATACTGATTAACTTTCAATAGATTAAAAGACAGTGACAAAGCATAATTTTACTGTTTGTGAATATCTTATAAGCTGCAAATGTAAACTGCAATCATTTTTGATATGATTGTGATTACCAGTTGTAGATAGGGACCAGCTTTTGTAAACAGAAAATACAGTAATAGTATGTGTTATGCTATGAAGAAATAGTCTGAATATGATTCCTCTCCCTAAACTGTGGGCTTCTTTGTGGCAAGTAACATCAGCTTAGCAAGACAGGCAAGCATCTTTGGTCCCAGGGCTCCACAAGCAGAGTCATGCAAAAATTTGGAATTTGATGATTTATTGGTCTATTTAGGATTGTAGATTATCCAGATCTAAATACAGAAAGATATGTTCTCAAAAAAATTATATTGGCTTGATCAAATGTTGTTGCTAAATAACATGTCTCTAAATTATTGAGTGATTTTCACATTGCATAAAAACTAGAACCTAAATAATCTAATAAAACAATGGTTGTTATTTTATGTTTGTGTATATAAATAGTTTAATGTGGTCAGGTTCAAAGAGTATTTTCACTAGGTCACTAGTAGACATTTTGGCATATTTCCAGTTTCGCTATTTTATAAAGCTTTCTCTAACTGAGAAAACTTACTCTTCTCCCTGACTCAACAATATACTTATCACCGTGAATTCACATCTTTTCTTTGTCACATATGGTCCTCTGTGAGCTGTGCCAAATCACAGGCTGATCAACACTTGCCTTCTTTTCTTACATTCCAGTCCCTTGGGTTGAAGTGTTCAAACTCTTTTCAAAATTAAGATTGTGTTCCTTTCCCATGTGCATGCTTGCAACATTTACTCCTTATTTTGTATTTATTGAATATTTTAAAGAAACCTTTAAAAATGAAGTTTAAATTGCTGGCTTATATAAAGCTATTGAAATATAGTCTATGTAGAAACTGTAGCCAGTACATATATAAATTTATAAATTGTCTTATTTAAGGATTTAAAGCAGCTTTGTATCATTTATCATCTCTGATTTAGACAAATATTTCTGCTAAAATACTTTGAAATTATAAGTAAAAATGGCACAACCTACTGTTTGATTTTCAAATAAACATTTATTACTTCGTGAACCATAGCAAATTGGATTGAATGTTCTTTTGTGACTTTTAAAGTAAGTATATTATACTATAATGATGTCTCTTGGGAAAATTTGATATTGTATTAATGTTGCTATGATCATTGTTTCATAAAATAAACGAAGGTTAATGTTAACAACAACAATACACATCAGAATATTATTGCTATTGCATGTACGGAAATGTTTGTACAGTGCTTCTTATTTTCCCTCGTTTTGACCCTTAATATTCTCTCTTTCATAAGACACATATTCTTTAGGCCTGAGGAGTTGTTCAATAAAAAATATGCAAGCACCAGAAATGTAATATGAAATACATAGCCCACTTTGTGTCCAATCTATAAGGCTAGAAGGTGGAGATAAGGGAAAAACTGGTGAGCCACATTAGACTAATGGACAAGCTCTAAATTCAGTGAGAGATCTTGTTCATGGAAATAAGGAAAAAATTAAAAATCATATTAAATATCTGCTTCTCGACTCTGCAAACATTCTTATGCATGTTCATTTGTTATCACTCACATACACAATCTCATAAACATGCCAAAACACATAATGAACACACATTCTACACACACATGCATGTACAAAAGTATGTATGATTTTATATTATGGGATGTTATTCAGCCACATAATATAGAATCAACTTGCTCTTAGTCTATTGACTTTTTGCATTTTGACTTCATAAATTCCACAATTCCTAGAATTGTCTGTGTCCTCATTCCCTGTCAGGTAGAGGACCTATCTGTGTAGCACAAGCTTGCTATAAATATGTGATCCACCTGGTGACATTACAAATATTCACCCTTATTTTCAGATTTCCTTCAAGTATTTATTCTATATTCAACCCATGAGAAAATATCTATACTCCATAATTGACCTATGAAAATGTATTAAAAGCAATTTTATGGGAACAGAGATAAGAAGAATAGATAAAGAATTAATTTTCAAATTTCTTTAAATAGTTGTAAAGAAAAATCAGAAGAAGAAATAAACTTATAAGTGATATTAATACAAGACAAATTAGATTATGCAGTATGCCTGGGACTTTCGGCAGAGTATTTGAGATTAAGTCAGCCATGGAACCGATGACTCTTTTGAAATAACCCAATTAAATTACTCACTGGTTATGGTGATGACCTAGAAATGCTCTATGCTTTTACATTAATGAAATTTAGCATGATGCTATAATCTTACAGGCTTCATTAAAATGTTGAAAATTTGATCCTGGAGTTAGAAATAATCAAGTGAAATGAATTCTGAATTTAAAATATATGGTCCCAATTTAGTAAAACTTCTTACAAGCACAGAAAATTAATTACAAAATACACAATATTTTAAACATTAGACCAATGATGTCTATTGGTTGTGGGAGCAAAGTAATATCATCAGTAATTAGGCAATGAAGTTAAACCAAACAAGTACATTTATATAAAATAATTTTAAAAACTAAATGTCTCCATTAAAAGTTGAATGAATTAAGTAACTTTGTTCTATTTAATCTTACTCATCAAGAAAAATGGTAGCATAGATCAGAAAGTATAAATTTGTGTTTAATGATGGCTAAGTACCAGCTGAATGTTGAGAGACTAGAACATATTCTTTGCAACTGTCACCATTTTTATTTCAACCTATTTAATTTCTGCCTTCGCCTTGAGTTAGAAGTTTAACTATATGCCCATTAAAAGATAAAAAGTTTTTTGCAAAACTTTTGTTACGATTAATCTTTTCATGCTTCAAGTCTCTTTTTTTTTGCCCTGAATTAATTAACATTTTTGTTTGCTTGTTATTTAACTTAAGATTTAAAGTTTCTGACACTAGCATTGATGCATGCTGCATTAACACCATTTTCACTCTCAGATACTCAAACTGCTCCTGGGCTGCCATGCTCTCTCTTAAAATCATTATTACTTGTTCAAAAGTAATACATATAATATTATATTTATTATATAAAACATATATTACCAAAATAGCATAGATAAATAAAGCATACATTTCAAAAATAAATAATTTTAGATTTCTTGTGTTATTTTAAAAATGAGTGTATTACTATATGTATGTATGTGTAGCTTGTGTATTCCTGATAAATGCAGAGTCCAAATGGAGGCTGAAATTTCTTGCATCTGGAATAATAGACCATTATGAGGTATGATATGAGGTCTACTCAAACCCAAGCCTTCTTTAAGAGCAAAAAGTGCTCTTTTCACCCAGATATCCTACCAGCTACATACAGTTGCACATTTGATGAAGGAACTTATATTATATATTTTCCTCCTTGCATCAATTTGTACCTACTTAATCTTCAGGTATAGCTTACATGAAAGTTTCAAGTAAACATATATACATATTATACAGATAGATAAAAATGTAGAGAAATATCATATGCAAATAAATAAATGACTGGAAGTACAAGATAATTATTAGGAAATAATACTTAAAATAAAATAAACATATCTTAATTCAGGAAATTAAATCTACACTGCAGTATCATATTTTGTATCTAATTAATTTAATTTTAACATGTCTATCAAGAGTATACTATATTCTTAATAAATGATAAAATTGTTCTATATATTTTTGACAAATTTGATTTATCATTTCATATATAATAGTTAATAAAATGATACAAAAAGAAAAATATGTTCTGCATTTTATTCCATATTATGATAATAAATATTTTTGAAAGCTTTGCATATTTCTGTTTTAATATACATAATATATTAATATATAATAATATATAAACTGTGTAATGATACCAAATTTGATATATTGATATTTAAAAATAATAGTACAAGGTTTCTAGTAAAAACATCATGTACTGTGATTTTTTTCTGGATATTATTATTTATACCAAAATTGAGATTATGAAATGCTGTGTATGTGAAAATTACAGTTTGCCTATAATATTCCCAAATCAACCAATCTTGTACATTTATTCATCCATATTTACACTGCCTACATTGCAGTTAAAATATAACAAAGTATAGTTAGTGAGAGATTGAAAAAGTGAAATAATAGAATTTCCTCATAATCTATTTCTGATAGGTATTAGGAAAGAAAAATGAGGCAAGTCATTAGGTCTTTAAAATGTATCTGTTGAAAAGCCATAAAGTCACATGTTTCAGAGTAAAGTTTTTCCAGCACCAACAGTAAGAAATCAGTTTTAAATCTAGAATAAATTTTCATTTTGTATAGACTTTTGAAGAAGGTATGGAGATGGTTTATAATATATAGTCACATTCTAACCTTTCTCAAACAAGGTTATGAAGAAGCATTTACCCTTATTTTTCTTTTTTTTTCTTTTTTTATTGAGAAAAGGAAAAAAAA
>NC_022010.1:81582759-81584581 GCF_000317375.1 Microtus ochrogaster
TACCCTTATTTTTCTACTTGTTCTTGTAAATTTATAAAGTAGAACGGTTCAGATGTGGTTAACATCAGTGGAAATATTTAATAGTTTTCTTTCACTTTCATTATCTAGATTTAATGTTTTCCTATTATAGGTCTAAAAAATATTTAGTCAGCAGCAGGTATCACGGATGTTAATTAATTTTATAATAAGTAAATTATCTCAGAATTTCAGTTTTCAGCTAGGGATAAGGAAAGTTTCTAAATGCAAAGTATAATCATTTGTATTATTTCTTGCTCCTTCCTTCAGTTACTGTACTACTTATTTAGAATGTAATATTTTCTCTTGTTAGTGTTTAATGTATTCTACCATAGAATATTTACAAAAGTAAAAATGAAAATAAAACCAGAACATATTCCCTAAAAGCAATCACATCAAAGAGACCCAAAAGGTTGTGTTTACATTTTTGCATATATGTCATAATAAAAATTAAAGCAAAAAGGCCATCAAATTCAGAGGATGTTAGACAAACATGAGGAGGTTTGGATAGGGAAATGGGAAGAGAGTAGTGTGTAAATATTTTTAAGTAAAAAATTAAAAAATTGAAAGCACTTAAAATAAGAATTATGATACAAGAATAACAGGAAATAGAATATAACATATGAATACAGAGTAGTAAAATCTCATAGTCACCATTGCTATTCATAAATTAGAATTTCCTTTTGAAATTTTTCAATATTTGTTTTACTTGTGTGTGTGTGCTTGTGCATGTATGTATGTGAGGGGAGAGAGAAGAATTCGCTGCAGAGAGAAGAATGTTTAACTGCCAAAAGTTTGAGCATTAAAGAAGCTTTTAGTCTTGTGGGATAATGGTCTGTACCATGTCACTTGCATTATTTTTAATAAAATGCCAATTGGCCAGTAGCCAGGCAGGAAGTATAGGCATAGCAACCGTTACCAGGCAGGAAGTAGAGTCATGGCGATGGAAATTATGGGAAGAGGAAAGTTTCAGTGTCTTCAGTTGTGTCCCAAATATAGAGAATGCAAGATGTGAGCTGCCTCACTGAAAAAGGTACCAAGCCACATGGTAAGCCCAGACAAGCATTATGGGCTAATATAAGTTATAAGTGTTAATAAGAAGTCTGAGATATTAGGCCATTTAGTTTATAATTAATGTAGACCTCTGTGTGATTTCCTTGGGACTTAATGACCACTGGAACTGGGCAGAACAAAAACCTCAGACAACACTTGAGAAGCCAAATTTTGATGCTGGGATTGGAACCCAGATCATCTGGAAGTACAGTGATGTTCATAATTTCTTATACATACTTTCAGACCTACTTTTGAATTTTTATTTAGAATGATTCAAATAGTAGATGATCTATATGCCAAATGTTTATTTATTTATATTTGTGCATTGAGGTAATATCTTATTATACATCTAAAAGTCATGATTCCTACCTAAGCTTTAAGGAACTGAAATTAAAGTATTTCACAACACCCATCAATACAAGGTAATTAGAAAGTCACCTTTAATAAAACAAACATTTCAAATATTGACACATGGCTAGATTGACATATTTGTGTTGTATTGTGTGATACTTTGATACATGTAGGAGCCAAATGATCAAGTCAGAGTCATAAGAAAATGTAGTTTTTTAAATTTTCTTTAATTCATTGCTTTGAAGGTACTCTAGCATTTCCTCCTGAATATTAACCTTCATCAGGCGATGAAAGGAGACAGAGACCCACATTGGAGCACTGGACAGGAATCTCAAGGTCCAAATCAGGAGCAGAAGGAGGGGGAGCATGAGCAAGGAACTCAGGACCGCGAGGGGTACACCCA
>NC_022010.1:81585016-81600596 GCF_000317375.1 Microtus ochrogaster
TTTATATATTATATATGTGCATATATATGGTTATTAAATACACATATATGGTTATCAAATGATTGAAAGCTTTAGTTTAATTTTGGAGAAATTGGTTTTTGGATAGGTTTTTGTTTGCTAACGTTTCTGAAAGTTGGAAATATTATTATTGTTTTAATTAGGTATATCACAAGATTCTCCTTGTACAAAGTTTAGTCTTTCATAGACCTCATCTGGAATTTTCACAATCAGTAAAGTTTATAGAATGGATGCCAGCATCAGTTTTATAGGTTGTGGAAGAGCGATTCACCTACATCATTCTTAGATCACTTGAGGTAATCCTCTGAAAATTATGCAACCCTACATGGTCTTACCTGTGAGTAAGATGTATAATGACATTGTTAGAATAGTAGCTGGATGGGTTATTGTCAATTTAGACTTGATTATAAGTTGATTGCAGGTATTTTGACAGACATGCAAGCTTTCCCTGCCTTGCTAGGATTTGTGTCAATTTTCAGGTATAGGAACATTCTCCATTTATTTTTAGGAGCATCCAATCTTTGTTGATGAATCGGGTGCTTATATTAATTATGAAGAGTTTTTTTTCACAGGGTTTATAATTACTTGTCTGAGAGATGTTCTGGTTATCAGGCAACTTAATTCAATTTTTTTTAAAAAAATTGACTTTGTATATTAGCCTCAGGAGACCAAGAAGTGCATGTTCTCTCAATAACTAATCTTTGTTATAAAATTTTAAATTTAACTTTCTCAAGTATAAATTTTATTAAACATTTAAAAAATTATAAAATTTTGAAAGTTATATTCACGGTATATCTTTATCCAATGTATTAATATTACTATAGATATTACAATTCAGGTTATTTGTTTAATTTATCCAGTGTCATTATGTAATTGTTTGATGTCTACACAACTCTAGTCATATAGTACATTGGAGAGTAATTGAAGAGATTAGCTCAGGGATTAAGAATGCTTTCTTTTTATCAAGAGGAACAAGGCTTCATTCTCTGCACCCAAATTCACAACCTCTGAAATATCAGCTGCAAGGTGTCTATTACCCTCATCTGTTCTTCATGGGTATTCTTACAAGTGATTTATATCCTCTTTCATATACAAACAATTTCATATATACACAAATTAACCTGAGACATAAAATAAACAAAAATAGTTTATATAAATTTCTTATAGATTAGTAGTATGTGTAGATAATAAATGGATAGAAAGACATGTAAGTATAGAGAGAACATTGTTTCTAAAAATAAAAAGCCATTACAAAATGCAATCGTTGATGAAATTTTCAATAATTCTAGAGAATGGTCAGTATTATTAAATATAGTGGACCACCTAATCCATTTCAAGTTTAGTGAAGAATTAAAGAAAGAAAAGGCCAGTAAAAAAGCACAAATACACAAATACATTTTTACAAACACACATTCTTGATTAAAAACCACAGAAATATGAAAAGCAGGAGGTATCCAACTTCAAAAACAAGGAGAAGTAGAAAATGGAACACAACCATATTTCTCTACATTTACAAATTGAGATGATAGATTGAAGTTTACAATATCTAACAGATTAAATCAGTAACAATCTAATAAATGGTATTAGCACATGTGCTCAACACAATCACTACAGATTCAAGACTGTAAGATTTCTCATCAATTCCCACGAAGTTTGCTGTCTAATGAAACTACTTCAAACTTCACAGAAGTACTTTATGGATATGGGATTTGGGGCCTGTCCTTTAGCAAGCTAAGAGTAGGAATTCATTCTTTTATGTCTAAACTTCTACATGTTACAGGCCTTTTTCTCCAGTTGTAGGGGATTGATTAGTGATCTTAGAATCCCCATTGAACAAGAAACAGATTAAAAGTTATCACTTCAGAAGTATTGTCATCAATCATCTGCATTGAAGGATTGTGTTTTCAAAAGGCTTTGCAAAGAGAACATAGCTAATATGTGTAGTGCCCTTTGAATAAGAACACAATATTTTGTTAAAAATGTACTGTCTTCTTTTGCAATAAATAACTCTGAAATCTGCTTCAACAAGGTTGAAAATTGGAGGTTGGTATGACCTACTCACTATTAAAATGTCCTTCTTAATTATTCATCAAAATTATAGCATTTTCACTCATGATCTTATCTTTCTATATAAAATTTCATTAGTTTTTTGGGGGGGGGGTTTCACATAATAGACACTTAAATGGATACTTAATTTTGCTGGAGGAGCAAATTAAAACATCTACTGTCAAGTGCTGGAAGTATATGTCTTTAATTCTAACTCAGTAGGAAGAGGCAAACAGATCTCTTTGAATTATAGAGGTCAGCCTAGACAATGGAATGAGTTCCAGGACAGCCAAAGCTACATAGTAGTTTCTTTCTAGAAAAGTAATATTAAAAGATATTAAAAGTATCTAGGGAAAAAGAAGAGGTAACATATAAAGGTAAGCTTACTAGAATTATTGCAGACTTTTCTAGAAGCAACAGTGACCAGGATATATGTGCCAGAGTCTCTAAGAGACCATGGATATCAATCCATGATGTTATATACAGATCACTTTCAATTAACTTAGATGAAAAAATAAGATATTCCTTAATAAAACCAAACTAAACAGCATCTGTTTATGATTCCAGAGCTCTAGAAGGAATTAGAAGGAAAATATCAATCTGAGAATGTTAAATAGACCCATAAAAGCAGATGTAAACAATCTCATAGCAGCAAAATCAAAATAAAGGAAGCACATGTATGTTGAAATAAGAGCGGCGGGGCTGCGTCCCCAGCACCCTGCCGCCCACATGGCTAGCTTAGCTTATGTCCCGAAATAATTACATGGAAACTGTATTCTTTTAATCACTGCCTGACCCATTAGTTTCAGCCTCTTATTAGCTAGCTCTTACATATGGATCTAACCCATTTCTATTAATCTGTATAGCCCACAAGATGGCTTACCAGGAATGATCTTAACCTGCATCTGTCTGCAGTGGGACAATCATGGCGACTCACTGACTCAACTTCTTTCTCCAGCATCCTGTTCTGTTTTCTCCGCCTACCTAAGGGTTGGCCTATGAAATGGGCCTAGGCAGTTTCTTTATTAATAATAAATCATTCCCACATCACATGTGTGTGTGCACACATGCTTACATGCACACACAGACACACAGACACACACACAGGAACACAAAGACACACATCACCAAACAAACATGAACATCAACAAAATAACAGGGATAACCAATCTCCAGTCATTGATACCTTTCAATATCAATAGTTCCATTTCCCCAATAAAAGATGAACAGGATGGATACAAAACATGACCCATCTTTAGCAACATTCAAGAAACACACCCCAACATCAGAGATACACATTGCATCAGGGTAAAGACATGGTAAGTATATTCCCAAGCAACTTGGCATAAAAAAACAAGCTGGTGAAGCCGGGTTTTTTTTTATTTTTTCTTTTTTTTTTATTTTTTTATTTTATTTTTTTTAATTTATTTATTTATTAAGGGTTTCTGCCTCCTCCCCGCCACCGCCTCCCATTTCCCTCCCCCTCCCCTGATCAAGTCCCTCTCCACACTAGTAGTAGAAGCCATTTTAATACCTAACAAAATAGACTTCAAACCAAGCAATAGTCAACTGGGCTGGGGAATAACACTATATTCTCAACAGAGGAAATATATACCAATATGGCATTTCAGTTTTAGCAGCTATTATCCACAAGGGCACCAAAGTTTGAAAAAAAGAAAAAGCTTACTACATATCAAATCACATACTAATTCTTATTCACGGATAGTGGGGTATTTCAATACTTTACTCTCACCAATGGACATGTCATCCACACAAAACCTAATCAGAGAAACACTACAGATAACAAAAGTTATAATCCAAATGGATCCAACAGATAGCTACAGAAAATTTTACCAAAACACAAAAGAATAAACATTTTCTACTTCATATAACTTTTTCCAAATTGAGCACATAATCAGACACAAATCAAATCACAACAGATATAATAAAATTAGATTACTCCCCTTATTCTATTAGACCACCATGAATTAAAGGTGGACAAACACAACAGTAACAGCATTAAGATTACAAACTCATAGAAACTGAACAACTCTATACTGAAAGAAAATGGATCTATATAAAAATAGAGAAAGAAATTAAATAATTTCTAATATTCAAAGAAAATAAATGCACAACATACACAAAGTTTTGAAAACCAATAAAAGCAGTTCTAAAAGACAAGTTCACAGATCTAAGAGCTTATATAAAAACAAAATAAAACCCTGGGGAAATCTCATACTAGAAACTACCAACAGGGCAAGGCCAGTTCTGGCACCCTTTCATTTATTGCTGTGGTCATCCTTGTATATTCCTGGGAAGTTTTTAGAGCCAGGTTTCTTGCTAGCCCTATGATGGCTCCCAATATCAAGAATTATCATTCCTTAATCTCATCTCTGTCTTTCCTTTGTCACATTCCCTCAAGTTCTCCTTGTCTCTTCCTTCTCCCTCCACCCATATATACAATTTTGTCAGAAGATCATGTCTATTTTGAACTTCCAGGTGGACCCATATATGTTTTTCTTAGAGTTCACCTTGTTACTTGGTTTCTCTAGGATCATGAACTCTAGGTTCAATATTCTTTGATTATAACTAGTATCCACTTATGAGTGAGTACATATCATATTAATCTCTTTGGGTCTGGGTTACTTCACAAAGAATGGTGTTTTTGAATTCTATCCATTTGCATGCAAATTTAAAGATGGCATTTTTTTTTTTTTACCACTGAGTAGTATTCTAAAGTGTAAATGTGTAACATTTTCTTTTTCCATTCTTCAGTTGATGGGCATCTAGATTGTTTCCAGGTCTGGCTACTACAAATAGTGCTGTTATAAAAATAGTTGAAAAATATCTTTGTGTTATGAGTATCTTTTGAATATATGACCAAAAGTGGTATTACCGTATCCTCAGGTAGGTTGATTTCCTATATTTGAGAAACCACCATACTGATATCCAAAGTGGGTGTACAAGTTTGCATTCCCTCCAACAGTGAATGATTGTTCTCCTTACTCCACATCCTCTCCAGCATAAGCTATCATTGGTGTTTTTGATCTTAGCCATTCTGACATTTATAACATGGTATCCCAGAGATGCTTTGTTTTGCATTTCCCCAATGACTAGTGATGTGAAACATTTCCTTAAGTGTTTTTCAGTCATTTAAGATTCTTCTGTTGAGAATTCTCTGTTTAGCTCTATACCCCATTTTTAATTGGGTTATTTGGAATTTTGATGTCTAATTTCTTGAGTTCTTTATATATGTTGGATATCAGTCCTTTGTCTGATATGGGTTTGTGAAGATTTTTTTCCCATTCAGTAGGCTGCCTTTTTGTCTTATTGAGTGTGTCCTTGGTTAACAGAAGCTTCTTAAATATCACCATAAAATCTCTACCCAGCAACTGATGGGAACAGAGGCAGAGATGCATATGGGAACACTGGTCTAAACTCACAAAGTCCAGTTGAGGAGTGGTAGGAGTGAGAACATCAGCAAAGAGGTCAACAGTAAAATGGGTACATTCACTAAAACAGTCTACCTGAGCTAATGGGAGTTCACCAATACCAGCCAATCAGGGAAGGAACAAGCATAGGACCAATCTAGACCCTCTGAATGTGGGTGACACACCTGCTGGGGCAGACTCAGCAGTCACTGGCAGTGGCACCAGGATTTATCCCTACTGCTTGTACTGGGTTTTGGGATCCTATTCTCTTTGGATAGATACCTTGATCAGCTTAGATATAGTAGGGATAGCCATGGACTTTCCCCAAAGCAATGTGCCTTACCCTCTATAGGAGTGGATGGTGGTTTGGTGGGGTATAAATAGATTAAATGGGAGAAGGGGAGAGAGTGGGAACTTGGATTGGTATGTATAATGAAAAAAAAGATAGTTTGCTCACTTTTTCAAAAAAAGAAAAAAAAAGGAAATCAATAACATATAAACCCTCATCCAAACTAACCAAAGGCAGACAAAAAGAGAATCCAAATTAACAACATCAGAAGCAAATAGGAGGACATTATTACAGACACCAAGGAAACTCAGAAAATCATATGAACATACTTTAAAAATCTGTATTCCACAAAATTTGAAAAATCTAAAAGAAATGAGCAATTTTCCTGAAATATCATTGATAAATATCCAAGACCTCTTTATGACAAAGGTCCCAGAAATCAGACACAAGGGATATACCTAAACATAACAAAGGCAATTTGCAGCAACCCATAAACAACATCAATTTAAATAGAGAGAAACATCAAAATTATTCCCGTAAAACCAGGGGCAAGGCTGACCCATTTATGACTTGTTGCCCAAAATATTTTATGTTATTTGTGAATATTATAAATGGAGATATTTCTCTGATTTCTTTCTTAGTCTCTTTATCTTATATATACTATTATAGCATCTGCAAATACTGAAAGTTTGACTTCTTCCTTTCCAATTTGTATCCCCTTGATTTCCTTTTGTTGTCTTATTGTTTTAGCTAGAACTTCAAGTACTATGTCGAATAAATATGGAGAAAGTGAACAGTTTGTCTTGTTCCTGATTTTAGTAGTGTGGAGAGATGTGGCAGAGTGGGAGGTGGGGAGGCAGTGGGAACTGGGGCAGGTATGTAAATGAGAAAAGCTATTTTAAAAATTAAATTTAATAATAATTTAAATAGAAAAGGTTGTCTACTCTCTCTATATTTATTCTGTAGCTAGACTAATAAAAAAGGGAGATTAAGAGAATACAAATCGTAAGAGAATCGGTATATGAATCATTATTTGAAGAATGTATGTAATTGTGATATATATAAAACCAGGGAACTCCTACATCTTATAAACACTTTCAGAAACTAGCAGGATACAAAATTGAATCACAAAAGTCAGTAGCTGGACTGTATAAAAATGACAGTTGGATAGAGGGTCCAGGGAAACAAAACCTTCCCCAAAAGCCACAATATATTGGGGGAAGTTTAACCATGGAAGTCAAAGACATTCATGATAAAAACAAGTCTTTCAAGAAAGAAATTAAAGGAGACTTCACAAGATGGAAAATTGTCCCATACTAGTTAATTAGTAATTCATATGGTCAAATAAAATTTACAGATTCAATGAACTCCCTATCAAAATTCTAAATTATTTATTCACAGAATACCTATAACACAAGCACAAGAATATCAATTAATAAATGGAATGTCATAAAACTAAAAAGCCTCTGTAAGAGAGAGGATACTGTCATTAGGACAAATTGGAGGTTTATCAAATGCAAAAATATTTTTACCAATATGCATCCATCCAGTAGTGCACTAATATGAAAAACATATAAAGAACTCAAGACATCCAAAAAAACCCAACTTAAAAAATAGGGTAAAGATCTAAGCAAAGAGTTCTCAATAAAGTGAGATAAATAATTGAGAAACAGTAAAATGGCAAAAAAAAATTGAAAAAAATCTGGAAAAATTATACCATGGAATAAACTAAGGAAAAACAGCAAAAGACAAAACCAAAGCAAACAAAGTGTTGAAATTATGTTGAACATTAGCAGAAAGATGTTTCATCAGCTCATTACCTATATGTTGCTAAAGTTTCTGCAGAGCTATGTTTAATTTTGTCTTATATTTAGGTATGTGCACATGTGTGTTAGATGGTAGAAGGCCTGAGTGCATGTGCTCATGAAGTCTTGAAGATGGGGAAGTTTCCTCTGGAGCTGAGTTCTAGCTGTTGTAAGAATTCTTATGTGGAGCCTCAGTATGATCATTATGTGCTACTAAGCACAGAACTCTCTCTCTATCCTGTTGTTGCTCAGTTTAATCCTGAATTGTACAATGTCTCATTTTCCCCTGCAATATTTCAAATTGCAGATTTATCCCTCTATTAATTCTCTGGTTTATAATGTCATGCATTATATTTTAATCATATTCACCCATCTTGTCCCAACTCCTCTGAGATCCACCCATACTCAGTACTCAAAAAATAGTCAGTTCTCATGTTCTTAAACATTTGTATCAATATTTTAACAGTAGACAAATCTGCTTATTTTGTCCACTATTTGATTATATAAGCCAACCAGCCTGAAACTCGTGGGCTATTCATAACTTTTAGCTATTATACAGAAAATAAACTCTGATTATGAAGATGAAATATTTATAGATTCTGTTCCTTATCCTCTGGTATGGAGGGTCCCAAGACAAAATTAAATAAAATTATTTTCTTCTCATACATACCTCATGCTACTTTACATAATTTTGATAAATTACTTTTGATTCACTTCACAAATAACAAAACATACTCTAATGGTGTTTTTTTTTTCTTTTTTGAGACAGAGTCTCTGTCTATCTAAACATGCTTTTAAGATATAAAATTTTGACATTTTCTATGTCTGAATGTTTTGGCTTCCCGCATGTATGTCTTGGGGTTTATACTTCTGTTATAATATATCATGGCCATAAAGAACAAAGGGAGGAAAGAGTTCATTTCAGCTTAGAATTCTTAGGTCACACTTCATTACTGACGGGGAGTATGGAGGATGGTTGTTGCAGAGGCCAGGGAGGAGTTCCTCTTACTTGTTCTCTCCTCCTCGTTTACTCTGCTTGTTTTCTTTTAACAAGATGTCCAGCCCAGAGGTGGCCTTTCCTGCATCATTCATCAATCAAGAAAATGTACCACAGGCCAATCTGGTGGAGCATTAACTCAATTGAGGTTCCCTCTTCCTAAAAGAATAAATTTTACTGTTGAATTATCATAAACTTAGATGGCCCAGTAGAAGAGGGGAAAATAGATTATAAGAGCCAGATGATCAGGAAGTTTTGCTGTCAGATTGTGTCTCCATTAATGGACATGAAAAAGTGGACAGAAAAAGGATAAAAAGTGCCAATCCTACATGAAATACTATAATCAACTGAGGAAATCTGGAAGTGGGAGAGGTGGTCTTCACCAGGGAAAAGCCTGTCTATTGGTTATCCTATGACAAGTGGCCATCCCTGAAAACAGAGAAGCAAATTTTATATAGATGGAGCAGGTTACATTTAAGAAAATATATGTATATCCATGTACACATGGAAATTAATGAAAAAAAGGCCTTTAATTTGAAGGAGAATGAGTAAGTGTATATGGAAAGTTCTAAAGAGGGGAAAGGTAAGAATGGATGTGGTGATTATATTGTATTCTAAAACAACAGCAACAAACAGAATAAAAGTAAATAAATAAATAACCAGAAAACTTTACCAGTAGGTTTTCGGTTGCTTATGTTGGGGCATCTGAAACTGGAATTATATTTGGAACTTTTCCAAG
Source organism: Microtus ochrogaster (assembly GCF_000317375.1). Classification (NCBI taxonomy): domain Eukaryota; kingdom Metazoa; phylum Chordata; class Mammalia; order Rodentia; family Cricetidae; genus Microtus; species Microtus ochrogaster. The sequence continues at coordinate 81,594,342 of NC_022010.1, forward strand.
AGTAACATATAGGATTAATGTCTGAATCATCTCGCCAGTATAATTGATAGATTCTTGTATTTACATTTGACCTTAAAATATCAAGGAAAATATTTGACTTTCCAGACAGACTGGGTCTTTAATGTTGAAGTAGGACAGGAAAATATGATAATTGAGAAAATATTTTGCATCTACACATGTTGAATTTGGGATATTGACAAAGAATGACAGAGTTTCTTATATTTTGGATATGGAAGTTGTCAACCATATTATAAATTTGAACAATGTAGATTAGAATCTAAATAATATTATTACCACTGTCCATTAAACAGTAACCTGAAGCAATCAAAGGAAAATTAATTTCTAATGAAATATAACATGAAAGCTATTGAGAGAGTAGGGTACTCTTGCTTGATGTTCCGACCAATATCAAAGACAGTAGACAGCAGAAGAAATTTAATGTCCTTATAAATTTTGTTGCAAAAGAAACTTGATTATAAAAGGACTTACTTAGACTTCACTTTCAGATACCATCTATCATTTAAAAAGATAGTGTAAGAACTTGGGACAGGAACTTGAAGATAGGACCCAAGAAGTCCTCACTGTCTGGATAACTGCCAGTCTCATGCTTATTTCAGTCCTTTTATAGATCAAATGCCTAGGAATTGTGCCATGCACAGTGGGCTATGCCCTCAAGTATCAGTTGATAATCAAGGCAATCCTCCACAGCAATGCTTACAGGCCAATCAGATCTAAGAAACTCCTAAACTGAGGTTTACTTTCAGATGATTCTAAGCCAGATCATATTGATGAAAAGTCTAAGTAGGCAGAGAGGCCATACTGAGAAAACCTCACCTGCGAGAAATGTGAGGTTTTATATAAGCCCAATAGGATTGCTTTCACAGGATTATAGATAATGAGGAATGAGAAAGACCTGGTAGGAACTTTGTTAGTTTTATCAAACTCTAATTATCTGAACTCCATGATAGAATATGATATTTAGGGAGTAAACATTTTATGGAAGATCTATAAAATTAACATTAGAATGTAAAATGGGGAGAAGGCACTATCTTCTCAATAATTAAAACCAGTAATTAAAAACCCAGGACTCAGAAAACTTCAAAGCTTCTCTACAGCAAAGGAAATAATCAATAAAATGTGGAGAAAATCTATTGAGAAACTTTGTATATTTGCCAGCTAAATGTCTGATAGGTTAATGTACAAAATATACAGAGAAATATATGAAAATCAGGAAAATAAACCACCTGACTAAAAATGAATTATGGATCTCAACAGAGAGTTTTCAAAAGAGAAAAGCAAAACGTGGCTATTATGTTGATAAATAGAGTGTGACCCCAATCTCTTGTTATTCTTACTATACAGTACTGCATCTCTCAAGGCTCATATGAAAAACTTCTGTATGTGACCGCTGATGAGTCATAAGGACCATGGTCTTGGTGGCAGGAATTAAGACACTGAAGTTTCAAGATTAAGCAGGAAATGTATTTCCCACTATAATTTCCCCAATGCTTGGAATCACAGCAGAAGAGGAAGCTAGATGGTGTTAAGAGCCATAGATGATGAAAGACTCCAAGAAAATGGTGTTTTTTTGACACAGAAGGTAGGGTGCTTAGATAAATACACAGCATTTGTTACAAAACATATAAGATTTATGCAAGCTGAAGCTAGAGAAAATCCCAGGATGGAGGACTGGTTGTGAAGTTCCACTCCTAACTGAAGAGCAGTGTTTGTTCATTGTTAGCAATTAACAGAGGGAGAGTGGTTTTCTTTAAGTGTATGTGTCTCCCGCAGGTAGATTATGTTCCAGCAGATGTTACCAAACTTAAAAGTGAATGGGTAGAAAATTTGATGTATTTATAAACAATAAGGGACCAATTTGAATAGGCATTAAATGAGTTCATTCTGGGAAGTGCTGAGGGAGGGATGTTGAATATGATCAAAATATAGTGTATGGCATTCTCAAAAACAAAGCTACTGCATTTATAAGCACCAAAATATAGAGAGCCTGTATCAATATCAAAGAATTAAATTAAAGAATTAGTAGCAAATACTACAGAACAGATTAAAAAGAGTGGGTTTATTCCTATTGTTGATTTATTATCTGTCTATTATGTTTAATCTTAATTTTGAACTTAGCTGGGAATGAGAATAACTAAGAGAAGATGCAGATTTTGGATTGTCTGTGAGAGTCTTTTCTTGGAGGATTGACTATACTTGGATTTTCAATACTTTCCTAGAATGGACAGTGTCCTCTAACTAAAGCTCAGAAGGAAAGAAGTCTGAGGGCCAGTTGCTTTTCCCAACTTGTCTCTATTCCTTGTTGGTAAATGTGCTCACACTGTTTCTGCTGAATCCAATTCTACAGACCCTGCTATGAGCTTCCTCAGCCTATGACTATATTGAATAAAGCCTGATAGTATTTAAGATCATCAGAACAAGAATTGGACTTCAGAATGATTTTCCTTGTGTACCAAGCAGATTCTAGGCTCTTGGCCTTTGTCTTTGCAGAAAGCCATTGTCTGGGCTAGGCATGCTATATTTTTTAAGTTGATCTAATAAATACCCTTTGTATTCATTAAAACACTTATGTTCATAGAGAACACTTACTAATGCAATATTGTTGTATACATTTGATTGATGCATTTAATGAAAAGATTCATAAAAGGTACACTAATAACATTCCTTACTTAAATAAATATTAATGATCTGACATAATAATTTATTTAACATGAAATGATAAATGTGAACTGAAAATAATAACAGAATTTTATATATATTACTTCTGTTAAATGAACTTAATTTTACTTTCACATGAGATCTCCAGTGAAGTTCCTTTTTTCTTCTGCCAAATATAATACTTTTAAAAAACTCTTTTGCATTTAATTTTATGTCTTTAAAACACTCAATATACATTTGAGCCTTTTTCCAAAGTGACACAGAAGTATTAAAGCTAAATCCAAAAATACTGTTTTATTACTGTAGTGCTCTTTACATCTAGCTCTTTCAGAGAGAGAATGTGTGTGTGATGCCAGACTAAGTTTCCTTAATCTTCACGCTCATGCTTTATTCTCTAGTCCATTCTTATTCTTAATAATGGGTTATGAATACATATTCATAATAGAATATGTATATTCACCAAGTTTACTCAGCATTTACTCAGCATGAGATTCTTCAAGGAGAAGTTTCAAACCATATTTTGTAATGCTTTGCTCCACAGGTTTTTTAAAAATTTTGAATAACTATTTTTAGAATGAAAATAACTGCATAAAATACTGCTTTGTTTTTAGTAATTTGATGTGTACAGTGTCTTTTTGGTCTTCTAGCTGACTTCCTGGGGTTTGATATTGTTTTATTGCCAAATAAGTATATATGTGTGTGTGTGTGTGTGTGTATTTGCAGTTTAAAAAGTAAGCTTATATTTCCCAATGTGGGTGTTTTGCTGGCTTTATTTTTTAATTTTAAGTTTGTTTGGTTTTATATTTCATATTTTTATTCATTTTACATGCCAGACACAGTACCTCCTCTTTCCCTTCCTTCTTTGTCTCTTTCCCCAACTCCAAGTACACTTCTGAGAGGCTAAGTCTTCCCATGAGGAGTTAACTAATTATGTCATATCTACTTGTGGTAGGACCAAGGCTGAGCATGGTATCCCACCATAGGGCCCAGATTTGGTAGCTGTAATGTCAGTCTTCCATACTCCAAAGACATGCACAAAGATCATAATTTTTTAGTGTTTGAGAGAGATTTTTTTAAATTCTCACAATTCTTTGATAAATATTCACATTCTTGCTTTTCATTAGTTGGAGTCTATAATATTGTAAAATTTTTCAAATGAAAGAGTATTTATGACTAAACACACACACAATCAGGGAGGGAATATCTTGGTTTTGTAGGAAAAAATCAGAATAACTGCACTGCTGTCAATTTTCTATGTCTGTGTTATTCACAATATACCGGATGTAAAAACTTACCAGATAAGGATGAGAGATGCAGAGATATTTCATGAAAAGACATTCTGAATCTCCTCCTCTCAAGCCTCAGGGATAATTGGAATAACTGCAGAAGAAGAGACAGAAAGAGTTTGAGAATAAGAGGCTATGATGGATCTAAATGAACAGTATCTCTGAGCACTGCAGGTCAATAGCACAACTCCCAGGGTTGATAACAGTATCGACAAAATCAGTGCAAGTTCAAGCAAGACAGACACGCAATATGGGAAGGAGAATTGGATATAATTTATTTCAAACCTTACAAATTGAGAAGGACTTAAATAATCCAGGAAAATTATCAGGTGAGGCTGAGAATTTGCTTCAGTACATGTGGAACACTTGAATCAAGAGCTTGATTGTATCCCAGTCATACTACATTTACTAATTCTCTTACAGGGATTCTAATGCAGAGACAAGATAATATCTTAGAATAAATTTTTTAAGACACAGAGTAAAAAATTAAATACCTAAGCTGAAATGTTTTTGAATTATTTCTGAAGGAAAAATGAGAGTTTGTCAATTAGCAGAAATAGATCCAGCAGAAAGTGTATTACATTTTACTAAATTTGAAATTGCCTCATTATGGGCAAAAAATAAACACTGGCAAAGAGTTTGTAATAATATCTTGTAACAAATATTCCAAAAGAAAGAGACTTCAGTTAATAAAAAGAACCAATTAGATTCTCCCTCACATTATATGAGAAAAGCCAATTTCTGGAGCATATACATTTTATGCTGATACAATGCTCTTAGGATTCAATTAAAAAATCAAAATCATAAAGTTTTTCATGGCATTACTGGATTTTCCTGACTATATTAAAATAGTTACTGACTCTGAGTATGCATAAAAAATTTTTACTTCAAAAAATGATGTTAGGCATTGAAGTATCTTCATATGTAGCTTGTTTTCATTTGACAAAGTTAGCTACTGGGCAAGAAACTGCTCTCGGCTCAGTGACTGACAATGTGCTGTCCAAATTGCACTAGCAGGACAGCAAGGAAGATGGCTGCCATACTTTGCCAACAAGGTAAGCCAGTCCTTCAAAATTCCTGTTTCACACAAAAATCCCTCATGTATTCTAAACCTGTATACTTGAGATGAATGCTGAATGTCACAGAGGAACTATGCTCAGGCAGCCAGATGTCTGTATCATTTTTGTAGTTTTGGAGAATGTTTGCTTTGCACAATCTGTTTGCTCAGGTAATATCATATTCTTCTTGAGTCTTGAGTGGGGCTTGAAGACAAGATAGTTATGTATTTATTTTGTTACCACGTTCAGAAAAGAAAGGTACAAAAGAGATGCAATGTTTATCAGGCTGAGAAACATAAAAGCTTAAGTATTTATCTAAGAAAATGTTTAAGTTTTAAAAAAAAGATATTTTTAGGTTGGTAATAAGAGTGCTAATAAAACGTGTTTTAGGTATAAAACTTTGGACTGAATAAGACAGGATGGATAATAGAGTACTTTCTTCAAATTTTCCAAGTACAAATGGACTGAAAATTGTGAATGTAATTCTTAATTGATAATTGTCCTATTGTATATAGTTTTACTGTGCTAGAATCAAATGTTTTCCTTTTTATTTAGACAAATATTCAAATAAATATTGCAGGATATTTGGTACCCTGTGATAAATTGAAACTGTGTTAATACATTTAATTTTGAATCAGGAAATGGAGCCAGTAATTTCCTGAAAAGACTTAGCCTTAAAGAAGTCTGGAATAAGAATACAGAAGATACACTTTGTAGGGAGGGGTAAGAAGAGACTTAGAGATTTTACAGTTCCTTTGATCTGGGATGACTAGGTAGAGATGGGCTTCATGAGTCTCTGGTTAGAAAAGGAAGGTCATCTGGTCACTCATTCTCTGCTTATTTGATCTACCAGATTCTCACCCTAGTATCTGACAGTCAAGACTTTATTGGTAATAGAATAATTTAGATAAACTCAACAGTGGAGTAAAAGAAATATTTTTGAAGAAATTTAAAGTGAACAAAACACATTGCAAGAAATTCTCAAAAAAAATCCAAATTTAAATATGTAACAGAAATAATAATTAGGAGAATTAATATGTGTATAGTGTGCACAATAATACTTAAAAGTTAAAATATATAATAATTTGTTCATGGAAGAGGTTGTAACACTTTGAACAAAATGTAAAGATTAAAGAGAAAACAAGAGCCGGGCGGTGGTGGCTCACGTTTTTAATCCCAGCACTTGGGAGGCAGAGGCAGGAGGATCTCTGTGAGTTCGAGACCAGCCTGGTCTA
>NC_022010.1:81601114-81603868 GCF_000317375.1 Microtus ochrogaster
CACCCCTTGTGGTCCTGACTTCGTTGCTCATGTTCTCCCTCCTTCTGCTCCTCATTGGGTCTTGGGAACTCAGTCCGGTGCTCCAACGTGGGTCTCTGTCTCCACCTCCATCCACTGCCATATGAAGGTTCTATGGTGATATGCAAGATATTCATCAGTATTGCTATAGGATAGGGTCATTTCAGGTTCCCTCTCCTCAGTTGCCCAAGGTACCAGCTGGGGACATCTCCCTGGACACCTGCGAACCCCTCCAGAGTCAAGTCTCCCGCCAACCCTAAGATGGCTCCCTTAATTAGGATATATACTTCCCTGCTCTCATATTTACCCTTCCTTTATCCCAACCATCCCATTCCCCCAGCTCCCGCCATCCTCCCCTTCACATTATATAAAGTACATATGATGTCATATATCCATATATGCGTATACATATACACATAACATGGATAGTTGGAACATTAAATAACTTGCTTGTTCTTACACTGAATGTACTTTTAAGAAGCAAATACTTGTTTGTCATTATTCTAGACTCTTCTGCCAAGTTAACATTGCAACCATTATATCATATATTTCCTTAATAACAAAGTACCTATTAAAAGACTTTGTGAAGGAAAATATATGTAGCTAATATTTATTTAAAACAATTTTATTTGGCTTTGATGTATTCAGTTTAAAATGAATTACTAGAATGAGGCACTTACATGAAGAAATAAGCCAAAAACTGTACAAACTTCAAAGAAAATGTCATCCCCCCCCCCCGTGGACAAATTAGAAATAATTTTAAAGATATTTAAAGGGTTGGGGAGAGTTAAAAAGAAATCTTAATATCTGACTTTTGGCTCATCATCAAACCCATCTGTAAATTAATTTGTGACTTAAACAAAATTATATTTTTTGAAATTTCACTTTGTTCTTAAGGATAAGCCTATTATAATCAAGAAAAAAGGCATTACAACTAGCTGTCAACATTGTTTACATGGCTCTAATAATCAGCAAAGGAATTGTTTTAATAGCTGTAACCTTTCTCATGATGTCAACTGTAACCAATAATTGTTTCCTAACTAATGAAAAAATATTAATACTTTTACTTAAATTAGCACATTACACATAAAAGAGTAAATATAGCTTTAAAATGTTGATTAAAATTTGATATCAGAACATAAAGACATCTAATCATACTTGAGGAAAACTGCATGGTTTCTTCATTTTAAAATTGAATCAATTGAACATTATTGGTCTGATGTTTCCGTTTGAAAGTAACCAATCTTTCAATGCTTATTTAGGAAAAAACACCATAAACAAAATAAGCAATTACAAAGGGCAGTTAAAATTTCAGTTTTTAAATATTCCATATGTTATATTCTGACTTCCCCATTCCCTTTTTCTAAAATTCATGCTACATGTTATGAATACTTAAGCTCTGAGTCTCTTTAAATTTGGAGATATATATATCAGAAACTGTATCAGTTTCCAAACAACCATCTAACCATCTTCATAAAACTAATAATAACCAAATATAATTGTTTAAAATAATAGTGGTTTCAAAATCAAATGTACCATGTCTAGTTACAATAAAATCCCCATTTAACTGTAATGTGACCCACTATAAACTATGATATTAACATGTCAAGTCAATTTCAAGGTCTCCTTTTTTCTAGGTATTTAGCACAACAAATTTCATGCTAAATTATTATGATATTCCTAAATTTAAATATAGAATTGTTCCATTTTTGCATATCTTATAAAGAATATGCATGAATGCATGTATTTGTAGTAAATTTAGTAATACATTATACTTTCAATTAGCACTGATAATTTAGTATAATTTGATACTGCTAGATTGCTAGGTCTATTAAGGTGAAATGATATCTAATATAAAACACAATATATAAAGAAAACTAATACAAATAACTATTCACCCAAATCATAAACTCAGTTATTTTCATGTTATGCTTTTTAATGGCTATCAACATGTCTATTAATTGCATTGTCCAATATTATTTTTTGATTTTATATTAGATAGTTGATTATTGGTTAAAATTAATTATTTCAGATTAATTAAATGTACTGAAAATTATAAGAAATAATTGAAGAAATTATTTAAATTTCTTTTATTATACTGCATGGAATAATTGTGACATTGGTATGTCATTGGGAGATACCAGATAAAAGAATTATAAGTGGTGTTTGAAAGCGGACAAAAGCCTGTTGATAGAGGTTTCTGTTTTGCCTGATCTTGCAGCTCTTCAGCCACAAAGAAACACACAATAGTCTACATTAATTATAAGCTGGTTGGCCTATTAGCCCAGATGTTTTATTAACTCTTACATCTTCATTTAGCCAGTAATTCTTGTCTATGTTAGCCACATGGCTTGGTACCTTTTATAAGTGAGGCATTCTCTCTATCTTGCTTCCTCTGTGTCTGGCTTCCTCTGTGAGTACTACAAACTGAGTCTTTCCTTTTCCCAGAATTCTCCTATTCTCATTGCCCCACCTATACATCCTGCCTGGCTACTGGCCATTCAATGCTTTATTGAAGAAATACAACTGAGAAATCTTTACAAGGTACAAAATCATTGTCCCAAAATCAAAACAACACACGAATATTGCATGCAGTTCTGAATGCATGTAGACATGTATATGATTGCTTACATCATGTTACTGTTTGCAACACACATATCACAAACAATTTCAAATAAAGACAGACTAAATTTCACAACTTTATTGCTTGTAGACTATAAGAATTAAATATAATTC
>NC_022010.1:81605290-81607932 GCF_000317375.1 Microtus ochrogaster
AAAAAAGAATTAAATATAAGATTTAATAGAGAGAGAAATGCTTAAAGAAATGGTAAAGATAATATTCCTACCTTGTTCATAATATTGTTGATGACCATGATTTAATATTTTTACTACAGTTAGCAAATCAAGATAATTGTGACAAGAGGTGATTGATAAGAATGTATACGCAGTTTAATTTAAATAAGAATGCAACATTCCACAAAAGTCAAGCTGTCTACAAATGAAAAGAAAATAATGGTCATTTGTGTCAAAGAACTCAAATATCTTTTCATTGAAGATAATCATTTTAATTCTAACAAACTTCTTATATTGTAAACATACCATGTCAATATAGCAAGAATATAGAAAATACTAGAGGTATACTGGCACAATAAACACTTTAGACATTTCATTACGTTAGAAAAAATTACGTTAAAATAAAATTATTTAAATAAAAGAGTGATAAGTCTCAAGTATTTCATTAGCCAAATTTAGTTTTTATGAATATATTAAAACAAAGAAGCATTTTAACAAACAATATTTTCAAATGGCTTTTGTTCAAAATTGTATTAAAGGTTTACAGAATTTAAAAAGATAAACTTCAGAAATAGACTGGCTTCATTTGTGTGTAATTTTAGAGCAGATAAAAACGACGTACCTTGAGAAGCCAAGTTGCAGAACAGCATGGGATGCTAAATGTATGAGGCATGATTGCAGAAAACTCAGAAGCATGATCTCACTGAGGCTATTTCCTCTAACCCCTCACTGTGTTTGTTTAATACATTTTTCCTATGAGTGACATTCTCGAAAAACATATTTTCTATTTTGCAAGTAATTTCTGTAACATAACAGAAACATAGACGTTACTGCTGTTTCGTGCACTAAAGAGAAAGTGCAGTTTTCCTGAAATATGAACCCATGGAGATAAAACTTAAGCATTAAAGTTTGGTATGTTTTAATCATAATAAAAGCATCACCCACTTAAGCAAAATCATGCACAAAGTTAAGCAGAATTATAAATTTTCTGTAGACTATAATACATATGCACTATGGTTCATCACTAAGATTTTCACTATCTGTTCTGGAGATTCATATGTGACTTTTTACAAAACAAAACAAAACAGTTTTTTTTTTTATTGATTTTCTGTGGGTGTTACATCATCCTATCCTCATGCCACTCATCTTTCAGTTCCCAACCTCCACCCTCTGCCCTTGTGACCTCCTCACTCACACAAAACAGAACAAGATTTAAATGTATAATTTAAAACAACACAAAACAAAAACATAAAATAGGAAATAAAAAAGAAAATTTCGACGTGGAAGCTGTAGTGTGGCACAGTGAGTCCCACAGTGTATCCCTTAGTCCTTATATCTTTATTTGTAAGTGTTCTATGCAATGAATCCTTGCTCTAGTTCAAGCCCTCTGGCTTCTGCTATTCTACCCATATGGGACCTTCACGAGGTCTCTTTCTGGATATCCAGAAGGATATAACAGGGATCTTGTTGCTTTGGATATTCAGATCAGGCCCTTTCACATACTCCAGGATTTCTAGATGAGGTAAATGTTGGGTTGGGATAACTCAGATTTTTTTCTGGGCCTGGGAGGGTAGGTGGGTTGTTCAGCTCACCAGCTTTCCCTCATAGTCACCAAAAAGGCGAGATCTCCAGCACTGCCCCAGCTAGTTTACCCAATGCAGTAAACATAAATAGCAGGGCCTTTTCTGCTCACAAACTCTTCCCCTAGGGTCCAGATCTTCCACAAACAAACACTATCAGGAACTATGCCCGGCTCACCCAAAGTCTGCAGTTGGCAAGTGACAGTGTCAGTGCCAAGAGGTTGGGGTGGAGGGCGTATTTCCCTACCCATGCCCCCACATGACACAAAAGGGAGGGGCAGGTACCATTTGTCTGCTTTCAGGTATGCAGGACTGGCTCACTTGATCCCTGGCCAACAGAGTCAACTTTACTGTGCTCCTCAGGAGACTTCTCTTCCATCGACTGTAGCAGGTGAGTAGTAGGACGAGCTTTCTAGTGCCCCACGACAAATTCCTGCCTGCCTTAGGTGGCAAGGGGCAAGGGTGACAGCTTTTTCTCACCAATGCCACTACATTGGTGATGAGGGCTGATGTGTCTCCTGCTCCTATGCCCGTAGGACCTGTTCACCTGAGGCACCAAGAAGGTCTTTCTTAATAGTTTAAAGGATGCACAGCTATCAAATAAGAAAATGAAGAAGGGAAATAAATGAATGAAGAGGGTCATGGTAAGAAAGAAATACTTGTAGGTATGCAGCACCCACACACATGCAAGCGTGCGCGCGCACACACATACACACACACAAACACACACACACAATATAGATTGCATAAAAGTCAATGAGTGAAATAAAGAAAATTAAAAAATAAATTTATACTGGCCATTTCAAAAAATTAAAACTGTTTTCTCTACATTTGAGATAGAATGTACTTTATTTCAGTTTCACACAATGAATTCCAACAGATTTCCTTACCCCTGAAACAAGCAAAACTATCACTTGAAAAATATCTACTCCCCCAATGTTGTTATTCATACTTAAGTACAAATATTTTGATTTTCATTATTCATCCTTTTAACACTATTGTGTTAGCAAGAATTGGTTTTATTAAATTTCATTTCCTTGTATT
>NC_022010.1:81608337-81613222 GCF_000317375.1 Microtus ochrogaster
CTTTTCTTTTCTCCAAGTTTTCCTCAGATACCTATCCTCTTGACATCATGCCTTTATCTCTCTTATATAAATGATACATGTGCCATCTGCCTATCTATCATCTATCATTCATCTATATAAAATTCAAAATGGACAAAAATGTATAAAAAATGTAATACATAGATAACAAAACAGAAACAAACAAGTACCAAAAATCATGGAGTATACTACTCCCAGGTATGGGGCCTGCCTTTCATTGTGGTTGATACACCCGGTGACATTGTTTTGGAGAAAACTTACAAAAAGTTATAAATTATTCATAACTGTACTGACTAAAAGTGGGACTTTATATCCATTTTCTTTTCTTAGTGCTGAAAATCTTTCTGGTTTGATGTTGGGTAGTAATGTGCTTCCTGTCTCAGTTACTGGGCAGTGTGCAGAGTGAGAGACTTTGAAAGACTCAACTGTAAATGGAGCACATTTATTAAACCATCCCCTTCAAAGCTCAAAGATTCATTTGGAAAGGGACACAAATGTATTATAAGAGGTGGAGAAGGTAGGTAACTCCAAGTAAATTGGTTCTTATGGAGCAACAACAGGGCATTTTTAAAGTATTTCTGTTTTTTTTTTTAATTTTTCTTTTCCTTTTATGATTTAGTTACTGCGACTGTGGGTATAATTTCACCATAGTCATCATACTTAACTTTCATTTATAGCTTTAAATCTGCAGATTATATAAAATAGATAAGGGGTATTTCTTTCTCACATACTTTTTCTTCCCATTTTGACAATCAAGTTGAATATAATTCTCCAGGATTCATGGCTCTACTTTTCATCATTGTTTTGCTTTTTCTCTGTGTTTTAGTTTTGCACTGTGCTTAAAATGTGCTATTTGTATAGTTCACTCATCATTTACATTACCTAATTTATTAATGTTCTTTCTTATTTATAAATCATACTTTTTTATATTTCCCTCAAGGGCTTCTATTGTCATGTGTTTTATGTATCTAATTTCTCCCCTTTAAAAATCTGTGAGTAATCAAACGTTGTTAGGTTGCTCTCATTTGAATTTTTTTTTTTGCAGTGATGGATAATTTTATCTGGTAAAGCTGATTTAAAAGGTAGACTGTGTTTTTTTGATATGATGATACATGTTATTAAGAATCTCTACTGAACTAATTGGAAACAAAATTCTGGAACAATGCATGGAATCCGGGAAATGCTAAGTTTACAGATTTTGAGTCAATGCCATCCTACCATAATGGGCTTTTACCAAGCTTTTCCCAGTTTCAGGAAAGGACCAAATTTACGCCATGAATATTTCATTTAGAGCAAACTCATATAACCCCATTTGTAATTCTGAGGTTTGTTTTTTGCATATTTGCATCATTCGTGATTTCTGCTCTATGAGTTCAAGCAAATGAAATCTGAACACAATCTGTTCTTTTTGTTTGCCAGTCAGAAAGACAACTTTGGTCTTACATGAGCGCTTTCCTTCTCCAAATTCTCAAAATTTCCTCTGGACAAAGAGTGGGACAATTAATTCTGTGGTTCACATAGATTATCTTCTTTTCTTTTTAAAAATAACATTATTTTTATATTCTATAAAGGAAAATAACAGTTTTCTATATATTTTTCTTATATTTAAAGGGAGAACAAAAACAAAGTTGAACAAACAATATCAAAACTTGGAGTGATAAAGATGTGTAGAAATATCTTCCATATAAACATTAAAGTGTAGAAATGAGATTTAAGTTCCTCTCACAAATTTTTAGGTGAAGGCGTAAGTCACAAACAATCCCACACCAGTTTGGAATTAATGATTAATAGAATGGTTATTTATTTAAAGGGGAAAAAACTTACAGATCATATTAAATAAGTACCATGATTTTTTTAATTCGCAAATATTTGATTGTCTCAGCAAATATGTCACATTATCAGTTTCTAACTATGTACATGCTGTAAGATAACATGATTTTATATTTCAAGTATTCTAAAATGAATGGTGATGCTTTTGTATGATCTCATATATGGTTAATTTTACTGTATTTTCCATTTATTTTTTGTAGAGAATGACACTCATAGTTCATCTTCCTATTTCATTTCATTAAATGATTTATGAAGTGATAGTTAAAAGGTATTTGTGAATGTGTGATAACATTACTTACATTCAACAATGTACTAAAATTTAAAAAGCATAATTCTATAATTTCCTCCTCCCAGCAATTTGTGTTTACTCCAATACTGTATATACAGATTATTTCTGCTTATCTAAGAATGTGATGTACAATATGTAGATTCTCCTGTACAACATGCATAGACATATATAAACATATACATTAATTTTTAATCTCCAGATGATAATTTCATTATTAATATCAGTGATAATATATTATGAACACTGCAGTAAAAATTAAGTTAAACTAGAAAGAAAAAAGTGATCAAATCTACTCTTGAAATAGAAATAAAATACTTCTTTTATCTCTGATAAATACACCGTGCAAAACTTGTAGGTGTGGAAATGACAAGAGTTTCTATTACGGCCAACAGAGCACTAAGAAGAGAGTTATTGTATTGAGCCTCCAATGTGTCCTTGGAGGTGCATCAGAAAAACAGCAGCAGATGGCTCCAGAGATGATCATCTAATGACTCTGATGGAGCCGGCACTTCCCTATTCATCCACATGGCAATGTCCATCTGCAGTCCATAAACTCTGTGACCTGGAATTGTCCAAAAGACTTATTTCCATTGTAAAGATTGTGTTCTTTTGGTTAATATGAGAACTGAAAAGAAACCATTCATGACAAAATAGGCAGAAAAAAGTATTCATCTGAAATGAATTTTATTTGGCCCAAAAATATAATTTCTTTTAATTCAATATTTTTGAAATCTCACAATTTTATTGGATATATTTAAGTTGTTTTCTTTAAGCACAGAAAATTTGTAAATACTAGTGTTATGTCAGTCACTTCATTTGATGAGATAAATGGAGAATTCCATTTTACACTGCAATTTATATACAGATAGGTGCATATATTTTTACATTTACGTTAGGCATAAAATTCAGTATATCTGCCTATTTCTTCATGATGTCACTACAACGTATCTATAATGTTATATTACATCCCAATATGATAGGTTTATACACCCTATAATAGAATTTGCTTTTTTAGCTGCAGGTTTATTATCAGTCAATCATAAACTGACCAAGTAATACATTCTGGAGTGAAATTTATCTTTTAGCCTTTCTTTTTATTCTTTTTTGGTATATTACATTCTGATCCCAGTTTTTCCTCACCCTCTCCTCCCAGTCCCTCTGTTCCTCACCTCCTCTCCCATAGATACATTCCTCCTCCATTTCCCCTCAAAATGGGGCTAAACTCCAAGGGATTTTAACTAAAAGTGGCTTAACAAATTTCGATAAAAGTAGTCACAAACCCTCATATCAAGACTGATCACGGTAACCTAGTAGGAGGAAAAAGATACCCAAAGCGGACAAAAGAGTCAGAGACTCGCTCGTTCCTACTGTTAGGTGTCCCACAAGAACAACAAGCTAACAAACATAATGTCTGTGTATAGAACAATTTCCTATATAGTAGCTCAATCTGACTTGAAATTTATGTAAAACTTAAGCTCAATACGAACTCATTTCTGTTCTCCTGCCTCAGACTTTTAATGCTGGGATTTCAGATATAAATTGCCATGCCACCTCATAAGAGAAAGATATTTTTAATTATACTTGTCTTACAAGTGAATAGATTTTTCTAATTATCTAAATGAATCCAACATTGATATAATTCCTACAAATTTCTTTGATTTATTTCACTGATATTTTTGACTCAAATTAAATATTAATAATAACTGGGAGAAGATGGGAAGAGGCAACTGAAATCAGGATATAATATACAAAATAATTAATTAATAAAATTAACTCATATATGTGTAGGAACATTAGGAAACAAAAAGATATTAGGAAAAAAGATCTTCCTTTGCTTTCCAAACGTTTAGTCTATAATTTTTTTTATTCTTTCAATTTTTTTCATGGCCAACTGAAATGTTACATTGTTTGTAAATTCATCACCTCCAGCCTGCCATTGGAGAAGCTGTCAATATTATACAGCATAGTTATTTTTTGAGTTGCTTTATAATGTATACATATTTACATTGTACTATGCTGTTCATTTATCTAGTTCCTTTATTTCATTATGAAGGTATTTTCTTTTTTATGTTGGAATATGGCTATTTTTAATTTATTAGTGAAAATTGGAAACTTAGTTATCACTAAGTTTTATCATTAAATGATTATCAGTAGCCTTGATCAATTTAAAAATATTGCCATAACAAGTAGAAGACTTATATAACAAAATCAATTCTTTTAAGAGAAGAATTGAAAAGATATCTGAAGTTGAAAAGATCTCCTATGAATTGGTGGGATTGAGAATGTAAAAATGACCCTACTACCAAAAGCAATCTACAGATTTAAGCAATTCACCCCCCCCAAATTCAATGAAATTAATTTTAAACCTTGAAACTTCTTGAAAACTTGAAACACTGAACTTCATATGGTAAAACAAAATTCCAAGTCTTATGTATTATGTTTATTTAACCTTCTGTGTTCCTTGCAGTCAGTCACCATAAATGACTCTTCCAATAGTTACACTTCCTTTTCCTGGCATAATGCCTAAACTTTGAGTAGAAGTTGATTGAGACAGTTTATCTGTGAGCCATGAATATCTGGTATCTTCCCCTAACCTAGGCTGACCTCCAAAATTGCCTGCCTCTGCCTCCTGCTGGAACATAATTTTTGCCAGGCCACCTATTATTAATTTTTATCCTTTGTACTACTATGTTGTAGGCCAATACCTTTAAATTTTACCATTCCCTCTTAATTCGCAATCATCTATGG
>NC_022010.1:81613322-81634260 GCF_000317375.1 Microtus ochrogaster
AGTGCTGGGATTAAAGGCGTGCGCCGCCATCGCCCGGCTGCAAATTGCTTTTTGATTTATCTTATTATATTTTATTTGTCATGTTTGCTTGTTATCACATAGAATCCTCTTTTTTTTTCCTAAGGAGATTCAGAAAGGGAATAGATTCAGAAGGGTATATATATCTTGTACCAGAAAAGAATCTACTTTGATAAAAGGGAAAATAAATTTAAAATAAATATTCTTGTAACCATCATCCACCTTGCCATACCAGAACATTTTAGAACTTGCTTCTTTTTAAAAATGCAAATAAATCAATACAAATGATAATCATTTCTCACCTTTCCCCACACCCATCCTTCAAAGTCTAGGCTCACTTCTGTTGACAGAAGTTTCTGTCACACCCAGTCTGCAGCCATTCAGTCCCAAAGAAACACACAGAGACTTACGTTAATTATAACCTGGTTGGCCTATTAGTTCAGGCCTCTTATTAACTCTTACATCTTAAATCAACCCGTAATTCTTGTCTATGTTAACTATGTGGCTTGGTACCTTTTATCAGTGAGCCGTTCTCACCTATACTTCCTGCCAATGACTATTTTATTAAACCAATACTAGTGGCAAATCTTTACAGGGTAAAAGACCATTGTCCCACAGCACTCTACCCCCCCCCCTTTTTTTTTTTTCAAAACAAGAACTCTAAGAAATGAGAGGCTGTGCATTTATTCTGGGTTAAGAAAAGTCAGGTTTTATCAAGCAAGATCCTCTGAGGAATCTTCAATAGGAGTGAATGGCCCAGATGACTCAACATTTCAGAGGGCCTCTGTTGGAGTTATCTCTGAATTCTACAATCAGAACAGCCTCAAAACTGCTGGCTGAGATGATGCAGCCTCACAGAATATTTTAGTTAGTACTTGACCTTAATCCTAAATTTTCTTTAGATCCACATAAGATTATCAGTGTCCACAATCAGCAGAAAGTGGCCTAGAAAACTGTGCCCACATTCCCAAAAAATGGGTTATGGGTATTTATATTTGCTTAGAGTGTTGGTTACAAATCATTATGGATAATAGTCAGGAAAGAAAACTAAACAAAGGACATTAGATTCAGAGTTCATATTTTGAAAAAAATGGGGAAAATCACCAAATGTGCAGTAGTACTGGCTGATATAAAGCAGAAAAAAACCTGAATCTTATCACAATGTCAGATTCATAATTCATTTCACCAATGTGATACATTCTTAAATATTTTATAGTGAAGAACTTTTGATTTGTTTTCATAATTTTTATAAAAAGAAAAACTGACTGTTTTCTTTAATAACATATATCAGATGTACCATTTCCAAGATTCATGAAAATATTTTCCCAGCACAGAAGGTTTATAATTGGTAACAAGCTTTCTCATGATTAAAGATTATTAAAAATCTTTAAAAGTTTTGTTTGGAAAGTATTCTTGAATGTCTTTTCTAATTAGCATTTTTATAAACAATGACACTCACAGAGTTTATATATTAGCAAGAGGGCTTACTTTTAGACACAAACTATATTTTTATGGAGAAAAGGTGATTTAACTAGGAAAAAATATGAAAACAAACAAACAAAACAGAACAGTAAAATAGAACAATTCTGGTTTGTGTTCCTGGGTTATATACCTGTCTCTGGCTCGTTGATCAATGTCCCTCTGCAGACACTCACTGTGGAAGTTAGGCATTCGGCAGAAATATTGGTCTTTAAAAATAATCAATGGGCAGTGTAACTCCTTTCCTATCCTTGTTATATAATTCCTGTGTCAGATTGAACCCTGAGGATATCAAGTTTCCCTTGCTATGGTAAGTTAGAAGTTGGTGAAGTTGGTAAAATTTAATTTTAAGTAATATCTTTATTTTTGATTTAGCAACAGAACTAAAAATAAATTCATGACCCAAGTAAGTCTTAGATTAAGAATTATTTTATTATAGTTTAAATTGTTGTTATTCAGGGAGATAAAAAGCTATATTTACTTCCTGATAGATATGCATTATTTGGGTTAATATTATTTACATTTCATGATTTCTTGCACTGAAAGCTTTCTTAGAAGTGTAACTTACAAAAATTAAAAGAAATATATGACCAAAAAACTCAGAATATAGGAAAAATGGTGAGTTATCTTGGATTTTACTGAGAGTGTTCTTTATATCTCATTTATTTGAGCTAATAGCAGATGGGAGGCAATTTTGAAAACATGATTCATAAGAATTGCAAGATAACTCTCAGTGGAAATTAGATATAATTCAGGTGCACATTTCATATGACATTTGTACCAGGCATAAACAAAAAAATTCAGCAGATGTGAAAAATTTACTAATGACCTCTAAAACTCTTCAGTGATACTGTTTCCCTTATCAATACTATGGCATAGTAAGAAATAGAGTTTTTAGACTAAAGAGTCCTAACCTAAACGATCAGAATAAAAATACTCATGATATAATTTTAGTCTGTATAAATGGTGAAAATTTGGATCATTCTAGGTTAAGCATCTTAAGGACTTTTGAAGATGAGTTCTAGATAAAAACAATGTAGACAAAGCCTGGATTGTGAAGTTTAGAGGAATGTTTTTTGAGTTCTTCAAGACTATCAAGGTCATTTGTCTTAGATATTTAATTAAGACCCTCTAAAGGGAAATCTTTGCTTTGTCAGGATAATTAATGTAAGTCATGTGATGATGAAGAATTTGCTGTGATTTAGAAGTGACAAGAATCCTTGAGGTGAAATTCAAGAATATTTCTTCAGTGTCAGCAATCAAGAAAGGAGTGAGAGTGGATGGACTTCTTGATGGCAGGCAAACTTAGTAATAGGTAGAAGTCACCCAGACAGTATTTATTTCAAACCATGAAGAGATCATGAAGAGCAAACAATGCCTAACCAATGTGGAAGGACCAGTAGATATTACTGGAGAAGGTGTAGCTTCAGTTTCAGTAGAGGGCTGAGGACTGACAGAATCATAAGGAAAAGTAAAGGATTACACCACTTTTCTGGATCAGAGCCAAGCAGGAAATGATTCCTGAAAGAGCAATCCAGTTGCAATGGAAACCATAGCATTTTGGAAATGCTAACATTGTGGACCGACCACTAAAAACTGTTGCTGCTGTGAAATGGAGCCAGCCTTCACCTAGAACACATGCTGTATGATGAGTTGTGAAAAGACCTCTAGAAACTGGAAGACTATGAATCCCCAAAATCCGTCTCAGAGCTTTACACTGATGGACTATGGTTTTGTTTTGACTTCAATATAACAATTCTTCATCTTTCCTCTTGGGGTAAGAAAGTATTTAAGTTACCTTTAATTTTATGGAAGCTGGGAGTTGAAGGACTTTTTGTATTTTGCAGAGACTTTGGAATTTTAGAGAGACATGAAACAATATATCCCAACTGCCACCTCCACTCTTCCCCTCTGCCCAATCCCTGCCATTTCTTCCCCTGCTTCAGATCCACTTCTCCTAGGTTTCCCTTCAGAAAATACGGGCCTCCCAGTGATAACAATTGAACTCAGCATAGCAAGAGGCAGGAAGACTGGGCATATAACTTCATATCAAAGCTGGAGGAGGCAACTTTGTAGGAGGAAATAGTTTCCATGAGCAAGACAAATAATCAGAGCCAAACCAACTCCCACCGTTATGTTGTAATATGAGCGGCGGGGCTGCGTCCCCAGCACCCCGGGCTGCCTGTTAGCTTATGCCCCGAAATAACAACACACAAATTGTATTCTTTTAAACACTGTTTGACCCATTATATCTAGCCTCTTTTTGGCTAACTCTCGCACCTGGACTAGCCCATTTTCAATCATGTGTGTAGCACCCCAAGGTGCGCTTACCAGGAAAGATCTTAACCTGCATCTGTCTGGAGTGGGAGAACCATGGCGACTCCCTGACTCAGCTTCTTTCTCCCAGCATTTTTTTTTTGTTTATTCCTCCCATCTATGTTTTAACCTATAAGGGCCAAGCAGTTTCTTTATTTTTTAACCAATGACCTTCCTCCATCATTTCCCCTTTTTCTGTTTAAACAAAAAGGAAAGGCTTTAATTTTAACATAGCAAAATTACATATAACAAAACAGTTATAAAGTAAGAATGACAGTTAACAATATTTACATCTACTTTATCTTTTATCATAACTAAGGAAAACTATAACTATCTATTTATTCTTTAACTCGATCAAAGATTCAAGAAGGATATAATACTACCTAAATAAACAAAAAATGAAAAAACGCTAGAAATGACAGAGACATCTCGCTGCCTGGACAGTCACCCAAAGTTCTTTTGTACCGTTGGGGCATCCATCTTTAGCTTTCAGGCCCATAGTATCCAGCAGACATTTTCATAAGCAGGAAATTCCAAAGACAGTTTAGTCATTTTCTGCTGTGTCCTGTAGAATGTCTCGTAGACTCCTTCATGAATCAGGAACCCAGAAAGATCATCTCACCTTTAGGCAAGTTTAGCAGTCCTCTCTCTGCAGGTTCTCTGTGTCCAGTTCATGCATCAGTCCAGGCAAGAGCAGTTTCTTGCCCAAATGGCTACCAAACTCCATAAGGATCCTCTTTGATGCCCATCTTCCTCTTGAAGTAGCTTGTGCTGCCAGGAGCAGACGTGTCTCCTTGTCATGAAGAGCCCTAAGTTATTAAAATATTTTAAATGCCATATTCTGCAGTCTTTGAGAGATATGAAGAATGTCTATCTAACTGAAATATATCTCTATATATCTAAAAAATCTAACTAACATGACTACAAGCTTTACTATTATCCATGATTATCCATTAGTAACCTATATTTCCTATTATACATTAAATTTTAAAGGAACTACACAATCACAATACCTAAATCAATATCAGAAATACATATACATATAACAAAATTGACTTTAAAATCCATACCAATGTAAATTATTCATATCTATATCATATTCCCCTTTAAATGTAAAGGAACATTTATAAACAATGTTTGGGAACATGGGCACAATTTTTTCGGAGTCCAAGAAAAGCCCCAATCTGAAAAACCATAGCTTGTATGCAGAGGTCCTGGTGCTGACCCTTGCAGGATCCTTTGTTGCCGCCTCTGTCTCTATGAGCACCTATGAAGTCTGTTAGTTGATTCTATGGGCCGTGTTCTTCTAGTGTCCTAGATGTCCCTGGCCCCTATGATCCTTCTCCCTCTTCTGAAGGAGTCTTTCATAGCCTAATGTTTGACTGTGTGTTTTCCATCAGCTGCTGGAGGAAGCTGCTCTGATGACAATTGGGCTAGGCACCGATCCTATGACTTTAGCAGAATACCATTAGGAATCATTTTGCTGAATTTTTGTTTCTTTTTGTTTTGTTTAGGTGGTTCTGTCTGAGTCATCCAGCTTCCAGATTGTGGCCATCTAGATAACATTAAATTTTAATGAGACTGAACTTCAATATTTATAAAAAGGCGGATGATTTTACAAATTGGTTATTTTATATATTTATATTAATATGAGGTATTTGGGATAAACAAGGAAATGTAATGACTTATCAGTAATGCCTTTCTTTGCCAAGTTGACAAAAATCAATTGTGCTGGCTACTTTTATGTCAGCTTGGCAGAAGCTAGGATCAATTTGGAACAAAGAACCACAGTTGAGATAATCTTCCTGCCAGATTGGCCTAATAGCAAACTTGTGGTGCATTTTCGTGAGTGGTAATTAATGTGGAGGTGACAAAGCTCACTGTGGGAGGTGCCAGCCCTGCTCTAGTGATTGTGGGTGCTATATTGAAGCAGCCTGAGCCAGCCATAAGCAGTTTAGCCCCAATGCAGTTCTCTACATGTCTCCAACAGTTTGTTCCTTTAGGTCCCTTCCATGTTTAAGATCCCACTTTGGCTTTTCTCAGCGATTGTCTGAGATGTGGCACTGCAAGCAGAAAAAAAAAACAAAACAAAAAAAAACCTTTCATTCTCAAGTTGTTTCTGATCATGGTGATCTAATACAATAATGGAAACCTTTCTAAGATAACCCTCTAATTTGTCTTGTTCTTTTCTTACATTATGACAGTAGAATGAAATTAAAGTCCAAATTAGTTTCAAGGGTGAAGAATTTCTGGGATATTCTCACTATGAGGATTTTTACACCTTTGGATTCTTTCATTGGTAGCTTGTAGAGGATCTTTGAACTTTGACCAGAGAAAGGTCTTGGATGTTTCAGACCATTATGGGCTATTCTGTGTAATCTTATAAAACAGGCTCAGAGATAGGTAAATGGTGGAGGGTTGGCTTTGCAACACTGTTTCTCAATCTGTTAGTCATAATCTCTTTGGAACTCATGCACTGGATATACTGCATATCAGATATTTACAATATGGTACATAGCAGTAGCAAAATTACAGTTATTATGCAGCAACAAAGTAATTTTATCATTGGTGGTCACTGCAACATGTGGTATTGGGAAGTCAGAGAACCATTGCTTGATAAGCTTCATAGAAAGGTATACATTCTATCAAGGTTTGGGATTGTGGCCATTGGGTTATGGTTTGGATAAAGAATCAGCATGTGCTGATCAGTGAAGCTGGAAGAATCAGCTGATAATAACAAGTGACTGACATCACTGAAGTGAAACCTTTTATACTTCATTGGGACTTGATATGCTCAGCAGCTGTGGTTGAGAAAGAGTTGGGATTAACACCGTTTACTTAAAATATTTGGACAATAGAAAAACACTTTTACAGGACTGACACATAAAACTGTTCTCCATGGGTACAAACTACATCTCAAATTGGCAGCTAAACTTGGCACTGTGTACTTGACTTTAGTGGTAATGATTTTAGAGACATGGAAGAGTCAAGATTTTTGGCCTGAGGAGTGATTTAGGCTTCACACATTGTGTCAGGGTCTGTGAAGACAGGCCAACATACACCAATGTGAAGGTAATAATGAAGACTCCAGAATATCAGAGAATGCAGGACTATATCCACCACGTACAGTGCTAGGTTTAAAGTAAAGCTGATCTGAACAAATAAGACAAGCTGTGTGCTCCTCAGATGGCAAAGCTGCAGAGGTGGGTTTGTCAAAGCTTTTGGAACCAGTGACAATGACAACATGGTGAGGGAGCCTCAGATGTGGGACCTGAGTTAAAGGATCTGGGTTTACACTGCTGGATTTTGGTTTTGCTGAAGTGTGGTTGTTCATATGCCATAAATGCCACTTTCATTTTGAAATAATAAAGCACATTACTTTGTTTGTAACAGGAACCCCCGGTTAAGAAATTTTGACATTTACAGAGATCTTGATCTTTTAATTGTTGGAATTTTTATAAAGGACTTTTACAATTTTATTGCATTTTATCTGATAATAACATGAAATTTTGAGAAGGAATTTATAGTATGTGGCTTTAAGTAATGTGTTTGCTTGTCGAATTTATAAGGATTGGAGTGTCCTAGTAAGTCTGTCATACTAATATACCCTAGATTCAACTGAGAATGAAAGCTCATTTGGAAGATTGTTCATATCAGATTCTCCTGGAGAAATATCTGTAGAACACTGCCAAACTTGAGAGATACAATTCAAAGGAAAACTAATTCTAGTCTGCATAAGAAAACTAGCTAAGTATGACCCTGTAATATAAACAAAAATAAATATTTCTTCATGGTTTTGACTCCAGGCCCCTTTGTGAGTTTCTGTCAATTTTGATTTGATGCATTGTGAGCATCAAATAAAACAAAATAAATGTCCGACCTATAGTGGTTAGGATGAGATTAGCTTCCATAAGCTTATATGTTTGAATGCCTGATTCTCAGTGGAACTCTGGAAAAAAAAACTTAGGTGTGACCAAGTTGGAGAACATGAGGGTTTCTTTGTCCTAAAGGGTATGGGTGACCTCATGCAGGATGATTTTTTTCTAGTTCTATCAATTTGCCTGAAAATTTCACGATGTCATCATTTATTATAGCTGAGTAATACTCCATTGTGAAGATATACATTTTTTAATGCATTCTTCAATTGAGAGTCATCTATAAAGATTGTTTCCAGTTTCTGGCTATTACAAATAATGCTGCTCGAACATAGTCGAGCAGGTATTCTTGTGGTATGACTGAGCATTGCCAGTAGTAAAGCCACTGAAAGCAACAATCAATAAATGGGACCTCCTGAAACCAAAAAAGCTTCTGTAAAGAAAAGAATATAGTAAATAAGAGAAAATAACAGCCTACAGAATGGAAAATATTTTTTACCAACCCCACATCTGAGAGAGGACTGATCTCTAAATTATACAAAGAACTAAAGAAATTAGACATTAAATAACAACAATCCAATTGAAAAATGGGGTACAGATCTAAACAGAGAATTCTCAACAGAAGAACCTCAAATGATGAAAGACATTTAAGAAATTGCTAAAAATCCTTTGTCATTAGAGGAATTTAAACCAAACATTTCTGAGATATCATTTTATACCTGTCAAAATAACTAAAGTCACAAGCATTGATGACAGGTTTTGTTGGAGAGGATGTGGAGTGGTGCCAGCTTGTATAGCCACTCTGAAAATCAGTATGGTAATGTCTCAGAAAATTTGGAATCAGTCTTCCTCAAGACCCAGTATAGGTCTTGGGTGTAAACCCAAATGATGCTCAATCATGCCACAAGTATACCTGCTAAACTGTGTTCATAGTAGCATTAAATGTTCTTAAGACTGAAAGACTATTGGGTCCTTTGAAGCTCGACTAAGAGCATTTTACAGTATATTATGTTCACACGGCTGAGGAGACAAATAAAGAAGTTTGGTATTTTAACTGAGAGTGGCCAGCTTAGGCTCTTATGTTTGAATATTTGGTCACAAGTTGCCAGAACTCTTTAGTAATGATTAAGAAGTATAACCTTGTTGAAGAAGGTGATATTTGAATTTTCAAAAGCCCAAAGTTTCCTAGCTAACTATTTCTCTTCCTAATGTCTGTTGGTGGGATGCAAGATGTCAGCTGCTTGTCCAGGACTATGCAAGCATGCCTGGAGTGCCTGTTCCCTCCGTGATGATTCTCTACTCTAACCACCTGGAATAGAAAGACCCCTATAAAACATTTCTTCTGTTACTTCCTTTGGTGGGGATTTCTCTTCAAATCAAGGAACAAAGATTCTTTTTAAGTTGCTTTGGTCATGGTTTTTATCCCAGAGACATAATGGATATGAAACAGTGTTTGTGTTCTGCAGAAATGTTTGTACATACATGTATGCAGTTTGATTCATCCGTTTGTAAGTGCATGGAGGCCAGAAGATGCCAATGGCTATCTTCCTTTTCTATCCTCCATCATTGTTATGACTCCGTAGAATTAAATTTTGATTTGTTCTGTATTAATAATTCCATTTCTTTCTTATCAATTTTATACAAATATTCTTGTATAATACAATCTGATAACTTTTAACTGTAGCGCGCCATGGCGCCGCCATGTTCTCAGGGTCTGGCACTAAGCCCCTTGCCGTTTTTTTTATTGTCCCTAGTTGGTAAACAACTTCTGTGCATGCTCACCGCTGGCCCAAGAGTAATTTGATTCCCACCTATCACGTGCTCACACGATCGCCTCAGTGTGGCTGAGCCAATTGATCAATGATACGTTAAATCGAGCGATGACTCGTCAGAGGCGGACCAGGCGCTGTATATATTCCCCGCGCGGATGGGCTCGGGGTCTTTTCGCCTCTATCTAAACTTCAGCCTTCTGTGCTCCAATAAAGCGTGTTCCGAGAAGAATCCTGTTGTGGCGTCTTCTCTGCTGGCAGAGTCGCGCGCCGCATTTAACCTTTTCTCCTCTTATTTCTTCCTATCACTTTAAATACATTGCTCTTCACTGCAAATCCCGTTTCTGTTTTCATGTTTGTTTTTTCAGTTTTCTGATATACTGAATTAATTATGCCTAATTGTGTGACTCTGATTTTAGAACTCACACTATATCATGGTGGCCTTATCAGTGAGTATGAAACAGAAGGTAACATCTTACCTTACTCTAGAATCTATTAAGTCACTAGTTCAGAAATGAGGGAGAAGGCCCTGAGAGACCTTACTTGATCTGTTATTGATTATTAATAGGTTTAATCTTATACAGGAAAAGTGTAATTCTTGTGAAATCATAATTATAATGGTGGTTAAACATTAAACAATGTGCATAATAATATCATTAACTACATCTTAGAAAAACAGGTATTTCTAGTTGATAGATAACTTAAATGTTAGTTTTGTAATCAATTCCTATTAAATTTGTTCATATTGCAGTATAAGTGATGAATTAAAGATTACATACATATGGAACTATATAAATCTTTAAATAACGCAATGGTCACTGAGAAGCAGTTACTACATGATTCAGGTGAAATACAATAGTTAATATTAATTTTAGGAAAATAAATATATATGAAAAGTGCATATTTATATGTAAAATATGTACAAAAAAGAAATATATGTATATAGTTATACAAACACAATAAATGGTATCTATTTATATCAAGTTTGGAGATGGATTCAACATGAGCTTTAAAGTGAGTCCAGATTGATACAGATATGTAACTAAAACATATATTACATGTTCAGTTTATACAGTAGACTATGAAAAGCATGGGAAAGAAATTTCACCATCACTTCCTCTTTCTATAATTATGTCTACTTTTGAAACAATTTCAATTAACTTTCTAGATTATGCTGAAAATAGTTCCTTTAAAATATTTGTTACCAGAAATGTGAAAATGCTTATTTTAAATGTAGTCTATAAAAATCAGAAGGAAACTTTGGTAACATTCTTTCTATTATGACAGGGGGAAAAAGTGTCATTATCTCTAATGTAGGGCTTAACATATTCGAAGAATCCATTTCCAAGAATCCTGACCCAGAATGCTCCCAGTGTCACCATGTCTTTAATGAAGTGGGAGATGGCAATCAAGAGGAGGAGAAACTCTTATTGCTTATTGTATATTTTAAGAGATAAAGCTATTGAACTTGAAGCTATAAAATTGGTGTGAGCAAATAAGCTGACTTATTCTAACCATTAAATGAAAGAACCTAATTTAGCATGAATAGACTCTGCAGACTGAGAAGTAATAGAAGAGAAATATTTGGAAGTTTTTTTTTTCCTTCAAAGTTTTAAACTAGGTTGAACCAAGAGTATATTAACTGAGGTCAAAGAAAAGAGAAATTGTCAGCTCTGCTAATTTTGTAGACAGGCCTTTGCTCCCTGAGAGAGCAGCCATCTGGTGAGGAGATTCATCTTATCATATTACAATGCTTTAATTTAGTACCTGGATCAAATGTGTAAAGTTATTGTTAACTGTGATGATTAATAATATTTCTTAAGTCAAATGATGATATGGCAATGATTTACTATGGGGATTGTAGTTGTGTGGAATGGAAGCATGAATTGTAATATTTATTTTCAAATTAAGAAGTAATGTTTTCTCATGTGTACCCAAAGATGTATATTTGTATGTATTTGTGACTCCTGAATTAAATATAATTTATTCTTCATACTTTAAATCTATAGAATTTTATAGAAAATAAAATCATGGACTGTTTTGACTTTGCAAAGATTCTAAAATCAGAAGAATTTTCTCAAGATAACTATAAAAGTAACAAAGGTGGCACATTTTGTTACAAGTAAGTAGGCTATGTTACAATGAAGATAAATATTTTTCTTGGCATGAGGGGCACACTTAGTAGGTAGCATATAAAACTTGTATTTCTCTTTATTATTTCCAAATGCATACTCACATAATTTCATGCAGCTATAAATTGATTTAGTAAAATCTGCTACACTCTCTTCCATTGGTTAAATTCATGATATTTTTCACTCATTTTTAATCACATGGTCAGTAAATTTTTTTTTATTTTTTTGAAATTTTTAATATATGCATTGAATTTTATAATTGTTCTTTAACATTATTGTATGATATTATTTGATTCCAATAGAAAAATCTAAATATTAAATTCATTGTTTCAGCTGGGCGGTGGTGGCACACTCCTTTAATCCCAGCACTCGGGAGGCAGAGGCAGGCGGATCTCTGTGAGTTCGAGACCAGCCTGGTCTACAAGAGATACAAGCTCCAAAACCACAGAGAAACCCTGTCTCAAAAAACCAAAAATAAGTAAATAAGTAAGTAAATAAATAAATAAATAAATAAATTCATTGTTTCATTAAAATATGTATTATTTTTCCTTCTTCCTTCCTCTATGTCTGTCTTCCCTCACCAAACAATGCTTCTTGGGTGTTTGTAGAATCACCTATGTGTGTGCTAGAACTTGCATGAATGCTTGCGCTATGAGATACATGTCCAGGTTAACAAATTAGTTGTAGGGCTCTATTCTCTCATCCTGCCATATGCAAAGTAAGGTAAGATAGCCAGTTTTCTGACATGAACTTGTATTTCTTCTGGTATCATATGTTCCTGACTATATCAAATCATAGTTTTTTATATAAAATTCTCTCCAACTAATCTATGAATACCAATGTTCCCAAACTCAATATTTTGTAAAATGTTATTATAAAATTAATTAGTTTTTATTTTAAAACACATATAAGATGTATACTGACCACTGAAATACAATTAAAAAATGATCAATGTCTACTTAGTAAGACAGTAAAAGAAAACTTTAAAATGAAATTATTTTTCTTTAAATAATATTGTTATTATTTGTTCACAGTCATTGGTTTTCAAGATTCTATTTCTTCAGAATAATTCATTTTTGCATGCAGTTTGTCTTTTGGCTTAGTGTATAAAACTATGTAATTCTTAGGTTGCTTATGAATTAAGGGACTATGAAGGAATGCAGAGAATGGAATGTTTATTAATGTTTGGTACTGTGATCCAAATATGCAACTGTAGAAAAATTGCCATCTAAGCTGGTATGAAACAATATAATTCTACTGGAGTATTCCAATTTTCCTTAGAGTAACAACTCATTAATTCCTCCAATAAACCCCCTAGTTGATCAAATTAGATTTGGAAGGAACTGTGCTACTGGTTTCTCACAAGTACCTTATCTGGGATGAATAGTCATTTGTTTATACATCCTGAGGAAAAAGTCCTTACAATAGGATATCACTTTGAATGCATGTGGAGCAATTGGTGTTACAACAAAAAGAACCGACCTCACACTTCCATAAATAAATAGAGTCAAATGTAAAATGTTTCTGTTTTTAATTTTTTATAAATCGTAATTGCTAAGTATATTCAGAAATCTTAAATCTAAAATAAAATACATGTCATTGTAACTAATCTATCATTTTCTTAGTAATTTCAAATAATTACTGAATATATGGAATTTTAGTTAACCATAAATAAAAGATAGAGCTCTTCTAATTTTAAATTTCTTATATATTAATTCTACTGTCAAAAATACCATGGCTGCTGTGTCACTTGAACACTGCTTAATTGTAAGTCCTTTAGTATTTCCATACGATGCTAATACTGGAAACTCTTAGAGTGAATACTTCTCAGCATACCAGATGGGACGCTCATACTAGGTCATATCACCTTTAAATTGCAAAAATGTTTCCAGATGTTCCACATTTTCAACCCTTTGGATTTGTCTTAATATTGTTGTCTGGGCAAGATAAAGAAAGATTGTTAAGGACTATTTACATATCTCACTTATTACCTCTACATGAAGATCAAAGGGTCATTATGTGGAATGCAGGGAAAGAGATGAGATTTCTTCACCAAAGTGAATAAAGGCAGAACTGGATTGTTTTTTATAAAGATGATCTATCAAACTTTTCTATTATTATATTAAAATAGAAGATTTAAAATGAAAACCAAGGCAACATTACTTTTGAAAATTAATACAAAATTTATTTCAGAAGAAAATACAGACTTTGATACATATTTACAAGAATGTCACGAATTTTCCAAACTAAAAACTAGATAAACTTCAAATTTAGTAACATAGGTATCTCATAATACTACTTTTATATTATTGTGAAGCAAGACAATGATCACGGCAACTAATTAAAAAAGCACCTAATTTTAGAGTTCACACGTCATGAAGGTTAGAACCCAAGACCCATTATGTTAAGAAACATGGTCATAAGCAAATAAACAAGTCACTGGAGAAAAATTCTCTAAATATTGGTAGGGTAAATTTTTGGTGATGCCATTTATTTTATTTATTTCTTCTCATGTAAATTCTCCTTCATTCATATTCCTAAGTACCTGCAAAAAAATACATTGATTAACCCAACTAATATTTTAGTGGTACCCTTACTTTGATCTGTTCCTGAACCTCCATGTAAGGTGAGCAGAAATGTTTTATGTCTTCTTAGGAAAAGTATAACACAACAAACTACATTTAGATACTTTTTATCTTCTATATAAAATATTGGATTCACAATGTTTCTTGTTCTGGAAACTGTGCAAGAGAAAACATCAATGGTCAAACATCAAATGTGTAGTTACTTATAGAGTTAATGCTATACAGTTTATCTTAGTGTGTTTTAAATAGGAGCAGATTTTCCAATACACATCTGTAGAACTCAAGGTCTTGGAAGCAAACTCAATTAATCACATTGTGGTTGGATATGGCCAACTTGGAATGCACCACTGGTTGTGATGGGAATAAGTTGGGTGTCTTTCCTTGACTTTGCCGCTCTTTCTAAACTTCCCATCATCTTTCACTTTTATGTCTTATTCTTCTTTATTACATTATTGTATCATATACTTGGAATAAACACTATAATTGTTTTGTTATTTTATACTATTAAAGAAATTGCAATCCTCTATCATTTAAACAAAAAAAAACCTATTATTTCCAAATGTACAAAATCCTATTTTAAATGTTGACAACCATAAATGTAGAAACCATATATAATTAGATACTGTGTTTTCAATATCATAGTTTGGTGTGGGAATCCCTTTGAGTGCAGTGATTACCATTAATGATTAAAGAAACTTCTTTGGACCCTATAGCAAGGCAGAACACAGGTAGGAAAACTAAGCTGAATGCTGGGAGAAAGGATGCAGAGAAAGAGAAGCCATGGAGTGCCACCAGAGTCACATATGCTGAAATCTTGTTGGTAGGCTACAAGCCTCATGGAGATACAGACATTAATGGAGTTTGGATAAGTTAAGATATAAGAGATAGCCAGAAATATGCTAAAGCTATTGGCCAAACAGTATTGTAAATAATACAGTTTCTGTTTGATTAATTCTGGAGTCTGGGTGTCCGGGAAACAGATAAGTGGGCTTCTTACAACAAGAATTTGTGAATTATACATTATTTTTAACCAACTGAGCAATTACTTAGGAATGCAAATATCTCTGAAACCACTTTTATAAAAGCATCATTGTAGAAAACAAAGTAACTGAATATTTTTTCAAACCTTGTATATGTATCCATTACTATTCATTTCAATTTGTCAAACTTTGCTCAGTTTAATTAGTGCCCTTTAAGACTCCTCATTTCCTGACATTTTAGAAAGTACTGCATTTTGAGAGAGTGATGTGAAACACTAACAGTAGAGAACAGTACATGTTATTACTTTCATAGTCAGCTAAAATCACTTAAATCCAAATTTTCTCTTTTAGTGTAAATTAAGATGATGGAGGAAGGTCATTGGTTAATTAAATAAAGAAGCTGCTTGCCCTGATAGGTTAAAACAGGAGGGAGGAGTAAACAGAGCAGAATGCTGGGAGGAAGAGGAAGTGAGGTCAGACTCCACAGCTCTGCTCTCGGGAGCAGATGCCTCAGAGAGACGCCATGCTCCCCGCTCCTGGGAAGATACACTCCCGGTAAGACCGGTGCTCACTAAGACCGGTGCTCACGGATTATTAGAGATGGGTTGATCGGGATATCAGAATTAGCCAGTAAGGGCTAGAGCTAAAGGGCCAAGCGGTGATTAAATGAACACAGTGTCCGTGTAATTATTTCGGGTAGAGCTAGCCATGTGGGCGGCCGGGTGCCGGGACGCAGCCCGCCGCTCCTATTTCTACATTAAGAGTTTTATTCATTCTTGAATTTATCATTAGTTTGTTTTGAACTGCAAGTATTTCATCATATCTTTAACATTGTTGTCTAATTTTGCCTCTCCTTTCTAATTTATTTATTTTTTTATTCTAACCATCTGTTCCTGTAACAGAAGCCAAGAGGCTAAAAATGATTTTATTACTTCAATGGCAATTCCCAAAAGAGATGACCTTGCATAATTGAGTGAGCTTTGCACATATAAGAAAGTTGTGATCTAAGAAGAAAATGAAGCAACTACAAATCAGAGAAAGTTGAGTTCTGTTGCCTCAATGAATCCTTCATCAAATTACTAAAGAAGAATATATGAATGAACAATTTTATAATGAAAAGTATCTGGTCATCCAATAGCTGTGAACATTAAGAGCTAGCTCTACATTGGAGAGTTACCTTTCCTTCAGATCAGCAATTTTATAAATCCTCTCTATCTACACCACAAGCAATAGCCACATCTTGGATATTTATTAAGGATCCTTATGAAATTATTAAGTCACCAAGATTTAACATTGCTGATTAGAAAATTAGCCTAGATGCAACATTCAGTAACTTGAGCAGAAATAAAAGTGTGAGCTTGTTGTAAAAATTTTTCAGCATACATTTTCTCACATAACTTATCACTGGGCCTAAGCCAACAAGGAAACACTTGTCTCAGGGTATGAACTGACATCTGCCACACACTGCCTTTAAGAGCGGTGCTTTTTTAACAGAACAGATGGGCCTAATGCAGTTCAAATTTCTGCTCCTTTGTTTCATAGATTTCTATTTAAATTTAAAGTATGAATAGATGTTGATGTGTATATGTATGTTTCTGTCTTTTGTGTAGGGTATTGTGTACTATTTGTGTACCAATGAAAACAAAAGTGTCGAACAATTAAGGTCTTGTCAGCCCAGTTTTATTTTTTTATTTTTGTCTTATGTCAGACAATTGTTCATTTTTTAGCTACTTGTGTATATGTTGTTGATATAACAGCCACATTAAGAATTTTTAGTAAAACTTCATTCATCTAGAACATACAAAGTTATCCATTTTGGTTCTCATTTCAAGTTTCTCCATAGTACTATCACAGATTTCTGAGACATATCATGACTTTTATAACAAATTATTATATGACATTATTTCCCCTTTAATTTAGGTAACTAATTCATTGTCGTGAATCAATAGAATTAGTGGAGACATCTGTTCTGAGCCTTTCTTTTGATTCTATATCACTTTAATACTAGAGAAATCTAATGCTTTTAGATAAAGGAAGGAGACTTTTTCCTCATCTTTACATATAAACATAGGTGAGTAATATTTCAAAAATAAAACTTGGTTAATGAATGGTTATGAAATGCCCATTATATTCTTTAAAAATGATGTGCCATCTCCAAAGCCACAGAGAAACCCTGTCTCGAAAAACCAAAAAAAAAAAAATGATGTGCCATATTTAATGATCACCTTGTAGATGTCTTAATTTGATATAGTGTGATTCAATTCTCAATTCAGATAAGAAATAGTATAATCTTTAGGATGTATAACTATAATTTTAATGTTATTTAAATTCCATTTTATTGTGATGGTAGTTTATAATTATGTATTTATGTCATTGTAAAATTGATTATTAAACAATGAAATAAACAAAAATTTGAGTCAATTATGAGTAAATACAAAACCATACATAAATTTACTTTTTCAAATATAATAACCCTGTAATGTAGAAAAGATGCATCTTCATTTTGACAGGTCACTTTACCCATCCTAAAGTTTCTTATGTACAATGTAAATCATTGATGTAAATTTTGTAATGATCACTGTTATATTTAACAATATTATATATATATATATGTATTTATTCATTTGTACATTATAGTCATGTAGCCGTGCAAGTGATGACATATTAGTTCTCAAAGTTTTTTAAATTATATTAAGCATCTATGTTTAGTAAGTAATATGTATCTCCTTCACTTTCAGTTTTTACAAATAATTTGGCATCTATTTTATTCTCTCAAATTTTAATAAAGCAATATTTGTGGGTTATAATATCCATGAAGGACACTCTGAACCCTTCATTTATTCTGAATTCTATAATTTGAAATAGTTGGAAACAAAAAAATTTCTAATATTCAACTTAAATTTCTTTTTTCACAATAAAGTATTTATTTACTTTATTCAAATTTGAACAGATGATTGTGACATTATTAGCTCGCAGGAATTACTATTGTATTTGCAGAACATGTAGTTCTAATTCTAGGCAAACAATTTGCAAAATGTCCTGAATTTAGAGAGATATGTTTTTATTTGTTCACTTTTTACTATCATAAAACCAAGTTTCATAGACAAATAAGTGAAATAATTTAATATTTATTTATAGTAAAGTAGTTCTTAACAAAATGATTCTGATATTATTTTTAGGTTGTCTACCTGACTCCATCTGAAATTTCCTGTAACCCAAGGACGGGAAGGCACACGTGTGAGGGATTGTTGTTTAATTTGAAGTGGGAAGGTTCATTCTGGTCTGGATCTTTGAGATAGGAAAACACACCTTCAATCCAGATCATGATGTAGAAAAGCATACCTTTATTGCAGATATTTTGAGCTAAAAATCTGCCTTCATTCTGGGCCAAGTCTTGTATTCTAGATAAATACAGACGTGAAATAAGGAAGCTTTTGTTCTTTGCCTACCTGCCACATCCTTGTTAGCCAGTCCATTGTTTCACTACATTCAATACTACTTCTCTGTTTTTCCAGAATATACTGAAGACCATCAAGACAACAAGTTTCATGGACTGAACAACTACTAGATACTTGGACTTTCCGTTCATAGACAGTCATTATTGGATGAGCTGCATTACAGCTTGTAAATCAATGTAATAAACACACTATGTATACTCTGTGTGTGCGTGTGTGTATGTGTATACATATACATTGAAAGAGAAAGACATAGACCAAGAGATTCATTCTACCAGTTCTGTTTCTCTAGAGAACACTGACTCATACAATGATGCAGTAGAAATCTTACAATTATCCAAAAAAAAACCCCAATAATTAGTATAGGAGATTATATATATTAAATATTTAGGAGAAAATATCTACAAAAGACACAAAAGCAACCAATATTTGGCTAATGCAGTGTTTATATTTTCAAGAATATTTTCTTTTATTAGCACATTTCAGTAGGTAACTTTGGTTCAGGAATTAATATAACTATGTCAAAAGCAATTTACACTTACTGTGTAATTATAGTTCTAGACTACCTCAATATTCTCATTATGTTTGTATATAGTCTATTTAACATTCTCGAATGCTGCATGAATAATCTTAGTATCATATGCTAGATTTAGGGCAAAAAATATAGTGAATGGAAAAGTGCATATCAGTCGGGGAAATAAATTCCACTTCCAACATCAGGAGAAGGTTTTGCTTAAGCTTACACCTAAGAAAGTCCTTTTTTTTTTTACATCCTTCTACCATTTTATTTTATTTACTGTTCCTCTTTCTTTTTATTATTATTTATTTATTAAAGATTTCTGCCTCCTCCCTGCCACCGCCTCCCATTTCCCTCCTCTCCCCCAATCAACTCCCCCTCCCTCATCAGCCCAAAGAACAGTCAGGGTTCCCTGACCTGTGGGAAGTCCAAGGACCACCCACCTCCTTCCAGGTCTAGTTAGGTGAGCATCCAAACTGCCTAGGCTCCCACAAAGCCAGTAATCGCAGTAGGATCAAAACCCAGTGCCATTGTTCTTGACTTCTGAGCAGTCCTCGTTGTTCTATCGGGAACTCAACAAGGCCAGCTGGACTGGGTCTGAAAAAGCATGGGATAAAACCGGAGTCGCTGAACATAGCGGACAGTGAGAACTGCTGAGAAGTCAAGAAAATCCTTTTTATGAAAAAAAACATGAAAAAAATGTTTTTTCAAGCATATGTACTCAGGAGAGGTTATTCCTTTGAATAAAATATGTTGTGTAAATTCTTTTTCTGTTGCTTTTATGAAACATCCTCACCAAGGCAGCTTATAGAAGTCAGATTTTGTTGGGGCTTATAGATCCTGAGTCTTAAGAGGTCACTGGGGTGGGGAATCACTGCAGAAGCAAGTGTGGTGACAGCAACAAAACACTGAAAACTCACACCTTTGATCAAGAAGAAAGAAGCGAGAGGGAGTGGAAGTGTTAGAGACTCATGTGTTTGTTAAGTTAATTAATGATTTAACTTTTGCTGGGTAGGAATGAAAAATATTCATTAAAAGAACTATTTACAAAGATGACATAAACTATCTAAACTGGATTGAAGCAGTGATTGCTACAATGCATTGAGGTGGTCTATTGATGAAGCTCAGTGGTAATGGACCAGTCTAACATGTCCAAGACAGGAATTCATGTATAGGACTAAGAATATAAGAATTTCTTTCTCCTAATTCCTTGGTCTCCGTTGTGTTTTAGTCTTAAATATTGTTTATCCCGAGGAATGTTTCCTGAAATTTGATAAAGGTGTTCTGATATAGTCCTCTAGTTGTCTTCTGATTTTAGAAAGGCATGCTAGATATCTTGTCTTCTTGCTCTCCCTGTTCCTCATCCACGTAGGATGTCTTTAGTTTCAACAGTGTTAGCAGAACGTTTCAATTGTGCCAGTCCCAAGAGAGAGGACAGGTGCCAAAGTCAGCATGACCAACAACAACAAAAACAACAACAAAAATAGTGAGAAAGTAAATCTTACTTCTTTAACCTCAATGTATGTAGAATATAACTTACAGATAAAGCTGTTGTGCTTTCCTGTCGCTTTAAGGGACAAGCCATGCCCACTCCCATTACCTCTGACCTGCCCACTGCCATCTTGGGCCCTTCCTTTTCTGCTTCCTTGACGTGCAAGCTTTTTATTATAAGGAAGACCTGGGAATGTTGTGCTTTCCTATCCCTTTAAGGGACAAGCCATGCCCATTCCCCTCCCCATCCGCTGAGGAAGGCTGATCTTCAGCTTCCGGCCTGAGCTCGCTCTCTTTTCCATCTTCCTCTGGGAGAGGTAG
>NC_022010.1:81634490-81649236 GCF_000317375.1 Microtus ochrogaster
GCCACATGGCCTGCCGCCACCATTTGGGACCTACAGCATTTCTGCTGCCTACTGCCGCTGGGGATCTTGCAGCATTTTTTAAAAAGAACAACAAAAGCCATTACTGAGTAACTGAAAAACACAAGCTAAAGATTTTTTTCTTTCATTTTCAGATTTATCTTATAGCTCTTTTCTTCATTAAATCATGTTCTTGGTAGTATAACTCAAGGGAAAAGAGTTTCCTCTCATGTTCAAGACTTGTTCCTCATCAACAAAATTAAATAAGTAGTATAAACTTCCAAAGATAAGATTGTTATTTTAGGCAAAGTACCTAAAGAGCTTAAGAGTTGAACATTTGCCTGTCTTAAGTAGTTTTTGTAAATGTGTGATCACTCACTATTAGTATTCTCACTTCACTTAATTTGCCTTAAATTATATAATTTTGTGAAATAATGCATTTGCATACATCACAAATAAGCACAATGATAATAAAATTGAAAAAAATTATTTCTCTCTGAATCACTATTATTTCAAGAATTTTATCTGATAAACAAGAAGCAGAAAAATATGAGAATTCAGAAGTGGCCTGGAAATTAATGTAGCACATTATCATATTTTTTTCATAAAAACAAAATTATAGATGCAAATTCAAAGAAAGTAAGTACCCTCAATTTAAATATACATCTAAAATTATGTACTTAAATAATTAAATTACATAGTAGATATCCTGTGTTTTATATTACAAAATACTTACGTAGAACAGAGTAGTGGAAATAAGTTGGAATTTGCACATTTTTCTTGCTGGATAAATTAAAAAGTTTGAGCCTCAATCATTTGGCATTCTCATTAGATTTAAAAAGCAAACAAATGACTGAAAAATATCACCTAGACTGTCTTAATGGTTCAAAGAGATAATGTACACTTTCCTGACAAGGGAAGTGTTCTGAAATCTATTCGGAGTCTAAAACTCCCTTGTATTATGATCTATAAACCTTGAAAAAAGTGTGAGAACTTATCCAAGTGATTTCTGATTTCCACAGATTCCCCTTATGGTTACTTACTTGAGACTCATTTTTGTCCCAAACCATCACTCTTATTGCAACCTTGTATCAGGTATGTTGAATATAAAAAAAAAAATCATCTTGATATTCTTATCATGTCTTAAAACAAATAAATGTTATGGCTTCACTTTAAAAAGCACAGTTTTTCAAGTAGTAAAACATAAACCAAGAAATTTATCTTAGTATCTGCCCACTATCTTTTCCCATTATTTCTCAAGAAGCTCTTTGTCTTGACCACTATGTGTTCCTCTTCTTTTTGTCTTGAGCTTGTGTCTAAACCTCTGAGACGGCTCTTCTCTATTTTGTGTGGTTTTCATGTGATAGGGCACTTTTCAACCATCAGCTCTTTCTGCTCTTTACTCCCTCTGCGTTTCCTCAAGGCAGTTATCCCACTTGACAAAAGACATATTTTCCATTTATGGTACCTGCCCCAACCTGGTCTTAAGCTTCATAAAAGCAAAGTGATTGTCCAGTTTGATTCATAGCTCTTCCCCAGTGCTAATACACTGTCTGGCCTTTACTGAAGAAATGAATGGATTTTCTGCTTAAGGTCCTGCCCAAAAATGTCATACCAGCTCATTGCCCTAGTTCTCAATATTGTTTTATTAAAGTAACTATGTAATGTGAGTACAGGTCTAATTATTATAGTACTATTGCAATTTTAAAAGTGGAAAAGCATATATTTAGTGTACCATAATTAATTAAAACCCGGAGACAGATATTAGTGTTCAAGCTGAAGATCAGAAAAGCAAAGCAACCAAGACACTAGAGAATTCTTACCTATACCAAGGCTCAGACAAAGGGATATTCCTGTCCTCAAAGTGAGTGTAGTCTGCAATCCATTCTACCAAACCTCAGAATGCAGACTGAGACCCTGAACTCCTTTGTCCTACCATTTTATGTTCCTCTCTAGTACTGGGATTAAAGGCATGCACCAATACTGCCTAGTCTCTATGGCTAGCTAACATGGCTGCTCGGAATAAATCTGTCTGCCACCACTGCCTGGCCAGTAAGGTTGAATACTGTGGCTAGATTTGCACTCTGATCTTCAGACAAGCTTTATGTATTAAAACAAAAATAAAATACAACCATATAATAATTTTATTGTATTTTTCCATTTCGAATTGTTTCTAGTTTTATTTTGTGCTTATGAGTGTTTGCCCACACGTATGTAAGAATGTGTGCCTGATCCACATGAACACCAAAACAAAAATGTGGGTGCCTGAAGCTTAACCTGAATCTTCTGAAAGTGGGCTTAATATTTTCAGCCTCTGAGCCATTTCTCCAGTCCCATGTCTCCGTTTTTAATTAATCAATAATGATAGTTTAATAACTATGAGGGAGATACATATTTACTAATATCAATATGGAGTTACCTTTAAAATTATCTGGTGATCTCATTGCTCCTGAGATTATATATTAGTAACCAAATAAAGCAAATGAGAGCCCTGTAACTCTTATTTTAACACTTGTTTTTAATGCTTAATATTATCATGGTAGTGGGCATTGAATTTTTATTTTGTATAAATTATTCTTATTTACTTTTAGCACAGAATAAATAAATCCTCTAAAATACTGAAACATTTGAAAATACATTCTTGAATGACTGACCTCTATTTTTTTTATAAAATGAGAAAGGGGAAATTTGTTAACAAATAAATATTAAAATATACGTTTAGAAGTGATGACTAAAACTGCACATGAATTTTATGCTACCTAGAATATAAGAGAATTATCTGAACATATCTGTGAGAAATTATTTTGAATAAGTTAATTATATTAAGGAGACTCATTCTAACATGGGCAGCATCATTCATGGCTAGGGTCCCAGATTGCGTCAAAACAAGAAACTTTCTGAACACTATTATTTCTTGTTCTTTGCTCCCTGACTGGTTGTTTAATATGACCTAGCAGCCCCATATACCCATGACATCCATATCATAATGGAAATATTTTCAAATGGTGAGTCAAAATGAACTCTTCCTCTTTTAGTCAGGTATTTGTCATAACAATAGAAAAAATAGTAAACACAGTTAGTGAAAATTTAATAGATACGTAGGTACAAATATTGTTTATTTTCTGCCTTGTGACTGATTTTATTGCTATTGGAAAGTGGTGTAATCTCTTTTTAAGGAGTTGGGCTAATGGAAGCTATATCCCATATCTTTAATAATATAATGATATAACTATTGTGATCTGAAGCTAGAAATGAATGCTATGTCATTTCTGCTGGAATACCTGCTCTTTATGTGGTAGTAACTTTGAGACAGTGGAGCCTGGATAGCTAAGGTGGGTCATTGAGACAGTCCTTTCACTGCTATGCCTCTACTCCATTTCTGTTCCAACTCTATGTTTTGATATATCAAGATTTTCAAGGTTTCTACTTCACGTTTACCACTCAAGACAAAGCAACCTCAACACTCACCTTTACCTCAGTGATGTATCATGCCTCCTGAAACTCTGTACCAAAATGTATCTGTTCTTTATT
Source organism: Microtus ochrogaster (assembly GCF_000317375.1). NCBI lineage: Eukaryota > Metazoa > Chordata > Mammalia > Rodentia > Cricetidae > Microtus > Microtus ochrogaster. The sequence goes on from NC_022010.1 coordinate 81,638,019, forward strand.
AACTAGATTTTGTAAGGTATGTGGTCACAGTGACCTAATTAGGTAATCGAAGGTAAAATTTCCTCCATTTTTATCTTTTCCTTCCTAGTCTAGCAGAGGAGATTATTTAGGTTACAGAGATCAGGGAATAAAAATCATGGAGATCACACTAGACTCCTCCATATCAACGATGCTTCTTGGCACCTGAATGGAAACTTTAAGAAAACCCTTAAATATTAAGGTCTATGATTCAGTAATGTTTCAATTCAGGACAGTAGTGAAGGGAATGTGTGAGTGTAAATATATACTTTATTCACCTAATGAAATTCAGACTTTAAGGATGGCTAAAGTAGATACATCTGTCCACAGTTTGTGAACTTGATGTGAAAGAACATAGATTAAAAGAGCAATTACTTCAGAACCATGGAAACAATTAGAGCCACGTGGCCTCAAAACATTTAAATCCTTTCAATTACAAAATATACTCAGTTATTCCCCTGCATTTTAACAAATAAAATATTAGAATAAAATAAAATTAAAATTAGAATTTATTTTCTTTTATAATGCAAAATAATTGGCTTTTGAAAATCTTATAGTGTGTTAAGACAGCTATTATAGTGTGAATATAAATTACTGGCAATGCACAGACACACTACGAACATAAACTAAAGCGAGAGTGACTACTAAAAGATCTATAATTTAATAAAAACAGCTATTTTCTTTATTAAATGTTAGATCATCATATTGCAGAAATAAAAGGGTGCTTATTTTAAGGCTAGAATTTAGGACATTCAAAAATGTCTAAATCAACTTAGCATATTATTACATTTTAAATACTTTTAAAAGAAAAATTAATTTCAAAATGAGAACAATTTTACTCAATTTTTTTATAGTTTAAATCTGAGAAAAAATAATTTTCAATAATATTTTAAAAGTCATCCTGATCTTCCCCTTTAATTTTCCCTGATTTGTTGTAAACTATTTTCCTTAATAATAAAAAAATATTTCTCTTAAATATGCAAGAAATAGGAAGAATGTTGTGCAGTGATGGCCCATGCCTTTTATTTTAGCACTTGGGAGGCAGAGGCAGGTGGTTCTCGGTGAGTTTGAGGCCAGTCTGGTTTACAAGAGCTATTTCCAGGACAGGCCCCAAAGCTACGGAGAAACCCTATCTCTAAAAACAAAGACAAAAAAACAAACAAACAAAAAAAAAAAAGAATTCCTTAATAAAGGGAAGATCAAGACTGAGAGAAATTATCTAAACTAACCCTGAAAATTACAGAGCTCAAGGAAGGATAGAAACATTGGCTACTACTTACCTAAAATCATGTCCTCAAGATCTGGAATCAATATACTAACATGTAAGGAAATTCATAGAAACATATACAAACATATAGAAATATAACAAGTGAATATAAAGCATTTTCCCTGGGTACGTAAGTATCACTGTATTCATTTATACAGTGATATATTACCAAGTACATCAGCTAGGTCAACATAAGATACAGATAATTTTATAAATTTTCATATGATATACAAGTTTTGTAAAAGAGTATTGCAGAAAACATATTGATTTTACTATGTAAGTGTTAAGGATTACCGTGGAATAGGCACACACACCCATGCAAGTTACTACATTGAGCAGATAACTGCCCCCTGAAAGGATTTTGGTAATTGAATATGAGGTAGTAGAAACCCTTCTATGATTACACTGCACTCTTTAAAAAATAATCTCATATATTGAGTCCCTACTGCAGGCTCCCCTCCTTCCTTTTCTTTGAGTCTTTTCTGCTCATCTTCCCTTTCCTCCAATTCCATTCTTCCTCCATCTCCCCTCAGGGAAAAAAAAAAAGCAGACCTCTCAGGTACATCAACCCAAATGACATAATATGCTATTATAAGACCAAGCACATAGCATCACATCATGTGATGTGGTAATCTAGCAGGACAGAGGGAGTCTCATAAGTAGGCAAGAGTCAGTGACTGGCCTCCCATTTCCACGGTTCAAAATCCCAGAATCCCACGAGAGCATAAACTATTCAGCAACAACATACGCAGAGGGCCTAGGTCTGACCCATACAGGCTCCGCGATCTCTGCGAGCACCCATTAGTACCGGGCCATGTTCTCATGGTGTCATGGACCCTTCTGGTTCATCTGGTCCTTCCTCCACTCCTAAGCAGAATTCCCTGGGCTTCGCCTAATATTTGGCTGTGGGACTCTGTATCTCTTCCGATCTGTTGGTGGATGAAGTCTCTCTGGTCTTTTTGATAAGGATTTTTGAAAGATTTTGCTATGCTTTGTTCTCAGAACACTGCATCTAAGACAAGCTGTACATCAAACGTTTTGTAGCTGACTTGATGCCTGATTACAGAAGATGGTCAGTTTAGGTTACAGGACCTCAGTGCCTTGTCAGAGTCACTCTGATAAATTCCATTGTACTAGGTTTTCACTTTGCTCATGGAATGCCCCCAATTCCGGTAGGTTCTCCTGTTATTTTCTCCCCTCCCCCTACCGCCCACAATACAAACCAGATTCTGTTCCCAATCCTGCAGGCTCCCAGTCCTACCATGAGATCAGGTCTATTTCCCCTTATTAAACAGATTCTTGTGTCTCGCCTTAAGCCCCCCTTATTATGTAGCCTCTCTATGTCTGTGGACCATGGTTATCTTTTACTTTACTGCTAATATCCAACATTGTGAGTGGGTTACCTCATTTGAGATGTTTTGTTCTTCCAAGTTACATTCATTAACCTGCAAATTTCATAATATAATTGTTTTTAACTATTAGTTAATACTTCATTTTGTAAATGTACCACATTTACTTCATCCATTCTTCAATTGATGGGCATCTAGGTTGTTTCCAGTTTTTTGTAATTTTGAATAAAGCTTCTATGAACGAACATAGTTGAATAAACCTTGTGATATGAGGGGGCATCCTTTGTGTATATGCTCAAGAGTGTATAGCTGAGTCTTGAGGTAGATTTATTCCCAATTATCTGATGAACCATCATATTTATTTTCATAATAGCTGTTTGCACACCCACCAGCAGTGAAGAAGTGCTCCCCTTGTTCCACATCCTCACCAACAAACAGCTGCTTCTTGACTTGATCTTTGTCATTTTGTATGATGTAAGAGGGAATTGCAAAGTTGCTTTGATTTGCATTTTCCTGATGGCTAAGGATGTTGCACATTCTTTAAAGTGTTTTTAGGCCATTTGAATTTTCTCTGTGGAGAATTCTCTGTTTAGATCTGTGCTGCATTTTTTTTAATTTTTATTAATTAATCAATATTTTTTTCCAGTGGTATACACAATTTTTAATTGGATTATTCAGCTTGTTGATGTCTAGTACTTGAGTCTTTATATATTTTGAATATTAGCCATCTTTCAAATGTGGAGCTTTGTGCCCTATTGATGATGTCCTTAGTCTTACATGACCTTTTCAGTTTCGTGAGGTTTTATTTATTAGTTGTTGATCTCAGTGCTTGCACTATTGTGTAATGGGGTAAACGAATGCAGACAGATTGTAAGTATATATATATATATCTTTAATGGAGAAATAGACTTACAGAACCACCGTTCCAGCTGAGACCAGGAAAGCAGAAGAGAGCAGTGAGCACAGCGAGCAGGCTCGCTAGATTTATAGGTAAACACTAGCCCGAGGTGAACACGCCCCCTAAGGGGCGGGACTTATCCCTACACTGTTGGTGTACTATTCAGTAAGTTGTCTCCTGTGCTAACAATTTCAAGCTATTCCTCACGTTTTCATCCATCAGGTTAAGTGTATTTGGTTTTATGAAATATTTGATCCACTTAGATTTGAATTTGATTCAGGGTAATATCTATGGATACATTTACATTCTGACATCCAGTTATACCAACACCATTTGTTTGAGATGCTTTCTTTTCGATGGTATGTTGCTGAATTCTTTATTAAAAATCCATACGAGTACAGGTTTATGACTGGGTGCTCAGTTAAATTGCATTGACCAATTTGTCTGCTTTTATGCTAATACCACCTTGTTTTCATTATTACAGCTCTGTAGTAGAGCTTGAAATCAGGGATGGTGATGTTCTCAGAAGTTCTTTTCTTGTCTATGTCTGTTTTAATATTATGGGTTCTTTGTTTTTCCATGTGGAGCTGTGTGTTTTGCTTTCAAGATCTGAAAAACTATGTCGGGATTTTGATGGGAATTATATTGAATCAGTAGATTACTTTTGCTAAGATTTCCATTTTTACCACATTAATCCTCCTGATTCATAAGCATGGAAGAGCTTTCCAACTTCTGATACCTTTTTCAATTTCTTCTTTAAAAAACTCAAAGTTTTTATCCTACAAGTTTTTTTTGAGTGTCCCCAATATATATTACAATATTTGTGAAGAGTGGGGTCCCCTGATTCCTTTATCTGCCCATTTGTCATTTGTATAAAGGAGAACTACTAAATTTTTTTTTGTGTGTGTTTAGCTTTTATCCCACCATTTCCTTGAAGGTGTTTATCAGTTGTAGGAGTTTTTTGGTAGAAGTTTTGGGGTTGCTTATATGTATGAAAATATCACCTACAAAAAGTGATACTCTGACTTTTTCTGTTCCAATTCATACCCCATTGATTCCTTTAGTTTTCTTATTGTTCTAGCAAGAAATTTAAATGCTATAATGATTAGATATGTAGAGAGTGAACAGACCTGTTTGCTCCTGGTTTCAGTGAAATTACTTTGAGTTTCTCTCCAATTAATTTGATGTTGGGAATAGGCTTGCTGTTAATTGCCTTTAATATATTAGGATATGTGCACTGTATCCTTGAACTGTCCAAAACTTTATCATAAAGGTATGTTGGATTTGTCAAAGATTTTTCAACATCTAATGAAATAATCGTATGTTTTTTTTTTCTTTCAGATTGTTCATATGGTGGATTACATTGGCAGATTTTTGTATTGAATCATCCCTGCATCTCTGGGATGTAGCTTACTTGCTTATGGTGGACAATCTTTATATATTCGATTTGGTTTTTGAGTAATTTATTGAGTATTTTTGCATCAAAGTTCATGAGGATAATTGGTATGTAATTTTCCTTCTTTGTTGAATCTTTCTGTACTTTGGGCACCTGGGTTACTGTAGCCTTATAAAAGGAATTTTCAATGCTCCTTCTGTTTCTATTTTGTGGAATAATTAGAAAACTATCAAAATTATCTCATCTTTGAAAGTATGGCAAAACTCTGTCTTCAAACCATCAGGACCTGGGGTGATTGGTTGGGAGAGTTTTCATTACTGCTTCCACTTCATTTGGATTAGAGAACTTTTTAAATTGCTTATCTAATCTTGATTTAATTTTGGTATGTGGAATCTATTGAGAAATATGTTCATTTCTTTTAGCTTTTCCAGTTTTGTGGAAAACCAATTTTTGAAATATAACCTAATGATACTTTGGATCTCCCAGGTATCTGCTGTTATGCCCCTATATAAATATTCATGGTTTATTAATTTGGCTATTCTCTTTGTCGTTTAGTTAGTTGGGATGAGGGTTTTTCCATTTTGTTGATTTTCTCAAAGATCCAACTCTTTGTTTCATTGATTTTTTGCTTTGCTCTCTTTGTTTCTCTCATTCATTTCACTTCTCAGTTTGATTATTTCCTGCCACCTTCTCCTCCTTGGTGTGTTTTCTTCTTTTTACAGGATTTTAAGGTGTGCTGTTAAGTTACTAGTATGAGATTCTGCAATTGCTTTTTAAAGGCCCTTAGTTGTGTGAGCTTCCCTCTTATTTCTTTTATTGTGTCCTATAAGTTTGAGTACATTATGCATTCATTGTCATTGAGATCAAGAATGTTTCTATTTATTTATTTATTTATTTATTTATTTATTTATTTTTATTTCTGCTTTGACCCAGAAGTCATTTAAAGACTTTTTTTTTTTCAGTTTCCATGAATTTTTAGTGTTTTAGATTTTTTTTAGTTCTTTTTGAAATTCAGCTTTAATTCCATGGAGGTCAGATAGGGTACAAGTTATATCTGTTTTCTCATATCTGGTGTAATTTTCTTTGTGACTAAGTAATCTGGGTTTGGGATTATTATAATTTTAAGGTCCTGATTTCTAGCATTGTCTTTGTAGGATGGGTATCATTATTTTTGTTTTTTGTTTCCTTTTAGGTGTCTTGGTATTTTTGGCCTGGATTTCTGTCAGTCAGCATTTCTTCTAAGGTGTCTGGGAGTCTCTCTCCAAGTTAAAGGTTGACCTTACAATTGGCTTGTTTGGTACATCAAGGAGTTTTTGTTCTTTTGACTGGTATAGCCTACAAGCTGAGCAGTTGGTGTCTTCTGTAATTGGGTGCAGGGTTGTGCTCAAAGATGGACATAAGGTCTAAGGAAGTAGGCAGAGGAGTGGGGTTTTCTGAACAGAATTTAGGGACTAGCGTAGTTTAGCACCAGGTAGGTCACTCATCAACATTATGCTTTCACTTATGTGCACTTAGCCGAAATAAACTTTTAATTATAGACTTGTATGACAAGAACTGTATATCTGTAAATAAAGAATTTGAAGAAGATACCAGAAATTGGAAAGATCTTCCATGCTCTTGGGTAGGCAGAATTAACATAGTAAAAATGGCAATCTTACCAAAATCAACCTACAGATTCAATGCAATGTCCAGCAAAATTTTTCACAGACCTTGAAAGAACAGTACTCAATTTCATATGAAAATATAAAGTCCAGGATAACCCAAACAATTGTTTACAGTAAAAGAACTTCTGGAGGCATCACAATTCCTGACTTAAAACTCTACTACTGATAGAGGAAGGTCATTGGTTAAAAAAATAAAGAAACTGCTTGGCTGGCCCTCATAGGTTAAAACATAGGTGGGAGGAGTAAACAGAACAGAATGCTGGGAGAAAAAGGAAGTGAGCTCAGACTCGACAGCTCTGCGCTCTGGAGCAGAGACGACATGCTCCCATCTCCAGGGTGGACACAAGAGCTCTGCTCTCTGAGACACACGCGATGAAGCTCCAACCCAGAATGGATGTAGGCTAGAATCTTCCCGGTAAGACCGATGCTCACAAATTATTAGAGATGGGTTGATCCAAATATAAGAATTAGCCAGTAAGGGCTAGAGCTAAAGGGCCAAGCAGTGTTTAAATGAATACAATTTGTGTGTTGTTATTTCCGGGCATAAGCTAGCAGGCAGCTGGCATGCTGGGGATGCAGCCCTGCCACTCTTATTACTACATACTACAAAGCTACAGTACTGAAAACAGCCTGGTATTGGCATAGGAACAGACAGGAGGACCAATGGAACCAAATAGAAGACCCAGATATTAATCCACATACCTTCAAACACCTGATTTTAACAAAGAGGCAAAAAATATCAAATGGAAAAAAGAAAGCATATTTAACAAATGGTGCTGGCATAACTGAATATCAACATGTAGAAGAATGAAAGTAGATCCATATCTATCACTATGCACAAAACTCAAGTTCAAATGGATCAAAGACCTCAACATAAAGCCAGCCACACTGAACTTTATAGAAGAGAAAGTGGGAAATACACTTGAATGCATTGGCACAGGTTACCACTTTCTAAATATAACCCAACAGCAGAGACACTGAGAGAAACAATTAATAAATGGGACCTCCTAAAACCGAAAAGCTTCTATAAAGTAAAGGATATAGTCAACGAGAAAAAACAACAGCCTACAGAAAGGGAAAAGATCTTCAGTAACCCCACATCAGACAGAGGTCTGATCTCCAAAATATAAAAAGAACTTAAGAAATTGGTCATTAAAAGAACAAATAGTCTAATTAAAAAATGGAGTACAGACCTAAACAGAGAACTCTCAACAGAGGAATCTAAAATGGCTGAAAGACAATTAAGGAAATGTTCAACATCCTTAGTCATCAGAGAAATGCGAATCAAAACAACTCTCAGATTCCATCTTACACCTGTAAGAAGGGCCAAGATCAAAAATGCTGATGACAACTTATGCTGGAGAGGTTTTGAGGAAATGGGAGCACTTCTGCATTGCTGGTGGGAATGCAAGTTGGTATAGCCTCTTTGGATGTCAGTGTGGTGATTTCTTAGAAAATTAGGAAACAACCTTCCTCAAGACTCAGTAATGCCACTTTTGGGTATATATCCAAAGGATGCTCAATCATGTTCATAGCATTATTGTTTGTCATAGCCAGAACCTGGAAACAACCTAAATGCCCCTCGATCGAAGACTGGATAAGGAAAACATTTACACAATGGAGTACTACACAGCAGAAAAAAATAACGAAATCTTGAATTTTGCAGAAAAATGGATGGAGCTAGAAAACATTATTTTGAGTGAGGTAACCCAGACACAGAAAGACAATTATCACATGTACTCACTCGTAGGTGGTTTTTAAACATAGAGAAAAGAAAACCAGCCTACAAACCACAATCCCAGAAACTTAGACAACAATGAGGACACCAAGAGAGCCTTACTTAGATCTCGTCTACATGGAAAGTAGAAAAAGACAAGATCTCATGAGTAAATTGGGAGCATGGGGACCTTGGGGGAGGGTTGAAGGGGGAAGTGGAGAAGCAGGGAGGGAGCAGAGAAAAATATAGAGCTCAATAAAAATCAATAAAAAAAGAATTGAGCAAAAGAAGAAGGCAAAAAAAAAGTTGTGATTCACTTGAAGTTCTTACCCAGAGGTTACTCAATCATCTAGCAATTATCTTTGCGAACTCAATAGGCCTAGATACCTCAACAGCTATAGTCTAGCAAAGAATTCATTGAGAATTCCTCAAGAGCTTTCTTTTTTCAATGGTTATTAGAATGCTAATAAAGCAGTAGCCTGGGGATCTGCAATAGGATAAATAGACCCATCAGGAAAAAGGAAAGGAAGACAAAGTAGAGCACTGTTTTCCCTCAAGCCAGATTCTGGTCTGTGAAAGATACTGTTTGCTCTGTGGAGAGCTCCTCTCCAATGATACCTACAGAGACACACTCAGGATCTTTCAAGCTGATAAAATGAACCATCTTAATAATCAGACAAATTTGGTTTTCCATATAGTGATTGTCTGGTTGTTTTCAAGCTCCTTTATTCTCCATAGGAAACTACAATTTCTTATAATAATATTATAAAATACATGAATGATTGACTTTTTTTTTTTTTTTTTGAATGGGAAGCTAGTGTTCACACCTGCTTCTGGGCAGCTGGGAGGCAGAAATGGGAAGATTGTTCTTTGATCTAAGCCTGTGTGGGAGCCAGTCATAATAAACTAAGTATGGGCAGGTCACCCAAAGGAAGCTCTTTACTTCCAACCTTTATCACCTGCCAGAGTAGGACTGGGCCATGGATAAATTGAACAAGAGGCCTGGTTCTCAGTAGTTTACCCTGAAGCAATATCTGATTGCAGAAAGAAGCACAAGATGAGATTCCTGACCTACACCAAAAACAGACCATTCAAAGGAAATGCCTAACATTCCAACCCTTGTAGATAGGACCATCTGCCAAAAGACACTCACCAGGACACCCCTAGACAGATGTCAGCCAATCAGGGGTCCTAAAACCTCAGAGGCCCCTCCCCTCACATTTACTACTAAAAACCCCTATTGTAATTGAGCCCTGGTCTCTCCCTTTATTCCAATACATAAGACATGCAGAGAGACCGAGTTTGCAAACTTGCTTAAAATAAAGGCTTTTACATACAGGACTTGGTCTCCTTGTTGGCTTTTGCGGGGACTTCACGGATTTGGGCATAAAACCTGCACATGCTACACAATCATTTTCAGACTAGCTCTGGCTTCATAGTAAAAATAAGTCTAAATACAAAATAACAGTATCAGCAACTTAAATCCAAACAAAACAAAATTGTTCATTATCTGTAGAAATTGAGAACTTTAATATAATATAAAGTTCAAGAAAAATTTTTTTCTGTTTGAGTTTCTAGTAGAAAAATATAGGGAAAATATCGGAAGCAAATATAGCTATATAAAATATGTTGCATATTATAAAATATGTTGTATATATATACGTTTTATCTTTTCTCTCCTCCCCATAGACACAACTATATCTGTTTTCACATTCTCAAAACATTGCTTATATATAAAACATCTTGAACTTCTTTGTTAAAAAATATATATCCTCTCTGGTTGTCTTTTTTTTTTTTTTTTCTTTGTAATCCTAACCTAAGGGGAGAGTTAGCCTACTTAATGTTTTTAGTGACTATCAATGCCTAAAAATCAGTGTGTTAAATTCCCTGATATCATTAAAATTTTAGACTACTCTCTATACTGACATCTGGGAGATGGTTAAATATGAATAGACTTTACTCTCCCTAAACTTTTCTAAGATTTTTTTTTTCTCATTCAGGTAGTCAGTTCATGCTATTTCTTTATTTCTTATATTACAGTTCCTGAGAACAGTTAAGAGTCCTCTTTGTGAGAACTTTGGTTTCATGTTCACAATTTCTTGGCTTGGAGTAAGGCAAATACTGACTGCCTTTTTTTTTTTTTTTTCTGTCCTTTCATTGGCTTTTCTGTCCTAACAAAGACGTGTTCTCACCTGTCAGTTTTTCACTGGAAGTGCTCTAAGTGAGCAATGAGAGTGCCCTAAGTATAACATAAGTCCCATTTCTGTCACTTTACACAGGCCTTTTCTAGATAGACTCTATTTATACTTCTGCCCATAAAATCATATCAGAAAACGGGTGGCTTGGAATAGCCATTCTTTCCTAAGAAATTGAAGGAATCCAGGACAAATGTCTTACTTTATCTCTCTTCTGGGCTCCAGAATTTGCTTTTCTCTTCTTCCCAGAGGCTGAAACAAAGCTCTCTCTTGATCTTCACATCATGATGGACCTGTCATTTAGAATTGTTTGCATGACTGCTGCATTTTTAAGTTGATTCACTTTGCCAATGTTGGCTTCTGGCTAGAAAATCACAGACTGTTCAGCTTAATAGAGATGACCAGAGAACAGACAGAGCTAAATTTCTGAAGAATCTGTACTTGGAATTTACTTCCTTGTTTTATGACTATGTCACCTGAGAGTCATAATATTTAAAAATCAATGTTTTAAAAAATACCACTCTTATTTACAAACTTTAATGAGAGATCTTTCATAAATTTAATGCAGATATTGTTTGGCAATATAAAATATACTTCATTGATCATTTTTAAAATAAAGAAATTAGGGGCTGGAGAGATGGCTCAGTGGTTAAGAGCATTGCCTGCTCTTCCAAAGGTCCTGAGTTCAATTCCCAGCAACCACATGGTGGCTCA
>NC_022010.1:81649801-81654985 GCF_000317375.1 Microtus ochrogaster
AAAATTGCACCTTTTGCTTATTTTATATATTTCAAAATAATAGCCGGATGGTGGTGGTGCACACCTTTAATCCCAGCACTCAGGAGGCAAAAGCAGATGGAGCTCTATGAGTTTGAGGCCAGCCTCGTCTGCCCAAGCTAGTTTCAGGACAGCTAGAACTGTTAAACAGAGAAAACCTGTCTCAACAAATAATAAATAAATAAATAAATAAATAAATAAATAAAAATTCAAAATAAGGGAAAAGCATGATTTTTCCATCACATCAGTGTGTATCTAAAATAAATGCTAAATGGATAAACTTTTTAAAAGTTTGTAATAATCCTGGTGGATTATTACACGTCTTTAATCTCAGCACTGGGGAGGCAGAGATAGGCAGATCTCTGTGAGTTCAAGGACAACCTGGTCTAGACAGCAACTTTCAGAACAGGCTCCAAAGAACAGTTTGCAATAATAAAAATCTTTGTTTTCACTGAGAAAATTTATGATTTTAAAAAGAACTGTTTTAGGAAAATGTTTGACAAATAATAACCTATAGTTATACGGACTTAAATTATATGTTGCATATTATAAAAATTATAAGTGTGGAAAAAACTCTCAAGAATATCACAATCGATATATGTCATTAATATAATAAACCTTCAGAAACTATTGTGGAATAAACTTTCAACAAATTCTCTGTCAATATATGTTATTAATATAATAAATATTTAATTTTTTAAAAATATCTTAATCATATCTTTTGATACTCCACAATGTTCACATATTTGTAGCTTTTATTTTCTTTCAACTCATGTAGGGAACATACACATTATATTTGCCTATAAGTTAATTGTAAAACACATATAAAATAAATTTTGGTAAATAAATGACAAGATATTTCTCAGAAAGATCCTGTTATAAATTCTCAGTATGAGGTTTTGACCAGAATCAAGACAGAAATGATTCTCTCAATCATTTTAATCATTTTAAAACTCAATCCATTTAATAAGTCTACTTTTGTGAAGACCTCAGGACCATTAAATGGAACTGCTGCCTAATAAAAGATGGTATTATCTGACATAAAACATAAAAGGTGATTTCTAGATGTCTGTCTGACATACCTTTTCTCCTTTATATCTGGCTCTTGCTCTTGGAGGATCAACATAAAACAGGATCTTTGCTAAGTATGAAAGTGATATTTTATTTTTCCTGAAACTTTTTCATAGAATACTGTTTCTGTTGGTTTACATGCTAATAAGAACCTTAAATAAGTGTGTATTAGTTCATCTATTATTTGGTCATTACCCATTAGTTCAGAATAGAATGACAATTTCCAGTGCAGCCTTACTTGTTTTGGATGATTTTATTTTCAAGGGATTAATTTTATTATCTACCAATACCTAAATAAGTAAAGTAGTGAGTCTAATTTCAGTCGTTCCTTTTTCAATTTAATGCAAGACCTTTCATTTCTTTTCAATGAGAGCTTTGAATTTTTAATAATCAAATCAATACATAGATGACTCTAAGCATTATGTTGATTGATAAAAAATATTGATATTTTGATTCTTATATTTTATTTTTTCCTATAAATCATTCTAGCCTATAAATTGTATTTGAATACTCTTTGCATTTATAATTTCAAGGTTATATATTAACTTGTTCAGATATTATTAGTTTTATCTAAGCAAGTCCCCACAGTAAAAACTAGATTTTAAGTAATTTATTTAGGTGTTGCATGCTTAGTTTTCTGTTTATTTGAATATTTTGTTAATAAGTATGGTGTTTATGTAAAATTTCACAAAGGATAACTTTAACAATAGTGCATAAATTTCTGAAATGGTTATCCCGCCTTCCTTCAAACCAGGAGATTGTGACAAAAATCAATAAGTAGGAAATCGGATAAATAGAAAGAAAATACTAGCCTATATCTTTTCTGTGGAGTGAAAGAAAATATACATTGGAAATGATGTACACGTATTTTTCTGCTTGATCTCTCAATAAAGTTATACCAGAAAAGGGTCAGTAGCCATGTATGATGAGAATGAAGGAATATAAGTTTGTCAAAGGACTGCTACTCATTCCTGAAGGAAGCTGTGGAACAGTCTGCATGATATCAAGGTGACTTATCAAGCAGTTCCTGTGATAGTGCCCATGTGGTACCATTGCACAAGCTGTCACTTTCATTGTTGACTGAGTTATGGTAAACTAGTAACATTGTGAACAGTGATTGACTTTGGATTGTAAAACCATCCTAAGGAACTAGGCAAATCTTGTTGTCCTGACGATATCAGACGGAAAATGGCAGAGATACATGTTAATTCTTTCCAACCAGACAGCAGCAGAACTGCTGTAGATGTCCACACTCTGCCAACATCTGAGAAGCACGATGAAGAGCAGATAAAATATAAAAGGCAAGAACTGAGCTGAAAACACAAAATGTTCCTTAACGGGACTTTGTGGGCAAGTTAGTAAGTCTAACTTTACAAATCAGTTCAAACCCAGTTGTCCTCTCTGTCATATTTTGGTTCAAGATTTATACAAATGACATGACCCATTCCAATGTATCCATTTCTGAATGTGCTAACAAATGAAGGTGCATGCTAAACCTTCCTGAAGAGGTTTGAGATGTTAAATTCATGAGTATAATAAAAGCAAGAAGCAGGCATTTATTTTATAAACATTTGTTTCCATAGGAGTTTTGCTGATTATATATAACATTATTTGTTATCTATCACAAAGCAGGGGAACCAATCTCTAAATATATACCTATAATCCTCTTACAAAGAGTTTACAAGTATAAATATTTAAGAATTGTAAATTTCTGAACAAATAAGCAGGAAGGAAAAGTGTGCAATGTATTTTGCAAGTTTTTATATTTATATTTTTAAGTTATAAGATTCAAAGACTATCATGGAAAGATAAAATTATTTTTTACACTAATTCAGCCTTTTAAAAAAGAATTTTAACACACAGCATAACACATCAGTATTGAAAACATTATACAAAATAGTATAATATAGTGGGGAATGGCATGAATATTGTCTTACTTTAAATATACCAGGTACAAAGTGTTGTGAGTGAATAAGGTCAAATGGTGATTGTTAAAGGAGTGGGAAAAGCAGGTTTTCTTTTTATGGTAAACTGATTCTCTGTTTAATAATATGGAGATGTTTTGGAGATGGACTGAAGTGAAAAATACTATGGAAACATCTTTTTTTGCACATAACTATAGCTGTATATAGATAAATAGATAGATTAGAGAGATAAATCCTTAGTAAAATAGCCATCATGAATATTTAATGATGATTTAAAAAAGAATCATAAACAATTAATGAAGATTATGAACAACTCCAAGTTGATAATTTATTCAATCTTTGAGAATATATAAGGGACAAGGTCTAAGACTAAGTTCCTAAGAGAAGTTATTAATATCAGTCTATTTGACAAGAATAGTGAACTGTGCAAAAAGTTCAGTTTTAGTAATAAATTGAGAAAATTTATAAATAAATTGAAGAAATTCATTGTGAAAAAATTATTGAATTAGATTTAAATAACTCTATTAGCTTTAAAGAAAACACAAAGTTCTTTAGGACAATTTTCTCAGTCTCTTTTGGAGCAATGATTACTTGTTTATTTTAGAGAGATAAAACTCAGGACAAGTGAATTATATCTAAATTATTCGAAAAATGGAAAAGATTGAAAGAGACCGTATAAGGCATTATTATTACCTGAAACATTTTACTATATTTGTTGTACTATGAACACATTTTCCATCATAGCCATCATGATCAGCGTTGTTACATCACCTAGGTTTGGACATGTAGATAGTAAGGAGCCAAGGGACATGGATGCTGGGAACTTAAGTCTTCTACAAAAGCATCAAATGTTCTTAACCATTGTGCCATCTCTCTTGCCCCATCACTATTATTTGTTAAGGAAGGGTTCAGTCTAATGTGACAAATTACCAGACAGAAATAGGATATAATAAATAAGAAACAGATAATCCAATCTAATCAAAGGCATTTGATGAGTTGTTGGGACTAAATAGTATAAAGCCCTACCTTTATTGCTTAGTCATTATAAATAAGCAAGATTTCAGGATTTTAGACTCTCTCTCTCTCTCTCTCTCTCTCTCTCTCTCTCTCTCTCTCTCTCTGTGTGTGTGTGTGTGTGTGTGTGTGTGCGCATGTGTTTTGGGTGTGTTTAGAAGATGGGAGAGAAAGAAGGTCGGAGGGAAAAAAGGAAGGGAGGGCTAAGAAAATTGTGAAGAAGATAACAAAAGGGTAATTTAAAGTAGTTACTCAAATCTTAAAATTGATTGTCTGGGTTGGTTTTAAAGAAACCTGAAAGAGATGCAAGTAGAAACTAGATGAAGATGCAACTTTCACCCAACTTAAGAAGCAGATACTGAGTCACTGTTATTTTGGCATCCATTTTCATACATGATTATTAGTTGAGTAGTCTAAATAAATATGTTAATGACTGGCTTGTAATGCAAAACCTTTTCTTTCTTCTCGATTTAAAGCATACATGACTAAAAAGAAAACACAGAATACTCTAAATATGTACTCTCTAAATTATCCTAAAGTGTATTATATATAAAACAGAAATATTTGGTGCAGATATGTGCTTATTGTTTTATAATGCGCAGTGATTCCTGCCCTGTGATCAAGATTGCTGTACCTGTATTAAAAGTGCTTATAAAAAATACAACAAATGTTTGATGATATGCTGGAAGCGTTTTTGTGAGCCTTGAAGATAATCATACTGTGAAAATATTCATGTAACAAAAGGTATATGGACAAGTGGGTAAGTAATTGGTCACATGCCTTGTACTGCCCACTGTGAATTGTTTTGCTTAAAAGAAAAACTCTCATTTTCTGTTCTAGTGAATAACCTTCCTGGCACACACTCACTGTGTCTCAAATGCAGTACGATTTCTAAAACACTTTGTATGGAAAATGGTCATGAGGATAAGAAAGAAACAGAGGAAAAGAAACATAAAATAATATTAAAATAAAATCAGTCCATCCACTTAGCATCAAGCCACTTTTCATATTTTCTTTGTTTTCACTGAACTCTCTTTGGATATTACGAAGCTTAATAGTGAATAACCAATGTGCATTAACACTGTATAGTACATACTGATTATCTGAGAAACTTGCATGAATTGAAAATTGCGTTTTTTTCAGTCAACCTGATTGA
>NC_022010.1:81655085-81659377 GCF_000317375.1 Microtus ochrogaster
AGTCTCAGGATTGAGAAAAATTCCACTTTCCCATATGGAGAAGATGATTTTGAATTTTAAAACACTTTGCAATACATTGATTTCACCTCATATTTTAGATAAACTGCTCTCTTCATTATACCACATATATTCATAATTTCCTTAAAGTTCTTAAATTTGTAAAGCTAAAAAAATTTAAAATTCATTTTTTTACTCTAAAGGCTAGCTATCAGACTTTCTGTGCTTCAGTTGTTTCTTGTTAGTATGTTTTGGATACACATATAATACGACCTGTGATTTTTTTATGTATTTTTTAATATTTATGAGTATGAAGATTGTTTGGAATTATGAAGAACATTTCAACTAAACTATGATAAATTATCCCTCTAGTTTTAAAATCAGAAAACAGTCAACTACATAATAATTTAATCATAAAGACAGAAATAGTAATATGAAGACACATTCAAAGATTGATTATTCTGATATCAAATTCTGCATGCTTCCCACTGTGTTTTAATAGAAAAGATATTCTTATCTGTGTTTTCTAATTCACCCCATTCTGTATATTTTAATGATGTAAACATCACATTGAAATACTCAAACAGCAAACAGGAAGAATATTTATGTATGTATGTATATATATATATATATATGTGTGTGTGTGTGTGTGTGTGTGTGTGTGCATGCGTGTGTGCACGTGTATGTAGGTATATTTGTTTTATTTTCTCAAAAGGCAATTTGCATAAGAGTATTCTTGTGGTGAAAAAAATAAAACCAGCACACCTTTTTCAAGTGTCATAGACCTACTGTTTAAATATTAGAAAATTTGTTTTTAACATACATAGTAAAATATTATTCTTGAGAAATGTTATCAATTTGGGGGTAAAGAGATGATTAAGTTGCTAGAAGCATTTTTTTCTATAAGGATAAAGGAATTTATATACCAGTACCAACATTACTATCCAGGTATTCCTTCAAATGCTATAACCGCAGCCTTGAGGAGAGTGAAGATAGGAGGTTTTCTGGATTACTGGATTGTAGATCACACTTAGTCTTGAGGCTCATGACTCTGCTTCACTAAAGCATGATTCAGAATGGTGTCTAATGAAGCCTTCTGAATTTCATACACATGTACATGTGCACATATGTACACTGTCGCACACAGACAAACAGAATTCATTATAAAACGAGATGATTTCATCAATAAATCATTACCTAAAAATATGGCTCTATTCATTAAATTACTTAAGAATTAATTATTGCTATCTATTTCATTTATAATAATATCTCAGGCCTCCTAATTGAAATGTGAAAATAGAGGGAGAATGGAAATCAATTATATAATAGATTACACAAGTCAGTTTCAGCATCTTGTGAAGCAGTGATTGTGGAACTTTTGAAGCAGGATGCAGACAATCAGTAGGATACCCAATTTAAACCTGAGCCGCATCCAAATCTTGAGAGTTTATAATGTCAGAAAGGCAACTCTTTGTAATGGCAAGAGCAAAACATCTCTTAAATGCATTCAGATAAATTTGAGAGAAAAAGAGAGTATTATATACGATAAAATTTATGATACAGAAGCCTTACCTTTAATTTTGACAAGATAACAGTATAGATTGATCTTGATTTGTGTGTCTTATTATTGTTTGGAAAATATTAGCTCATAACTGCAATAAAAAAATCTAATATGTTAAATATATTCTTGCATATTCTTGTACTTTCTAAAGTACAATGCTCCAAAGAAGTACATTAAATTATAGAGAAATTAGACAGCAACTCTGATGCAAACATTGTCAAGAGTCACGATTATCTTATGATGACAAAAATGGCCAAACAGATAAATATGTGACAACAATTATTTAAGTAGATTGTAGTAAATATGCTCCAAACAATGAAATGATTTTGAGTGAAAGCTCCTGGACTTAATAATTACCATAATTTCAAAAGGATTTACTTCATAATAGCTGGGCAGTTTCTTTCAAATTACAAGTAGTGTCACACATTATATAAAGTACCCATATCCAGGAGACAATGCGGCATGTCACCCTTCCTTAGGCACTCAGTTCATTTAGAGGGATAAATAAAAACACCTGCATGGAGCATTTTATCCATTTGCATTCCAGCAGTTTCTTTCATGGTTTGAAGTTTTGTTTAACAAAGAGAAGCAGAGAGACAGGTATTTTAAGATGAAAAATTATAAGTACAAAGAAGCTAAACTGAAAGAAAATGTAAATATTTTAATAAAAAGACAAACTAATACAGAAGTAAAAAAAAGAAAATGAATTGATTTTAGAACAATTTTACAGATACTTACTCCTAAGAGGTGATTTATATAGTATTCAGTGACCTAAAATTTTCCTAAAAATTAAAATATTTACTAAATATTTTATATGAATTTACTGTGTTGGAGTCAAGTATGTAAAAAGATACCTTTTTTCTATATAGTAATAATTGCAAACAGCAATTACAAAATCTTGGTTAAGTAAAGATATATTTGTAATTTCAGTATTAAGGAGATCAAGGAGAAATGAGTCAGTGTGCAAATCCAGCTCTGTCTGTCAATGCACATTGCATAAAAAAAAAAAAAGAGTGTTGTGGTTATGGTAGTAAACTTAAATGACCATGGTTGAAAATTTAAAAGAGCTCAGCTCTTTCAGTACTGGGACAATTGGATGGATATATGTAAGCACTGAAAGAGTGAGGAGGGTATCCAACTGAAAATTAATAGGTACATATAAGTAACTGATTGCGTAACTATTGAGAGAGGTCATCTCTGCATAGGCTAATCACTGTCCAGCAATCTTAGCACAAACTTGATACATGCTATGAGTTAAAGAGTCTGCTGTGATTGGACTATGAATGGCTCCCATAGTTCATATGTTGGAACATTTGCATAAACAGAGACAGTATCTTTGCATCTACTTCAATCACAGCAGAACAATGTGATGAATTTAAAATCAACGTAAATAAAATAATATAATGGTTGTTAAAGATCCAGGAGAAGGCTAAGTGGCTCAGAATATTTGCATGAGGAAAGTTATTTTTGTACGAAAATCAAAGCACATGTAATAAACTATCAAAATAAATATTAGTATATACATTTACAAACCTAAGGTTTTACTAAATTATTTCTCTATTGGTTTTTCTGAACTGTGTCAAAATATTGTTTCACTCATCTATTCACATCTACCCTGTATGAATACTATCATTATTCCCCATATAAACACTGTGTTTTTATACCTGAAAGCATTTTCATAATTATGCAATATTAATAATAAATTACTATTAATAATAAATAAAGTTATAACTCCACACCATTCACCTAAGTGTCACTTTTCCCCTTAATAACAATCTAGACAAGAGTTATACTTTTATAATAAAATTTGTATATTTATAATTTTTTATTGTCTTCAAAATTTGATATCTAGAACATTTTCCTGTTTTATATTTTCAAACTCTGACATTTAACTATCTTGAATAATTTCTGTAAAGAACATTATAATTTATAAGTTTTCCTGAGTTTATATCACTCCTTAATTCAGTTTTCGGACACATAGTTTACACTTTTTGTTTCAAGTTTTATTTTAATAAAAATGTTCATAACAGAGAATGTCCTAACTGCATTTTTAAAAAAAGAATGATAATTTGATTAAAAGGAAGCTGTTAGTCTCTATGATTTAGTAGCACTTTTGTCTTTAATATTTAAATATTAGCAAAATATTTAATATTTAATACTTATATTAAATGTAATACTTATATTAAATGTTAAATAATTATATTTGATATTTAAATATTATCAAAATATTTAGTAATAATTGTGATAACCTATGAAGTAATACTTTGACAGTCTCAGGATATCTTGTTTTATACTAATTCTTCCTTCACTTATTGTATTATTAAAATCACTGATGCTTCCTGATGGAAATTTTTTTTTATATTTGAGATTGAGAAACAATTACTTCTGCAACTATGTGAAGGAAAGCATATCAGGTAACAAGGAGTCTTTGGTACATTCAATGTAGATATAATGACTGAGAACTCATTCATCCCCAAATTTGTTTTTCCTATCGTATCTGTTCATGTCGCACCATTTTATAAAGGACTTTTAATCTGTTTCTACTGTAGTGGCTTATCTGAGGTGAGTTACGAAGGAAATACTAAATTTGGAACAATAAATTCAAACAATTTATGAAGTATTTAAATGTGTTTACTTTATTAATGCTCTGTGCCAAAAACACTATCAAGGAATCAACATAGGCAGGTTTGTGCAAATGTATTTCTTTTTTTTTTTTTTTTTTTTTTTTTTTTTT
>NC_022010.1:81659477-81671197 GCF_000317375.1 Microtus ochrogaster
TCGAGACAGGGTTTCTCTGTGGTTTTGGAGCCTGTCCTGGAACTAGCTCTTGTAGACCAGGCTGGTCTCGAACTCACAAAGATCCGCTTGCCTCTCCCTCCCAAGTGCTGGGATTAAAGGCGTGCGCCACCACCGCCCGGCATATGACGACCTTATTGGGCCTTTGTAGGAGGTATACAATGGGTAAACTTCCTGTATATTATTATTTATAGTTGTTCAGGTTCTTCAATTTTCATTATTCTTTAATTTTTTCTGTTCTCTATTCTCAGTCACATTTGTGAATACCCAAGCTGCTTTTAATTCACTGAATTTTCTCCATACTAGTAAATCACTGCGTGTAAATTAAAATCTACCAACACTACGAATGTGAAGTTGGTGCTCAGAGGGTCCATATCTAATTTTATAATACCATCCTCACAGTGATGTTTAATTAATAAAACTTGTATGCAAACCATGTAATGAATAACCCAGGTGACATTTGATGGTAGGATACGAAAGGTCTTTTGAAACATTTGGAATTATAAAAGAGATAAGAATATCATTATTGTTCTTTATGGGACCCTAGATTTGGGATTTATAGTTAATGCTAAATACATGAAATTTAGGGCTTTCCCTAACATATGATTTGGGATAGAAGCACAAAACCTAAAAACATTCATAATAAAAGAGGACTTCAAACTTGTATTGGTTACAACCCTGATTATCTAGGGCTTCTATGATGTGAATAATTAATTTGATCAATCATTTTATATAACTTTAGCACCATAAAATATGGACAGTCAAGTTAATATGGACTTCCTTGTTTAACAATATTTGGCACACAATAGTGTTGTGGAAAGCTGGTATCTTTATTAGGACAATGAATGCTTCACATTGAAAATCTTCCATCATCCACAATATCTTATTCTTTACTTCTTATGAATTACTGAATCTAAGTAAGCACACAAGGAAACTCATATTTGTAGCCAGTGGTCAAATCATTTGTGTGAAGTGTCTGAACTGACAGGAATCTCAGAATACTATGTTCTTAATCTTAAATTTGATAAAATCACTATAGAACCAGTTGGACCACACTTTTAAATGTTGACTCTAAGACTCATAATAATGAATCAATATAATAATAAATAAAAATAAAATAATATAACAAAATATTTCTAATATTAACAATAAATCTGCATGGTATCTGGGACTTTCCTCTGGAATTTGAAAATAAGAGTTCTCCTTACCAAATACTTACAATATTCTAGTAAAAAGTATTAAATATCTATAACAGAAATCATAGGCAAAACCTTCAGGACAATGATCTTTTTCATGAACTTTCAGATTTCTGTTATGTAGTAAAACTACCTAACATTTTGTCAAAGTTTTGAGTATTTATTTTATGATGTACAGTTTTATTACATGCCATTTCTTTATAGGTTGATCATTAGCCATTCAATTAATTAGCTCTTACCTATTTTTGTCTCACATACATAGAATGTTTTCTAAATTATTTATAATTATTATGCCATATTATTTCACACATTTGCCTTGATTGCAAGAGTGCTGTTTAACTGATACTGCAAACACAATTTCAGAATTTGGACTTTTTCCTTCACACACACATAAATGACACTTTGACTAGGAGAAAAGTTTCTCCGTTCCACCCAACTACTTTTAGAGCTCTGACATTTCATCCTGTGTAAACATGTCACAAATCCTTGACCTGATCCTATGGATCACTCTGTAGCAATTGTTCTTAGTGACAATTCGTTCTTTACTCTTCTGTGTTCTTGTAACTTTGATTGCATGTCAAGAATTCAATCTGGCCCAAAGTATTTTTTTAACATGATGTTACTGAGTCTAAGACAATAAAATCCACCAGTGATCACCACTATAATGACTGACAGAATTGATCATCTATCAACACCATCATGGCACTCATCAGAAATAAAGCAGACTCAGGGCAGCATGTGTCATTGTAGGGATTTAAAAGATACTTTCTTGAGCATTTTTCTACTTGATTCTATTTTATAAAATATTTTCTGAGTTATTGTCACCTGATGTTTATTAATTATAATTGATAGATATATTTTACCATATTTTCAATAAAATATATATTCATATAGAGTAAAATAACTGGGCTCATGGCTATCAATAGTTTGAGTATCTTCTAGATACACCTATCTTCTTTTCTCAGAGGTGGCAAAAATCTTATTTTCAATAATAATCTCTTTTATTTGTGTGTAGTTTTAATCATATTGGCATTTAATGTAATTTTATAATGATATAAAATTGCAAAGTGGATTCAAATTTTAAAGACCATATTACATTTTTCTAATTGAACTTGTCAACCATTTGTGATTACATAAATTATGAGAATTTTGTTTAAATTACATTGTGTTTTTTCAACTCAAAGTACATATAGAGCCAATAGTGCTTTGAACATGTCATTCTTATAGAACTTCACATTGTAAACCTTGGGCTCTTCTCTTGGAAAGCTATTCTCCAGGATTAATTCTGTCTGTCACTTTGTTCTTGTGCAAGAGAGGACTTTAAGTTTCCAAGAAGTAATCAGTACATTTGTCTGCACATGTTTTGCTCCATTTGAAGCATTGTTTGACACTAATCATTTCTCACTCACCATTGCAGCAAATTATTAATGCAAAAGGGAATTCCTATTGTGTATTCCTATTGTGAATACTAGGTGTTCTAGTTCTTGACTCTATACAAAAGATAAATTTGAAATATATTACTTATGTAGTAGCCATTATAAATATATTTTAAGTTCATAATGATATGAGAATTTTGTAGGGTACTCGAATAAAATTTTAATGAAATTTCACTGTGATTCAATTTATTGAAGATTATTACTCTACATAAAAGCATATTAGAAATCCTTTATTTTGAAATGCAACTCCCATAGTACCATTGATTAATCTTGCAATGATTGAGTATATATAAAATATAGGCTATTTATTATTCTTAGGAATATCAATGGTTAATATACAGGCTACTCACCATTGTCAAGTTGAGATGTTAATTTATACATTCTGTTCCTTGTGTCTCTTGCTGAAACAACAGGACGGATGCCATCTTAAGGGTATTCATTGCCTAGGGCTATATGAAAATATCTCCTCCTTATAGCAGGTAATCATTCACATAATAAACAGTCTCAGAATACTTCACTCCTCTAATACATAGATGCCCCAGGCAACCAGATGTTCTACCCATACAGTGTAGCCAGTCAGAGCTTTTGTACATGTGGAACTATTGCAGATTAATGTAATAATAATAAAGACACATAATATATTCATAGTCTGACTCACAGCTTTGAATAATTGCCAAATGCAGGTCAAGGCTCTCATTACTTGAATTTTGACTCCATAGTTATACAAATGTCTTCATAAGGGAGAATGCCTACAGTGTTCAGAATTTCTTTTTGAAGTATAACATAATCTGCATTCTTAAATTAGATAGCTTGGGTACTGTTAAAAATTTTTTGTTGAATAGTAGAATTATTTGATTACTTTAATATCTTTATATATCACAGTAATTATTTACTAACATTGGAAAATAAATATTTCTATAATATACAAATACTATTTTAATTAATAATATGTAATTAGGTAACTAAAGTGATATAAATAAAATGATCTATTAATAGATAAACCTTAATAATTAAATTTGATTGTAAATGAATAAATGTATAATTTAAAATGTTGTTATTTTCATGTTGTTTCTTTAAACTGGTAATTATACAGCTTTAACAAATATACAGAGAGCTAGATCAGTCACAGGAAGGTTCCCTAGTCATCATATGAGTCTCTGAAAGCCTTTTTGGGCTCAGTTTTATTGGTTCCTGGTGCACTTAACCCCGCTGGCTTCTACAGTCCTACCTCCCTCTCATCTGCCGGATTCTCCAGTCTCAGCGTAGTGTTTGCTGTGGGTTGGCATCTGTTTCAATCAGTTGCTGGATAAAGCCTGTCTGAGACAATTGAGCTAGGAAAGAATCTAGCAGTGAGGCGAATTATCATTAAGAATCATTTCATTCTATCTCCATCCATCGCCAGATGAAGGTTCTAAGGTGATATGCAAGATATTCATCATATGGCTATAGGATAGGGTCGTTTCAGGTTCCCTCTCCTCAGCTGCTCAAGGTTCTAGCTGGGGACATCTCCCTGCACACCTGCGAGCCCCTCTAGAGTCAAGTCTCTTGCCAACCCTAAGATGGCTTCCTTAATTAGGATATATATTTCTTTGCTCCCGTGTCCACCCTTCCTTTATCCCAACCATCCCATTCCCCCAAGCTCCCCCCATTCTCCCCTTCTCACGTTTCTCACCCCATTTCCCCTTAGCCCCATGTCACCTCACCCCCAAGTTCCCAGGTTTTGCCCTGCAATCTTGTCTACTTCCCATATCCAGGCGGATGACTACATGTTTTTCTTTGGGTTCACCTTCTTATTTAGCTTCTCTAGGATCACAAGTTATATGCTCAATGTCCTTTATTTATGGCTAGAAACCAATTATTAGTGAGTACATCCCATTGGAGCACCGGACTGAGCTCTTAAGATCCAAATGAGGAGCAGAAGGAGGGAGAACATGAGCAAGGAAGTCAGGACCACGAGGGGTGCACCCACCCACTGTGACAGTGGAACTGATCTACTGGGAGCTCACCAAGGCCAGGGGGACTGGGACAGAATAAGCACGGGATGAAACCGGACTTTCTGAACGTGGCAGACAATGAAGGCTGATGAGAAGCCAAAGACAATGGCACTAGGTTTTTTTGATCCTAATACATGAACTGGCTTTGTGGGGGCCTAGCCTGTTTGGATGCTCACCTTCCTAGTCCTGGATAGAAGTGAGAGGACCTAGGACTTCCCGTAGGGCAGGGATTCTGGACTGCTCTTCATTCTCGAGAGGGAGGGGGAATGGAATGGGGGGTAAGGGGGAAAGGGGTAGTGAGTGGGGGAGGGGGAGGGAAATGGGAAACGGGGAGGAGGCAGAATTTTTTTTTTTGCAACAACTAAAACTAAAATAAAACAAAATTCAAGGGGGAAAAAAAACAACAACAACAACAAAAGAATCATTTCATTGACTTTTTTTTGCCATTAATGTTTGGTTCTATCCTACATTCTTCTGCAGTCTCAAAACTATAAAATAGCATCTGGAAGTTAGGAAAATATTCATACTACATTTTAGTTAGAATTACTGTTTGCAAACATAAAAAATTGTCTGTGTAAAGGTGGGATTAAAGTGGACAAAAGTTTGAAATATCTAAATGTACAGTTTCGTACATGTATTTCCCTTTAGTATGGCTTTGAAAAGAGAAAGTTAGTGTATAAATACATAAAAGCCAATATTGAATACTGGCTAGATGCCAAAGGATAGACAATCCCTTGCTACAGCTGAACTTCCTTAGTTCAGCTTGAGTTCCTTCTCAGTTCCATGAGACTAGAGAACACGTGTACATTGGGGAACTTCAATGATATTGTTGTTGTTTTGCTTTGTTTTCCAACACATGCATTGTGGTAATGGAAGACAAAGACAGAGAACCTTGGCGATCCATACATGTCATGGAATGTATAAAGATATAATATCACCTTTAATAATAAAGAATAAATTGTTTAAACTGAGGATTAATGTAGAATGTCATGCAGTCTTTAATTTTAAATGCCATTATGTATTTCTGTAGGAAATAACTACACATCAATTCTTCCACCCTTTTGCCCCATAACAAGGCATTGCTTCACAGCTAGTTTTTGTTAAGCATCAAAAGCAGTCTTGGAATGATAAGAAAATTGCTCAGATTCACATAAATGGCATATACCAGACTAATCATTTAATCCAAGTGTCCTGTTTTTCAATATAGATTAATTATATTATAGCAACTTAAAATGGTCAAGAGTGAAATGCAAGTTAAGTAAAAACTAATAATTAATGAATCATACAAATTTCATGAAACCAAAAAAAAGTTCTCTGTATATATATATATCTTACATATAATTGATAATTTCACAGAATAAACAATAAATAGGATAATACTGCTGAGTAAATTGAGAGTGTGGGGTCATAAGAATGGGTAGAAAAGGGAAGGGGGGAGTGAGGAGAGTGAAAAAATGCATAGCTCAATAAAAACAATAAAAAATAGAAAACAAAGAATTATATAACCTGTCACAATTTTTTCAAGAGATCTTTTTTAAAATACAAGCCAAAACTCTGTCCAGAAATGGTACTCATATAGTATCCTGATAAATTAGGAGACAATTAATTGAATGTGAAATAAATATTGGCAACATTAACTTGCATATAATATTAAGACTGAATTAAAACTGTTATGAGTGATAAAATACTACTAATTAAAATGGACAGATTTTGACATTTATTGCCATATAATAGTCAAAATAGTCAAAATCATCATAATTTTAACTTTAATATAATTTTTTTGTTTTTTCTAGACAGGATTTCTCTGTGGTTTTGGAGCCTGTCCTGGAACTAGTTCTTGTAGACCAGGCTGGCCTCTAACTCCCAGAGATCCACCTGCCTCTGCCTCTCAAGTGCTGGGATTAAAGGCGTGCGCCACCACCGCCCGGCACTTTAATATAAATTTTAAGAGAAAAATATGGACAGATGTCACAAGGGTTGTGGGCAGACATAGGAAGACTGGGAAATGAGAGTGATCAGGCTGCACAATGTGAAACTCCATAATAATTAATAAAAATATCATGCAATTAAAAAAGAAGCAATTTGAAGTTTGGTTCCATGCCATGAATGCTTGTTTTATAAACCAAATTTATTTCATACATTAAAATTTATCATTTTTGTCCTGTTTTGTTCTTTGAGACAGGATTCTCTGTGTAGATTTGGAGCCTATGCTGGACCTGACTCTTGACCAGACTGGGTTTGAACTCATAGAGATTTGTCTTCCTTTGACTCCATAGTGCTGAGATTAAAGGCTTGCATTTCCACTGACTGGCTTAGAATTAATAATTTAAAATAAAATAAAATAAAAATTTCTTTGCTGGAAACTGAATTGTGTACTTTCTGAACGGTCATGTGTTGAAGCAATTTGATTAACCCAAATGTGAATACATTTGATGAGAGGGAATATTGATCCTGTTTTCTAGATATTACTGTAGTGTACCAAATTCCATGATGTAGAAGTTTGGCATTCAGTCTGGTAATCATAAAGCTGTGGAAACTTTTAGTGTAAGTACGTGTGATATCATAAATTATTGATAATAAACTTGGACAGTTAGTTGAGTCTTCCAGAAGTCATATAGTTCCTTTAAGAATGAAATGTTGAATAAATAAAATGTCTGGACTATCTACGTTCTCTTGGTATGCATATCACCATATGGTCTATTTGGCATATGCTCCAGGCATTCTGCTGATGTCCATATTAAAGTTTTCATCAAAGCAGAGATGTTGGCAGCATGTACTTGAAACCATGAAATTTGATTTGTATAAAAACTTGTGTTTTAAAAAGTAACAACCTTGAGTATATTTCTATGTGAAATATACTTAAAAATAATGCAGTGGCTTTAAGAATGTATTTAAGATTAAATAACATTTTGAAGGGGCTGTCATATAATAGTACTGGAGTCATTACAAGAAAAGAGGACATTAAAACTCTGTATGTGAATTTAAAAAGAATAGGACATGGAATGACAGAGAAAGAAAGTATCACGTTAAGTACAGGA
This sequence comes from Microtus ochrogaster, assembly GCF_000317375.1. Classification (NCBI taxonomy): domain Eukaryota; kingdom Metazoa; phylum Chordata; class Mammalia; order Rodentia; family Cricetidae; genus Microtus; species Microtus ochrogaster. Next base: position 81,667,160 of record NC_022010.1, read on the forward strand.
TTTGATCTGATAACATGTTGATCTGATAATGGGCCTCTGCTGGTCAAGTCACCCAGTATCTTTTATTTTATGATGGCAATAAATTCAAATATTGCCTCAATAACTGAAAAGGTGAGAAAGAAAAAAGAAGAAGAGAATATTCTACCGTTGAAAAGTGTTATGTTCTCATAAAAGAATAAATTTAAAAGAATATATAATATTTTAAACAACACTTAAAGATTTTCTGAAACATATTTAGGCATTTGAAGATAAATCAAAAAGATACTACCAATACTCAGTATATAAGTGTGTTCTCTATATCATACAGTTTTATTGAAAATGCTATGTTCTGAAATCAATTTTATAAATTTTTTGTGAAGTATTCTTAACATAATTGCTAGTTATTTATTACACAGACTCTCAAAAGAATTTAAGAAAATGTAACTAAGAAAAATGATTACTGTTTGTGATTTGTGTTCTGAGTTTGGTAATTTCCACAGTAGGAGTATGCTCTACTACATTATTTTTAAGAAATTATTATGAGGTTAAAAGAGGAAATTTGACTAAATGCACTTGCCTCACCAAATCATGAAAAATCTAAGGCATTATCTATTTTATGAATTAATGTTTATTTTATTTTTCTAAAGTACCAATTTGTGTGTAGTGGGAGACATACTTCAGAAAATTAGATGTGAATAAAAAATCATCTTCAATTTAAAAAATATTTCTCTGATAATGATGTGTGCCTCTCTGCTTTTATAGGAAGATCAGCTTCCAATTATGAACCTAGAACTTTCAAATCCTCTGATCCTTACTTGAGATCATTCATAAATAATCATTATATTTATTGTTTCAATTTAGTGACACAGCATTATTTTGTCCTAGCATCCTAATTAATAAGGTGAGTGATTTCTCTAAGATCCTGAAATCATTGAATAACCAGTCTTGCTGAAAGCCTACAGGACCTAAAATTAATGATGTAATTCTCTATGGCATTTTCAAACATCATTATTACTATTTATCTAAACTTACCTCTTTTTCTCTTAAATCTTTTCCCTCTGTCTTCCCAGTCAAAATAGTTCCACTCATTTTTCCCTGTTTCCTCATTCACAGTATGTCTCCTAGGATATTACTTTCTAACCACCTTATATTCCATCCTTTTAAAGTTCCTACGCATGTTGTTATTCCATACTATACTATTTTATACTTTATAATTATATGTATGTTCTGGGGCATTTGTGTGTATTCTATGGCCTTCAAGTGCCATGAAGGCCAATATAGAGTTTCAGATACCTTGTAAATGAAGTGAGAGGCAGATGTTATCTTTTATGTGGGTTGAGGGAGCTAAATCTGAATCACCTGGTCCTCTAGCCAGATCTCACAATTGAGGAGCAGGCGTTCTATTTCCATGTGCTGTCCCTCCAGACTCATTAGTTCGTTGACACTTTAAACCATTTATCGTCAGGAATGGTTCTTCACTTTAATGATGTCATGTTATTAAACAGAACCCTGTTTATTTATCCCTTTTCATCTCATAAGCACAACTGCAATGTTTCTATCACCAAGCACATACATAGGAATTCATTGGGTTGAAGGTATTTTTGAAAGGCAGTTACTGCACCTATCTCAAGAAAAGACCAAATATATTTTGTGGAATGTATTCTTACAAGTAAGATGTTTTCATCTGAGTCAATATACATTTGCTCTCTAGCAAATACATTCACACTCAAAGAGTTTTGTCACATGACCTCTTCTATTTAGTCTTCTGTTTTCTCTAATAAAGTAAAACACAACCCACATTTTTGATTTTTCTGTTATAAGAATATATCTCTCCCCTGAAACACATAATAAAATTGAAAATATTGTAATTTTTCATTTGCACATTTAAGACATGACTCAGAAAGTATGGTAGTTGCATTGATTCTTACATCCTAAATGGTGGATATTCATACGATTTTTTTTACATATCTTCTTATGAATCTCATTGGAAATCAACTCTTTTGAAATTTGAAGTAATCCATTTACAATAGGTTTTCCTTTTATTTTAAATCAACATAGAGTGGAAACTCATGATTCTTATGATGCCAATACAAGGAGATGCATGTAGCAATCACTGTGCAATTGTGGGGAAACAGACTGTTTGAGGTCATTTCTTAAGGACAAACCCTGGGATGTGGTCCTATGTCCTGGGAAAACTTCAGGCATGAGCTAAAGCCTAGTAGGAATGTTTTCGGGACAATAGGAGGCCATAGGGGCAGGTAAGTACATACAAAAGCCTCAGTCAAAGTGGTCTAAGAGAGTGCTCAGGCTCAGATGGCAATGCTATCTTTAGTATCTAGTGATGCAATTTATAAAAATAAGTAGGATTTTTTTTTAAAGTTAGTTTTTTATGTGGATCCAGAGGCTTGTGTCTTTTTCTACCATTACCCTCTTTTCTAAATCCCTATGAAATTCATAACTACCCTGTTTGCAGAAGTGGGATATATGCTTAATAATAGTGAATAAAGAAAAGGGAAAGTTAGTGGAGGGTTCAATAAAGTCTTACTTCATAATCTGGTTCGGAGTCTCAAACATATTGCTATAAGGGTGTATTCAAGTCAATAAAACTTCAGAAAGTTGTGGAGATTATCCAAATCCAATGATTACGTATAAATCTTATGCTTGATTTTACAAATTTATTAATCTAGGGTAAAATGAATTGCACTCTTTTGAATAGCATTGATATCTTTAGTGCTGTATATTTATTCCAAAGTACAGCTGTAAAGAAAACATGTTCAAAGCAGTCAGACCTCTTTATACAGCTTAAAGAATGAGAATGAATACTTTCAAAAAAGTATACTATATTAACATCAGCTCATGGATATTAGTTCTGGTCAATGGACTGTATTCACAAACTATTAATATTTTCCCTAACTGTTACCCTAAATGTGACTCTAGTTGAGTCAGAATAAGATATTTTCTTTTAATATATTGGCTTTTCCTTGTGTTTCTTCAACTTTACTCTCTTTCTTTTTTCATCCTTAATTGTTAATACTGCAATTTAAAAGTCTAAATTCAGCCACATAGTCATAGCTCTTACACAGAAGAACCAGGCTTCTTCATATTCATGAATGGTGTTAACTGTTAACATTTGAGTGTTAGCTGTATCCCATGATAAATTTTTCACTGTCTCTAGAATTCTCCTTACAGAAAATGTTGAAAATGAATTAATTCTAACTCTTTTACATGCACAGACTAATATACCTATTTTCACATCTAATTTATTTATGTATTTGTTTGTATTTGCAATTTCCACCTGGCTTCTCTCATTCTCTCCTTTTCTTTATTTATAAATTTCTTCTCTGACAGTGAAAAACTTGACCGCCACTACTACCTAATAAAAACTCACTTGCTTATTCAACTCTAAAACATCCATTAAGTTCAGCCTCTAAGATTATAAATTCAAAGGAGTTAAAGTTCTCTATTTATAGTAATAAATATTTTAATTATTCTCTTTGTTCTCAATTTTCCTCAATCTGTTCGAAGTACAGTTTTTCAGTTATTTAGCACAGTTTCTCTCATCTTGTATCATGTGATTTTAATATACTTAGTTTCACCAATCATAGATAATCTAAAATCTTGATAAATTTATTTATTTGAAAAAAATTTCCAAATAACCACACTTAATCTTTGTAATATACATTTTGACATGTTTTTCAAATTCATATGCAGACATCTACCCTCAGAATACCACATTTATTACCCAAAATATCTAATATTCAAAAATACTCTCACAAGACCACTACTCCTTTTCTATCTATAGAAACTGAGAAAAGCTGACTGAGAAAATGTCAAGGGTTAAGATAAATGTAGATCTGGTGTTGTCCCATAAGCCCATGAACTTAATTTCATGTGAATATATTTAAAATGTTTCCTTCTGTCTTTGTGTTGCTTTTATTGGTTAATAAAGAAACTGCCTTGGTCCTTATCTATCTATCTATCTATCTATCTATCTATCTATCTATCTATCTATCTATCTATCTATCTATCTATCTATCTATTTAAGATTTCTGTCTCTTC
>NC_022010.1:81672770-81676484 GCF_000317375.1 Microtus ochrogaster
TCGAGGCCAGCCTGGTCTACAAGAGCTAGTTCTGGGAGGGGCCCAAGCTACAGAGAAAACCCCTCTCGAAAAACCAATAAAAAAAAAAAAAAAGAGTCTGAGGAGCAAGGTTATGTTTTTGGTTTTGGGGACTCCTAACAGTAGCAGTGGGATTTGTCTCTGACTGTTTGTCTCCTCTTGGGACCATTTTCCTTCTACTGGGTTGCCTCATCCAGGAGGCCTTGATATGTTGGTTTGTGTCTAGTCTTATTGCAGTTTGTTATGCCAGTTTATAGCCCTGGCAGGCATGCATTTTTCTGAAGGGAAATAGGGTTGAGTGTGGGACTGGGAGGAGTGTAGGGAAGGCTCAAATTTAATATATGAGAAAAGAAAAAAGCTTGATAAATACGTTCATACATATATACATTATTCATGTAAAATATACTGAGGCATAAAATAAATTAGACATTTAGACATCATAGTATATCAGTATTACAACACTAATGCCAAATTAGTATGCAAATATAATGTAAAACAAAATAAGTATTTTGTTACCTGGATATTCAAATTTTTAATTAAGAAATACTACTAAACTATGCAGTATACAGTTTAGTAATATGAAAACAGTTTCATATATGTGAATCTGTTATGTTACAGGTCTCCATAGTAAAGAACAGATGTAGTTATCCAACTTCTGCAGTGAGAGGACATAGTCTTGTCAAACTATACGCCATGGGAGTATTAGCCTTGAAAGACCTTGCATGCGTCTCCTGCTCCTATGCCTATGCCACCTTTGTGAGAAGAGCTTTCCAAGCCGTACTGCTGTTCCATTGGCCTGACCTCTCAGTGGCTACACAGGGAGCAGACATAAGCTCACACCTCTGTGATGAGCCAGTACCTGTCAGGACACAGATTGACACCCAGCAGCTGAGCCGTTCATTCCAGCTCAGCTGTGCTGCTCCGAAATACACACTCATGATAAAGAAAAACATAACGTAAAACTATAAGGCTCTCAATCCAACTGTCAATTACGGAATAGTATGTTGAGAAGCCCCAACTGAGTACCAGAAACTTTGAGAATGACACTCAATTGTTTTGAGAACTAAAATTGTGAGAATCTGTTTCAAATACGTTTGGTCTTATTACTTGAGATAATATTATAATTTCAAATTAGTTCTATGTCTGAACAATTGAGAAGATGGTGTTTGGTTAGTCTAACTTAAAGGAGTCTTTCAGATGACTTTCTGTCTGTGGATAAAAATATTTAAAAGGAGAAAACTGAGGAATTCATTGCTCTATCAAACATTCAGTTTACAAAGAGCACTTGTTCTTGGCCCGTGAACTCTAAAATTCTTAGGCACCTGTCAAATATTTGCTGTTTGCACTCACTATTCTGTCTCCTGAGGTAACCATTCTTCTATCATCTCAACTACTCTGAATTATTTCACAAGTGGTTTTTACAAACATTTTCCTCAGTGAATTTCAGGTTTGAATGCATTAATAGCCCTGGTATACAAATAAAAAGACCTACATCCCTCAAACTAGAGCATTTACCATAGTCAAGGCATATGTGTGTATGTATGTATATATATGTGTGTGTGTGTGTGTGTGTGTGTGTATTCACATATACATATGTTATATTTAAGTATATAATATATAAGTGTATATGAATGATATATGATATATGTGTATATACATATATATGATGCACTGAATGATTTCTGAATCTTGAAGCAATTTATTATAATTAGTGCTGTTTTTGAACAAAGAAATTATAGAACATTAAAGTTTAAAAATTGATATACCAAAATAAAAGCTCTGAACACTTTGAAATGGTTCATTCAAGAGTATAGTTTATTTCTGATACCATTGTTTATTATTGTTGTGCTGCTTCACTGATGCCTATAGCACACATATCTTAGGACTAAAATTATGTCTGTATTCTGTAAAATCCTTTTTATTGTAGTCTTATTTTTCATCACATTTTATAAAATATTATCTAAAATGGTATTAAAATAACCAATTTTTCACAAAATATGCTCATTTTTCCTAACTGACGAAAAGAGGCACTAAACTAAATGAAGTAACTGAAATGACATTCATTTAAAAATTTAAATATATGCACGTAGTCTCTCTTTGGTATGGCAGTTATTATAATCCAAAGGCAGGACAATTACCTCTTTTTATTTTTTAATATAATTTGCTGAACAAGAAAGAATGTAGACCATTTAAGTAATTGTGATATATGACTCAAGAAAATTGCAGTAAAATGAAATATCACTCCTTTACATTGAATGTGTATAAATAAGATATTCAGAAATCTTCTAATTGAAAAAATTGTTACAGTAAAACAGTAAGCATTTAAGGAATAATATTAAATTTAATTGAATATTTGACAATGAAGTGAATTCAAAATTTTAATTAAAATTGAATGTGCTTTTAACTTTATTGAAATACATTAAAAATAAATTTATAAAAAACATAAATATTTTTAAAAATGTAAGACACTATTTGTTTTAAGGGGAGAAAGTAAGCATATACATGAGGAAAATATAGTAATTGAAATACTAAAGGAGAAATTAAATTAGTTAATTGGCCATAAAAATTTCCCTCCAAATAATCAAAACCTTAATATACAAACTAAAGAAATTATAACTTTAATAGGAAGGAAGACTATTGATATTATTATTATAAGAGGGGATTTTTCTATTTGACAATGGTTTATTGGTTTGAAGGCTACACATATATTCTAAAAATGAAAGAATGACTACAGAGTGTTGCTTAGAATAAGAGTTTTATCAGGAACTAGGTCACTGCAGTATGGAAGAAGGAATTGTGCCAACGCACAATCCCTAATATACAGGAACCTTCTCTAAGAATTGTGAGATTTTCCCTAGAGTCTATGGAATTAATGGAATTACGATGACGTCTCGGTTTTGTTCATACACATGCATGTCTGATTTTAATCTCTGTATTATAATAAACAGATATAATGAAGGCACTAAATCTGTGGCAATTTGCCATATCAGTGATAGAAATCTTAACTCTGTAAGCCCATAAAAGGTAACAAAATCACATATTTTTATATTCATTCAAGTTTAATGTAGGCGCTTGGTTTTCCCTCATATTTGCAGCTGGTTTTAATATAATTGACCTGACAGGAACATAAGCTATTTATACTCAGAATTTCCTTTCTTCTTTATAAAAGCCCACTTTAGAACACTGATGAAACTACACATGTTTATTACTTAGGGTTTCTATTATTCTAATAATATACCATGCTCAAAAGTAATGTGGAGAGAAAAGGGTTCATTTTAGCTAACAGCTCTCTAGTGAGACACCATCACTGAGGGAGGTCATATCCGGAACTCATTGCATGAAAACAAGAAACAGTAACTGAAGCAGAAGCTGTGGAGGAATGTTGCTCACTGACTTGTCCCTTGGGCATGCTGCTTACTTTTTTATAGAATTCAGGATTATCTACCCAGGGTGGAACTTTACACAATGGTCTAGTAGCTCAAATTTCAATAAATATTGAGAAAATGCCCCACATACTTGCTTATAATTCAATTTTATCCTCCCCTTCTGCCTTATCTCTCCCCATCTCCCCTTACCCCCCTCCCATCCCACCCCCAAGATCCCAATTTTCTCCCAGGCAATTTTGTCTATTTCCCATAGCCAAGAGGATAACTATGAGTTTTTCCTTTGGTTCACCTTCTTACTTAGCTTCTTTAG
>NC_022010.1:81677409-81698587 GCF_000317375.1 Microtus ochrogaster
AAAAAAATAATTCAATCTTATGATGACATATTTCTCAGTTGGAATATTCTCTACCAGAATAACTCTAATTTGGGTCAAACTAGCAAAGCTAAAAACCACAAAACAACATGGTTATGTTTTCGTAGTTGTAATTAGTGATTTTTTTTTTTTTTGGCTTTAGAAAACGTTGTATTTGTAATTTGAGAATATCGTTTCTGCAAATGGGTAAACTATTCTTATTTATTTGTATTTTTAAACAGTGTAGATCATTGACAAATATCTCTGAATTCACAAGACAGAAGTACAAAGAAAGTCATGGAATCAGTTCAATGTAACATTGGAAGATAAAAAAAATCATGAATACTTGACTCTTGATGATGTGGCCACAATTGGAATTACTGGTAAATAATTAACTCAAATATACCTAAGACAGAGATACCTAAGACAAATGATTTGCCAAAACTGTTTTCCAGACTTAAAACTTTATATTTTCATAATTGTTTCAAAAATCGTTCCTCATAGAAGAGAATCTAAACTATTAGTCAACAGAATTTAAGAAAGTGGTTAATATCCGTTGAGATCATGTATGTAGTTATCGCTATGCTAACAACTATAGAGTACAAATTGTAAGGCGCATGATAATACTATTATTGTTTTTCAGATTTATAAAAGAGCTTCTGCACATGTACTAACATTTTGCTATGTTTATGAGGAAATTCTTAACAAGTGACTTAAGGTATGATTGGTTTAATTCAGCTTTCACCTTAAAGGGATATAGGAGCATTGCAAGGGTGCTATTGTGAATTGACCGACAATTTCCTGCTGACCTTTTGTATTTGTTCAGTTTAAGGCCTTAACTTATAGAATAGTTCCAACAAAAGTTGAGGAGAATGTTCCCATCTCAATTAACCCCAAAATCCCTCCTAGTCCTGCCCAGCTCCTTACTTCTTAGGTTATCTAAGTTCTAGCAAATTAACAATCAATATAGTCCTGACAACGTGATTATATAGCTTATTTACATTTTCATTGCTAATAAATTGCTATGCTGTTATTTGAATCCAATATGTAAGATTTAGTAAAAAGGTTTATAGCTAGTCCATTATATTTTCTCTCCTTTTGGGAAGAATGCTTTATTCATTTGTTTCCTGGAAAACATTTTGATTATATTTTGTATTCAAATAGTGATCATATCAAATAATAAAATAACCATGATTTTATTTTAACATCTTGCAAAGAAGAACAAATACTGTAAGAAAAATGTTTTAGAGTTAATCAATATTTTTTCTGTTCCAATGAAAACATAATACCCAAACTATATTTATGTGAAATTAACCACTATTTCATTAAATATGTATTCATTATTTTGCAATATTGTAAATATGGATGGTATTAACATGCTTACTCTTCTCTTGTTGTGATAAAACACCACGGTCAAGGATTCTTATGGAAGAAAGGTTTTTGGTGAACTCATGGTTTCAGGGGTATGAATTCATTAAGCATGTTAGCAAGAACACAAAATGGCTGGAATAGAAGGAACAATTCAAACCTTCAAGCCACAAACATTGAGAGGAAAGAAGTCACTGGAAATAGCATGAGTATTTAATCTTAAACCACAATCAAAATGATAAATTTTCTAAAGCAAGATTGCAGGTCCTAGCTTTCCCAATCAGTGGCACCAGTCAGAAAATATCCAAATAAGAGAGCCTATGCAGGGCATTTCTCATTCAGACACCACATGTTTAATCTGGTATCTTTTGAAATATATAATTTCAAAGTTATCTACTTAAAAATTTTAAATAGTTCATACACTTGCTTTATAAACTATTATTAGTTTATTAAATTATAGCAAAATAAACTTTGTTTAATATCTTCATCATGTGAATGAACTCATCAGTGTATTTCTCTCACTCACCATCTCACAGAGTGCTCATTTTATCTTAGTTTGTGATCATAATATACATTTTCCTAATGACTGAAGACATTTTGGAAAGGTTATTTTCAATTTTGCATGCTACAAAATTGTTGTTATGGGTAAAAAGAGGAGAAAACCCATGCAGTTGTGAAGTTAATGAAGCCTGGAAAATTCACTGAAATCTGGTATATTTCTCTTCCACCAATAAGAGATGTCGATTTTGTGTTAAAGCTGCGTTATGTCTGAGCAATTCACAATTTGATTTTCTAGTTCTTATTTTTGATCTTAGGGTTTTATATTTGTTTATTGCTGAAGCTTAAAGAATTATGCTGCCTGATTTGTGTAAGAAGGAACATAATAAAAGTGAAGGTAATCGAATATAAGATATTGCATATTAATGAGAATAATGCAATATTGTAATTAGAAAGTCATTCACAGAAGAGACATGGGCTGCAAGCCTTTTCACATTAACTCATTTCCATTATTCACAGACCTAATGTCACACTGCATTGCAATGACATGTGGTAATGTCCCTCATCTGGGAAAATCTTGCCACTTCTTCAAATATCTTTGAATAAATTTTTATATCACACCTTTTTAAACAATTTTTCTCTAAAAATGATAGAATCAAAAATCACATTTTTTTTCACTCGCTGTCAGTGGTGTTATTAAGGGTAACTGAACTCAGTCTGTTCTTTCTGCATGCTTTCCCTCCGAGCTTTCCTCTTCTACTCTGACGCTTTTACATTGCTTTGCTTTCTTTTCCCTTTTAAGCAACCCCCTTGCAATTTTTTGTTTGCTTTGGGATCAACAATTCTCACTCCTTGTACCCCCTTCCTGTCATATTTTCTTCTATTTCTTTTGTGTTCTGTGAAACAAGCAGCATGTTGTATCATATTGTTTCATAAAAACACATCATTGGTAGGTTATATCAGATTTTCACTGTTTTAGCAATATAACTAAGGTTAAAATCATTGTCTTTTTATATGAACCTATTGCACTCTGTGTAGAATGAATAATAGTATTTCTGTGCTTCTTTCTTGTAATTTCCCCCTCTATATTACATTTCAGATTAACCTTTGTTCTCAAATGGTTTCTAGAAGATCTTTAGCTGATACTAAGGCTACTATCATACAAACTGCATGAGGAAATAAAAGCAACCTAAAGATTGTCTTGATACCTTCAGATTCTGGAGGGAAATTAAATTTCTTCCATATATTCTTTGTTACTGATTGCTAACAGTGGATGTAGCTTGCTGAAAAAGGCTTAGGTTTCCATATTTTAAAACAGCAATATAAAACATAATTATAAATGACACTTAAACTTCACAGATATATATTAGTTTAAAACTTCAGCTTTCAATCTTTTATTTTTGTCTATAAACTGAGAAAAAGAGAAAAGTTAATTTTAAACAAGTAGCTTCTCAGGTTCATCATACACAGAAATGTTTTCCAATTATTACTAAAATGGAAATTTTTTGTTTGTATACCAGTAGCTATTTCATATTAGATTACCTTGCTTTATCCCACTTTTTTTTATTTTTGGAACTCATTGCCCATTTTCACTTTCATGGGTCTGGGCATCATGCCCAGCTTGGATTAATGCTTGTTTATTATAATTTATTTATCCAGGATAGTGCTTTTAGCTGGGTGCCTTAGAAATTATTATAATTAAGTAGAAGAGAATATATTTCTTAAACATTTAAGTGCATTAGGCCATCAAAATATTTTTCCAGAGGAATTTAAGTAATAATATGTTTAGACAAAAAAAAAACATTTATAATTTTGTTACCTGATAACTACTTTGTCTTTAGGCCTACTTAGAATTGCTCATGACTAAATTGACTTACGTCTCTTCTTTCTACTTGAGAAACTCTGCCAATTTTCCCCTTAAAATAACAGTGTCTAATCTGAAAAATTGATGGCATGAGTTCTTGGGTGTTGTGTCCATGTCAAGTCCAAAATTTTCTGTTTCACACCACTTTTTTCCTACCCCTAGCTCTTACATTTTTTTTTTTTTTTGCCTTCTTTCTCTGATGTTCCCTGATTGGGGAGACAGAATGATAACGTAGCGCTGAGAGCCAAGTGCTCTTCAGTCATATATTGTCAGCAGATTGATTGGTTCCAGGCTTCTTCATTAGCCAAGGTCCATTGCCAAATAACGTTTCTCTGATCATGGTCAGGAGCAATACTACTTCATGGATAAGGACATAGGTATTTAGTAGGAAATTTAAAACTATTTTCCAAAGAAAAAAAAATGGTTTTCTTTCTCCCTCAAGGCCTACGATCCCCTTAGCCATGGTCTCTTGAGCCGCTTTACAGTAATGGGCACATCTTTCCCCCAGAGGACTAGAAAACAAATCTAATCAGTCTGCAGTGAGTTATTCCCATAAGTGTCACACCATTATTAGATCAGTAGGTATATTTTACCAGGGAGATGATTATTGTAGGCTATGGTTTGAAAGATGAATTCTATGAAAGATACTGGGGATAGAAAAATCCTCAATAATGAAATTAAATATTTTAATTTATTTGAACATTTAATATATGGACAGTATACTTGCATTCTTCCTACTTTTTCCTCTCTACCTCCTCATGTGTCTGCATTTCATTAGAAATTGATTCATCTTTCAAAATTATTAATATCATGAATACGCATACACACTCACACACATACAAACAAACACACAGTCACATTCTCCAAACTCTCCCTCTCTCACACACTTGTGCAAAACCATGTCCCTCACTCAAATAGCTATATTTATTCACAAACACATAAACTCTACACCTATATATGGGCCAAATCTCAAACCATAACTTCTGGTGTCTCTGCTTTATAAGTCATTGGGGCTAGAGAAACTTAACTAGGTACGTTGTGCCCCTTTTATCAGTAATTCCTTCTAATAAACATGAAGTTTTGAAATTTGAGGGCCTTGAAGAGTGTTTTGTTTTCTTGACTAAGAAAACACTGCAAATGTTCATACAGCACAAGTTAGCCATATTTACTTTACGAAATGAGTTTCCTCCTGACTTCTAATTCATCTTCAGCGATATTCCAAACCTTTCCTTTTCATCTTCCAAGCTTTTGCTTTTTATTTGATGTGTGGAGAAGGTGATTTCATCTTTGCATACTCAAGTATTTGTATATGTTTTTGTGTTTTCATATTTATCAGTTCATTTTTTCTTACAGTTTGAGTTAGAAATGCGCAGACAAGTCAAGTTTCATTTCCCATTTTCTATTCTTTATCGTATTCACTCTTGAACTCTTTTTCTCTATGTCATCTTCTGCCTCACTACCGAAATATTTGTCTTCTCTCCTTCTGTGGTGTCATCTGAAAACCCACATCAATGGATATTTTCTTATGGACAGGTTAGTGTCATCATTTGTAGGTGTATGGTTATTTTCAATCTCAAAAAGCAGAATCTATTTTTCCATTTTATTCCAAGCCTTAATTTTACAGATTGAAGTGCTATGCCATTATATACCTTTGGAAGCTTTGGCCTTACTTACATTTGTTGTTGTTGTTTTATTTTGTTTTGTTGTTGTTTTTTGAGATAGGGTTTCTCCATCACTTTGGAGCCTGTCCTGGAACTAGCTCTTGTAGATCAGACAGGCTTTGAACTCACAAAGATCTGCCTGCCTCTGCCTCACAAGTGCTGGAATTAAAGCCGTGCGCCACCACCACCCAGCTATGGGCTTACTTACTTTAACCTTAAAGTTTATATACTTTACCCTTCATACATGGTGGGTAACATCACATAAATGCCTCATTTTTTCTTGAAGCTTGAGACTACGGGTAGTTCCAATGAACACTTTCAACAGAATAGTGGAGTTATGTGTATCTATTCTCCTAGAAATACTTTGCTGTCACACAGTTCTTTAACTTTTATGCTTCATTGCCTAAAATGCATCCCATCAGATTAACCCTTTCCTAAATATTTTAATTTAACAATTGACAACTTGTAACATCTCAGAAGGGTCTCTCCCAAGGGAAAAGAATCTGACAGTCTTTGAGATTTGCCCGCTGTACTGCCAAGCTTTAACTTTGCTGCCTGTGTTGAACTCTCAGCAGTGGGTAACTCTCCCTTACTGTCAGACACTGTGCTTTCATGAATACTTGCAGCAAGCTGCATGGTTGTTGCGCCAATGCAATCCCAACACCATATCTTCTTCATGACCATTCTCTTTGCTCATGTTTATCCAACACATCGAGCATAGAGTTAAACGTCTCTTATTAGTTTGGAATAGTAACCATCCCATTGAAATAATGGTCACTTAAGTTTTCTACAAATCTGACAGTTTAGCATTGAATGTTGCAAATGAAATATATAAAAAAAATCACAGCCTATTAAAATGTTAAAGTATGCACAAAGTACTCCTTTAAACAAATTTTTATTCAATTCAAATATGTTCTTAGTGGCAATTGTATAATGAGGTAAACTTAATGCAAGTGAGCAGAAAGTCATGAATGCACAATTTTAAGTCGGCCTCTTATTGACGATTTTGTAAATTGTTTGAAAATGTAAATTTCTGATTTTGGAAAATAAAATCTTCATAGTCTTCACTTTCATACTCAGATACTTTTCTTATAGTAAAATTGCACGGATGTTTCACTTAATGGATAAAATGTATATTATGAACCTCATTGTATACCAAAAAAACCTTAATTCACTTGATGATAAATTTTTATTTTTTGAATTTTATATGCTTTAATGTAGCAAATTATGAGCTATTTTATGAAAATATATTAAATCAATGAGTGTATCATTTTTTAAATGTAGGTCATTAAGTAAAGATACATGAGATTAGGAATTTCAAATAATGTTACTCATAATTTTTATAAATGTAATAATTGAACTGTTTAATTATTGAAGGCTAAGAATTTTACACATAATACAGATCTCGATACATATATCTTTTATAAACATATTATATTATATGTCAAAAAAGTAATGGTAACTTTAATTTAGATTGCAAATGATAATTTAAGCATCTAGGAAAAGCATCCTAGCTGATAACAATATTCATTTAGGAACCTGTAGTTTGTGATTCAATTAGAAAATAGAGAAATATTATGAGGACATAAAGTATTTTAAGCATTATTTTAATATTAGAAAAATAATTATTTACATTTAATCTAAATAAGTAGTATGTTATAATTTTGAGAATTGATATGATCCATCAAAAAGGCAATTTAAAACACATGATATAATTTTCACTGTGACATGTTTTCATCATTGTATTTGTTGTAATTGAAGGATAAAATTTTGTGTACAAATAGTATTGATTACCATTAACAGTAAAGTAGTATTGTTATTTTCATAAATATCATAAAAATTAAAGAAATTTCAACTTCATAGTACATCAAATTTTATTGTAAATTCAATTAACATTTTAAAGACAAATTTAAAGGATTGTGAATTCAGATAACACTAAGAAGAAAGGAATAAACAAGCATAAGTAACATTTTTCTTGTAAGCTATGGGATACAAGTAAGAAATGATACAGATGAACTGATAAATGTAGTGGAGTAAGGAACGAATATAAAAATTGGAAACAGCTGGGCGATGGCGGCACACGCCTTTAATCCCAGCACTCGGGAGGCAGAGGCAGGCGGATCTCTGTGAGTTCGAGACCAGCCTGGTCTACAGAGCTAGTTCCAGGACAGGCTCCAAAGCCACAGAGAAACCCTGTCTCAAAAAACCAAAAAAAAAAAAAAAAAAAAATTGGAAACAGAAGATCTAGCGCAGAAAAAAATGTAAAACTTAAAAAAAATTACGGCACATCATCAAAATATGCAAATTAAGTTAATCAAATGTACACTTTCATTTAAAGCAAAGCACTCAATACCATGAATATGTATCCACACATCAAAAATGTTTAGTGGGGCTGAAAGTATAGGAACTATTTGGTAAAATAAAGAACAGAATAACCAATTTACTGTGAAACTGAATGTCTCAATAACATCACACCTCGTAGCAAAATCTCAAATGCTCTGAGAATATATAGCCGGAAAACTAAAATTTTGTTTCCTAAAGTGTTTCCTTTAACTTCAAATTAGGAAAAGTGTTTTTCAGGATGAATTACACTGAAGCATATCAAGTCCACTAAGTCAGAAACTCTGAAGATTTTTTTTTCCTTCTCCACTTCCTTCATTTTCTTTCAGTAATCCAGGGAATTTAGACAAGAATAAAAAGTGGAAAACTCTGATTAGAATGATCTCTACTTGAAAAGGATTTACTCCTGAGTGCAGAAACTAAGGAACGATTGTTAAACCCATCATATAGGCTTTAGAAGTCTTCTATGTAAAAGTTAATTAAAATTAGTTTATTGCCCATCTCCATTTCCTTATTCCTTCCACTAGGTTTTCTTAGTTACCATGATTCAAACCCCTCTCACAAATTCTTCACATAATAAAAACCCTCTTTCATGTTTAGATAAATATGGACATATGCAGAAATATATATGGAATGAACTTCCTGAATGTATTTGTTGTTTATGTGTATACGGTTTCAAACCCGTTTATGTGTATACACTCTGCATTAGGTAACTAATAGGAGGTTTTATCTGTTAGTCCCCAGAGTCAAACAAGTCAAACCTCCAGTTACCAGTTCCCACTCACAGAACTCTATAGCTATCCTAAGGGCTGAACCTAGCCCCTGCCCTACAGAGTGAAAAGCCCAAGTTTGTACTTGAAATCCCATCTGTCTGCATACAGGGAGGCTTCATTCTGAAAAGTTCCACCCGCCTCCTCAAGAAAAGCCCATAAACCCTGTCTTCTGTTTTGTTCCCTGCTGTTTTTCAACTGAACAGAGGCAATCAGTCACCTTTCTGTTTTTCTTTTCCTCATGTGAGGTTTGTTGTGTTGTGTGATTTTGTGTTATTCTTTGGCTCCTGACTGTCATTATAGTATACTTTTCCATCCAAGATGTAATATTGATATTTGGTGACAAAACCTGAGAGAAGTTATCCTAGTTCCTGTGTTTTCTTTTGAGGGCCTAAGCAGCATTGGAACCCTGTCTCTCAACTCTACTCCTCCTGCAACAGACTGGCCTTCCAGGTCACCGATTGCTCATCACCCTATTCACCCATCAACAGCAAATAGTTAAGTTTCACATTTGGTTGTTATAAAAAACTTTCCTGGTTCTAAGGAAGTAACCATTGAGCAAATGGCCTCCCTCTGATATTCTTAGAGGCAGAAGCACCCACAACCAAGATCTTTAGGCTAATCCTCTTCACCTGACTTCATTCCCCATGCTTGGAACTGCAATCCTTCAATTTCTTTACAACCAACTAAGTTTTCTGCTCTCTTCTCCCAGTCTTCCCTTCTGAGCTCCCTGTAATCCTACAGCTTCTCTGGGCTCTCAGCTTCTGTGGTTCCATTTTCCAACCATTTCCTGTGAGTGATACTCATTTCTTAGAGCTTGGTTTTTGTCCTCGCCTTCTGGCCTCTATGAAAGCCCTGGAACCAGGCACTGAGTCTGAGTTCTTCCTAGAGATTAGCAAGGCTAAGCTCCTGAACCCTGTTGAGTTCAGGACACAACCCACGGAATGATTTGGTCCTCTTTCAGTCCCCTATGAATTCTAGGAATGTCCATGACTACAGACTGTCAGGATACACCAATTACTCCTACAAAAGACCAGCACTAAGTCTGCAAAAGTAAGAGCATTCATTCCTTGAGAACAAGTTCCAACATGGTGGGTAAGCCACACAACAAAATGGCAGAGACCCCAGAGGCAGGTTTTTTTTATACATAACCAGGGGAATGCAAGGAACAGTTACATCAACTCAAACAAATCTCCTTGGTTGAGAAAACAGTAGCCAAATCTGATTGCCTGAAGCATCTCTGATATGCCAGGCAAGTCTAGACTTGGTGTAGGAAGTCCTTCTGTCTATGTGTTTCTTTCATTTGTTAATGAATAAAGAAACTGCCTTGGCCTGTTGATAGGGCAGAACTTAGGTAGGTGGGGAAAACTAAATGGCATGCTGGAAGAAAGGAGGCAGAATCAGAGAGATGCCATGGATCCACCAGAGATAGATGCTGGGAATTTTCCCCAGTAAGCCACTGCCACATGGTGATACACAGATCAATAGAAATGGGTTAAATTAAGATATAAGAATTAACCAATAAGAAACTAAAGCGAATGGGCCAAACAGTGTTTTAATGAATATGGTTTCTGTATGATTATTTAGTTTTATGATAGTTCCTGTCCTAAAAACAAAAAGTAAAAAAAAATGATAAGATTAAAAACAAAGAAAAACAATGCTTGTTTAGCAAGATATTAAAGATGCACCTCTTTGTTCTTATACAGAAATGTAGCTCATACTGGTAGCTGAACTCTGTAATATAAATGTCACCCGCTTGGCAGTGGTGGCACAAGCCCTTAATCCCAGCAATAGAGAGGAATATAAAGTGGAATTAGACAGGAATTTACTCTCTTTTCTGTCTGAATATTTCATAGAGGTAAGAGCTCTCTCGTGACTTGGCTGCTTTGCTTTTGTGATCTTTGAGCTTGAACAACATCTGTCTCCCATCACTCGGGAAGCAGAGACAGGTGGATCTCTGTGTGTTTGAGGCCATGCTGGTCTACAGATGAGTTCAAGGAGAGGCTCTAATTGACCCATAGCAACTTGGAAAGAAGACCGTTTCATTTATAAACTTTACTCTAGCATTCATATAGCCATCTACTAGGATCAAACAAATTACAGAGCATACACATCCTACTTTCTCATCCTCCATGTACAGGCAAAATAGAAGTGTCCCATAGCTCCTCAAATGTCCTTACATCCCTAGCATTACCCCTTTTATACAATATTGATTTCAACTCCCAGATATCATCTCTTATTTTAGACCTTAATATCTGCATATCAGCTATTGAATAACACTTTGCCTGATCCCTTTGGAGAATGTTGGTTGTATGTGACTCTTGGGTTAAGCTCACAACTATCATTGTGGTCTCACCCATTACCTTATTAGCCTCTTTCATTAATTGTTCTAAGTCAAATATCACAACCATCCCTTAGGTCTCCTACATCTTCCTCTTTTATTTCACAGACTGCTTTATCTACTCAGAAACATACTTTTTGGGCACATGGGATTCTGTAGACTGCAATAGCTCTGCAACCATATGCACAGTCTAATTGCTTGGTGCCACTCACTCAATGTTATTGTTGTCACCTGCTGGGTGGTCTGGAACTTGTACTCTAGTATTACTTTTTCCAAAACTAGTGGTGGTGTCTGTTGAGAACACTTGCTAATTCCCATCACCGTTTTTATAGTGCCATGGCATAACAAACCAGCGGTTCAAGACATTCTCTCTCTAGCAGTCCTGAGTATAACTGTTGACATCACCACAGAGCCAAAGAACTGACTGCTCCTCTAGCTATTTAACAAGAGTATTTATCTAGGTTGATCTAGAATTTCCAATGGGTGGTTGGTGTGACAGAAACACCAACAACAGGTGGTACCAATCATCCTTAAGCTCCAGGGCCAAATAGACTTGTGAGCTGTTGTAGTGCTATAAAAACTGCTAATTTTTCATCTCTCAGAATTCAATAGTTACCTGTAATTCTTCATGTCAGCTTTGCAACAATCTCTCCCTTGCATGTAAGCACATCAGTGTTGCAAGGAGGCCAATTGGTAAGCTATTGCCTGAGTATTTTTTATTAAGCCAGTTTGAGGAGACACTACATCACCACACACTTCTTGTTATACATGTCTTAGAATATTGCTGACCCCTTTTTGTATAGGTGGAAATCATACTTGTTACTAGAAATATAGACATACCCATGGAGAGAATGAAGACATGGAACTTAGAAAAGAATCTACTACTGTCATATTGTTATAACAACATAATCCTTATTATGTCATAAAATCTATCCTCATGCACACAAGTGTAACTACTACCCCTTATGAAAGAAGCTGATAATCACACAAAACAACTAGACTTTATGCAGATAAAATAGTTCACAGGTGTCCAGCCCCCCAAAGGATACATATACAGCAGAAAATACTTAAATCAATCCTACATTGAAAGGAAAAGAAAGACCTTTATAATAATTCAGCATCTGGAGATCTTGGCAAAGGACATATCAAATTGAAGCAGTTAAAAAAAGATAAGTATATTGACTGAGTAAATCAGTGTGATATGAATACTAAGTATATTTTAGGTAAACATATCAGAGGCACATTTTTTCCTATTCAGCCCCTCCCCTGCCATCTGGACCTACCTGTTTTCTGCCTCTCACTAGAAAAAAATCAAGCTTTTAAGGAATAGAAATACATAAAACATAATAAAACAAAACAAAAACTAACACATCAATCGAAATGAACATCAGGAAAAGTGTCCAGGAGAAGGCACAAGAAACAGACACCCACTTGTTCACACTCTCAGGAATCCCTTAGAAACACTAACCACAAAATCATAACTAATATAAACATAACCTACCAGTAGTATAAACAGAGAGAAGAAAAAAATGATAAAAGATAAAATTAGAAGATGAGTGCCAATGTGGCCTTATGAGAAAAGGAACATGCAACGCTGTTGTGATTTTTTTCTTGGCTGTCTACTGCTAGGCATGCAACCTGTCCTTAAAAGTAGTTGAAGATGAAGAATAGCTTGTTCCCGCAGTGAGACTGCTTTGGAGAAAAGTAAAATTTTCTTTGCAAGTGTTATCAATTGGAGATTGCTTCTGGCTTAGGGACGGAGCATGTGTGCTCTTCTACTTTCAGCTCTAGGACCCTATCAGGTGCAAACCTGTGCAGCTGCTGTGCCTTCTGCCTCAGGCTCTTGTTCTTTTGTTGTCTATCATATAACTCAAATGACCTGTTTCCTTAGTTCTACATACCTTCTGGCTTTTAAACTTTTTCTGCCTCCTTTTTTGAAAGGTTCCCTGACATATAAGGGAAAGGATTTCAATGCAAAATCCCATTTAAAGCTGAGTGTGCCAAGGGGATGCATACTGTTTAGCTGCAGGTTCCTGAATTTGTTCCTATTTGCTACAGGGGAATGATTCTCTGTTGATAGCTGATCAATGTATAAAATATAAATGCTGGAATGTCATTAGCAACCATTTTTTGCTACTTTTTTTTTTTAAATAAAAGAGTAATGTTTAGGTCCCTAAACTAATGAGTCTCATATTCTTGGTCACTCAAGCAGTGTTGGGCATGGGTTTCTTTTCACAGAGTGGACCTTAAATTAAATTAAATATGTGCTTGTTACTCCCACAATATTGTGCCACTATTGTACTAGTATATCTTACAAGGAAGATAACACTGTATATCTAGTTGTTTGTGCCAAGGTTACTTTTTACATTTCTCCTTTGGTAGCATGAAGATTAACTTTTTGTATCAAGAACACTAATATATAAAAATGAAGATACTATGCATGCAAGAATTTGAATCTTTTCAGTGAATAGAGTAAATTTTATTTATAGCAATGGGAGCTTGTGGTCAGTTTGTGGAAAGCACCTATATTCTTGGCAACAGCCATGGTTGTTTGTTGTTATGGAGTTCCCATGAGGGTCCTAGAGTTAAAAACTCAATTGAATATAAAAAAAACCCTATGGAATCTTCATGTGGTGACAGGAGTTGACCAACTGAGAATCTTGTCTCTCTCATGGTTTGATTATTTCATTTGATCCTCCCATTCTAGCAGTCTTACACATCATTGCATAACTATTCTATTTTCCTTTATTTGGAAGATACATCTGTCCCTTCTCAGACCCTTATTCTATACCTAGTCATTAGAGGTCCTTAGAACATGACTCCTCTCTACCTCATAGATATCCTACAGGAAAAAGCATTTAAACATAAAAGTAATTGCTGAAAGAATACAGTTCTGAAACATTTTAATATTCTAGGAAAGCTCATAGTATAGAACAATTTATTATTAATTTACATTGAGTAATCTTGTGTTTGAAAATATTTATAGAGGAAGAGCTCACATATAGTAAGAATTCAAATACATTAACATAAATAAATATTGTTAATTTAGAAGCCTTTCTGAAAAATCTTACTGCCATTTTAAGTAAAATATTTGATGACAGATTATTTTATATTTATTTTAATGAATCCAATTGCATTGTTTTTGAAACATACTCTTTATATTTTGCTGACTGAGGTTACTGTCCCACCCAATGCTACAGCCACTCAGTCTCAAAGAAACATACAGAGGCATACCAAACAAGTGAAAGTCTTGTATGACAAGAACTTTACATTTTTGAAAAAAAGAAATTGAAGAAGACACCAGTGTGGAAAGATCTCTCATGCTCTTGGATAGGTAGAATTAACATAACAAAAATGGCAATCTTACTAAAATCAATCTACAGATTCATTGCAATGCTCATCAAATTTCCAGAAAAATTCTTCACAGACCTCAAAAGAATGCTACTGCACTTCATATGGAAAAGCAAAAAAAAAAAAAAAAAAAAAGAAAGAAAAGAAAAAGAAAAACCAAACAAACTGAAAACAAAAAGCAAAAAACAGACAAACAAACAAAAACAAAACAGGATAGCCAAAACAATCCTGTAAAATAAAAAAAAATTCTGGAGGCATCAAAATTCCTGACTTAAAATTCTACTACAGAACTACAGTACTGAAAATAACCTGGTATTGGCATAAAAACAGACAGGAACACCAGATTATTATCTGGAATTGAAGACCAGATAATAATCTACATACCTATGATCACCTGATTTTTAAATAAAAAGCAGAAAACATAAAAATGGAATAAAGAAAGAATATTTAATAAATGGTGCTGCCATAACTGGATATCAACATGTAGAAGAATGAAAATAGATTCATATTTATCACCATGAACAAAACACAAGTCCAAATGGATCAAAAACCTCAACATAAAGCCAGTCACACTGAACTTCATAGAAGAGAAAGTGGGAAGTGCACTTAAGTGGGAAGTAGGCATTGGCACAGGAGACCACTTCCTAATTATAACCCCAGTAGCACAGACACTGAGAGAAACAATTAATATATGGACCTCCTGAAACTGAAAGGTTTCTGTAAAGCAAAGGACATGGTCAACAAGATAAAAAAAAAGAAGCCTACAGAATGGGAAAAGGTCTTCACAATCCCACATAAGACAGAGGTCTGATCTCCAAAATATACAAAGAACTTAAGAAATTGGTCATCATAAAAACAAAAACAAAAACCTCAATAAAAATGTTGCAGGGGGCAACCGCATATTTGTCCTGGCCACCTGGAACTAATATAATCACACAGAAACTATATTAATTAAATCTTTGCTTGGCCCATTCGGTATAGCTTCTAATGGCCTAACTCTTACATCTTAATTCAACACATCTCCATTAATCTGTGTATTGCCACATGGCTGTGGCTTTCCAGCAAGATTGTAATCAGCATCTGTCTCAGGCTGAGGATACACAGCTTCTCTTGACTCTGCCCTTCTTCTCCCAGCATTAACTTCTGTTTTCCCCACTTACCTAAGCTCTGCCTTATTAAAAGGCCAAGGCAGTTTCTTTATTCATTAATGGTAATTACAGCACACAGAGGGGACTCCCACATCATAAAAAAGTGGAGTACAGACATAAACAGAGAACTCTCAACAGAGGAATCTAAACTGACTGAAAAACACTTAAGGAAATGATCAACATCTTAAGTCATCAGAGAAATGCAGATCAACGCAACTCAAAGATTCCATCTTAAACTGTAAGAATGGCCAACATCAAAAACACTGATAACAACTTTTGCTGGGGAGGTTGTGGGTTAAAGGGAACAATCCTACATTGCTACTGGGAATGCAAGCTGGCACAGCCCCTTTGGATACCTGTATGGTGATTTCTCAAAAAACTTAGGAAACAGCTTTCCTCAAGACCCAGCAATACTACTTTTGGATATTTACCCAAAGGATGCTCAATTGTACCAGAAGGACATGTGCTCAACTATATTCAAAACAACATTGTTTGTCATAGTCAAAACCTGGAAACAACCTAAATGCCTCTAGACCAAAACAGGGATAAGGAAAATGTGGTACTTTTACACAATTGAGTACTAAACAGAAGAGAAAAATGACATCTTGAAATTTTCAGGCAAATAAATGGAGCTACAAAACATCATATTGAGTAACACAGACCCAGAAAGATAATTATCATATGTACTCACTCATAAGTGACTTTTAAATATAAAGCAAATAAAATCAGCCAACAAATCACAATCTCAGAGAACCTAGACAACAATGAGACACACCTGGATCTAATCTACATGGAAAGTAGTAAAAGACAAGATCTCCTGAGTAAATTGGGAGCATGGGGAACATGGAAGAGGGTTGAAGGGGAAGGGAGTAGCAGGAAAGGGAGTAGAGAAGAATATATAGCTCAATAAAATCTATAAAAAAGAGAAAAAAAAAGAATAGAAAGAAATAAAGTGGTTGGCCTATTAGCTCAGTATGTCTAATTAATTAATTCTTACATCTTATATTAAGTCATAATTCTTGTCTGTATTCATCATATGGCTTGATATCTTTTATCAGTGAGGCATTCTTACCCTGCTTCCTGTTGGTCTGGGTGACAACTGTCGACTGAGTCTTTCCTCTTTCCAAAATTCTCCTCTTCGGTCACTATTTCTATATACTCCTTACCTGTTTATTGGGTAATCAGTGTTTTATTAAACCAATATATGTGATACAACTTTACAGAGTGTAAGTCCAACAGTACTTCTTCCCTTTTTTAATTTTTCAAAACAAGAACTCTAAATCTAATCTCTTTGTTTAGTTTTTTTTCCTGATCATTATCCATAACAACTTTTAACTAACAGTCTAAAAATGACAAACACTCATAATACAATTTTTTTTGGAATATGGGCATAGTTTTCTAGGCTAATTCCTGCTTATTGGGGAACTGCTAATCTTATGGGGACCTAAAGTAACATTAGTATTTTAATTAAGTCCTGACTGGACTTTCTGGAATATTCTGTAGAGCTTGGTTACCTCAGCCTACAGTCTTGAAGCTGTTTTGGATTTAGAAATCAGAGAAAACTCCAACAGAGGTCCTCTGAAATTTTGGATCATCTGGGCCATCTTCACCTATTAAAGATTCGTTCAAGGGGCCTTCCTTGTTAAAAACTAATTTTTCATAGCCCAGAATAAATCCACAGCCTATCATTTCCTGTAGAAAAAAATAAAAATGCTTCTCTAAAGAAACATATCTTTTGACTCAAATTTTGAACTGAAGACATTTTAAAAATATATATGTTGTATTAATCCAGTAGCCTTTAAAATCAAACGTCTTTTAACAGCTATTGCTCCTTTCTCAGCCATCAAAGAATTTAAAGGCAACAAAATAACATACAGTATTCACATCTCCCTCTATTTTCAATCTTCATGTGGCTGTATTTTAAACTGTGTTTCTTTAATTTTTACTTTTAATTATAAATTTTTTTGAGACAGCATTTCTCTGTGTATCTTTGACTGTCCTGGTACTCATTCTCTAGACCAGGCTGTCCTTGAACTCACAGAGAGTTGCTTGCCTCTGTTTCCCAAGTGCTGTGATTAAAGTTGTTTGCCAGCACACCCCACTACTCTTTTTTTTCTTTAAAGAGTAACCCTTTACTTTTTTTTTCTCTCTGAAGCCTACATATATTTTATACACACTGTAAATCATTTTGATGTTTGTTTCTTTTTTTCATCTGAATCTACCTTTACTGTATATATCTCCTTTTCTGACCACATAAATCTTTAATTTGCTAGGTGATATGGTTAGGCTTAAAACCTTGGCTTTGGTAGTTTAATCCACCTGATTCCTTAGCTTTCTGAGAATCTAGCTTCATGGTGGAAGTACTAGTGGAAACCCTATTTATTGCCACAACTCTGTGGAGTTTCAAGGTTCCTGCCACCACCAACAAGCATGCCGTTGCCTATTCATAAATGCCATTTAGGACTTTTGTGGTGGGGCCTCTTAAAAGTACTTCAAGGTTGTTGCAGCTAAAGCTGAGTCAGGAAGTTTCTCTTAAATGAGATGCACTTGCGGTTAGCAAACAGAGCCTACCCGAGAAAATGTTGCTACCAAGAAGCCATGCATAACTCTATTCTTTTGTGTCTAGAATTAATTCCTAGGCTTTCTCAGGTTTTCTGTGGATATGGTAGTCCACGTTGGCGCTATTTGTTAACAGAGGTTTCTGTCCTACCTGGTCTCAAAGCCATTCAATCCCAAAGAAACACACAGAGGCATACATTAATTATAAACTGGTTGGCCAATTAGTCACTTTTTTATTAATTAACTCTTACATCTTACATTAACCGATAATTCCTACCTGTGTTAACCATTTGGCTTGGTACCTTTCATCAGGGAGGCATTCTCATCTCTCTTCCTCTAGCCTGGGTGACGACTGCAGACTGAGTCTTTCTTCTAGCCAGAATTCTTCTACTCTGATCACCCTGCCTATACTCCCTTCCTGGCTATAGGCCAATCAGTGTTTTATTAAACCAATACAAGTGACAAATCTTTACAGGGAACAAGACCACTGTCCTACAGTAACATTTATGCTCTGAAAGATATACAAAATAAAATGTATTTTTATTCTCATCAATGTCTCATAAAGAAACTTTCTTCATGTCCCTTTCAAAAAACAAAATCTACAATTTATATTGGGAAATAATATCCATTGTTCTTTGTAATTCCATTACTTACTTTTCAATTTTTTTTTAAGATCAAAGACTTTATTATGGTGTACTGTTTCAAAAAGCTGCTGTTTCATAATAGACATAATGTTGGGAGGTTTATGGTCAAAATAAGATCTTTAGGGCAATTGCCTCTTCTGGGTGGCATTATTTTCTTTAGATGCCCTACAAGAAACTCTTTACTGAAGACCTAGTTAGTGTCTTCCAAAGCCTTTAGAGGTGTTGTGTGGTCCTTTATGCACCTGTGTCAAGACCAGACAGCATCTGGTGTAAACCCTTGTAGGCCCTGTGATTACTGTTTCAGTCTCTACGAGTTCATACAACTCTTGATCATGTTAATTTAGAGGGCCTTGTTTTCTGATGTTCACAATTGGCTTTTGTTCTTACACTCCTTCTGCTTCCTTGTCCATGGCTTCCCTAAGCTCTGAGGAGAGAGATTTTGTGAAGACAATCCATGTTGAGCTTTGTGTTCCAAGGTTTCTCTCTGTGTATGATGCTTGGCTGTTGGTGTCTGTATTTGGTTTCACCTGTTGCAGGAGGAATTCTTTCTGAATATGGCATTATTCTACAAATAGAGCAAAATATCATTAGGAGTAATTTATTTCTACTATTTTCTTTGTCTAGTAGTATTAGGTTTTACCCTAGATCTCTAGTTTTTGGTCACCCAAAGACATCCAAGAAGTGTCTGGTATGGGTTCCATCTTATGGAGTGAGACTTAAATCAAATCAGACATTAGTTAACTACTCCTACAAGGTTTATACCACCATTGCCCTAGCATATTTTGCAGGCAGAACAGTGTATAGACCAAAGGTTTTGTTACTATCTTAAGTAGCCTTCAAAGTACCTTTTCACGTCCTAGTTTTCATAAAGCTAAAAAATAATATGTGACTAGTAGCTGTCCATAAAGTTTACTGATATTTGTATATATGTATGCAATTTCTTACAGACATGTGAAAATATGTGTGTATGTATATCTCAAAAATAAAACCTACATTTTAATAAGCTGTATGTCTAATTTTGATTCTAGAAACAGAGCCTTAAATTTCTAAATAAACTTCACACTGAATTCATCAAATGCAAAAGGACTAGGCATTGTTGATATATTTATTGCTTGTATATACTGCATATTGTCATTGTACTTATTATATATAGTTTTCTTATTTTAGTATGAAAGGCAGGACATATTCAGTTTTAAGACAGCATTCATGCTCCATAGATATATACATTTTCTTTGCTATAGAAGTGAAAACCAGATTCATTTCAGTGTAGCAGTGTATCTTTAGCAGTGCAAAATGTCTTTCATTAAAATATCATATAAAATACTTTTTTACCTCAAAGTTTTAGTGCAGAGGTAAATTAAAGTAAATGAGACATTTAAAATGAGACTTGTGTGTGTTTTATTCCATTTAAAAGAAAGGAATGGACACTTTTATAGAAATAATTCATTATATTATTGGAAAAGTTTTAACCATCAACTAAGATAAAACTTTAAACACTAAATGACTGAAAATTATTTATAAATGAAATGCAAAAGGTATCATTTATTCCAAGTTTTTTGAGACCTTCATTTTTTTATAAAATAAAATGTTTTAAAATATCTGCAAGTCTACATTTACCTTCCAATAAACTCAATTTTTTTGTAATGGTTTTCCATTTTACATATTTTTATTTAAAATAGATTCTCTTAAAATTCTGTAATGAGTTGATTTTTAATTTTAATGGTTTTATGCTTAGTGGTTTAAAATACTTTTAGGCAGACCACATTTGAGATTGGCTATCATGTCGCTATGAGTAGGTTCTTTGTTCTGAGAAAAATTTGAAGTTTTTTACCCCAGCTTTTCTTCTCAGTAGAATGTTCACTTTAATTTCTGTTCCAAATATAATGGTAAATAAAGCCACAGGGATAAAGAAGTTCAGCCATGTTGTCTTAAAGCTGTTTTGCATGGAAATATACACCATCTGAGTGTATGAAAAATGGATTTTCAACAAATTTTTAGTGGTCATGATTTTGTGGCTGAATACCATAAGAAACAGAAAATTGAGGACCCTTTCAAAGTGGTAGATATAAAAGAGTGTTGATTTATCTGAGAATGTGTGCTTGGTACTTTTGGGGGCACATTTGTATGTCTAATTAGTTTCTTTTACTTGATTTGTTACTGGGTCCTATCATCTTCCTCAGGGCAAAGGGGTCAGAAGGTACACTGTCAATAACTCTGAGAGTTTATAAAAAAGATTCAGCTGGCTCTTTATTTAACAATTGAAAAAACCTTATATACCCTCCTATCACTCAGGTGTATCTGGTCCATTGACATCACATGGTTGCCCCTCATTGGCTAGTCATGATCATAACCTCTGAGAGCATCAGGCAGACTCCAGGTTGGCTCTTCTTGGCCTGGTAGACCTTAGCTTTCTACAACTTCTCTTCTTTGTGTCTTCTTTTTTTTTTTTTTCTAAAAATAGATTCTTTTCTTAGAATATATCCTATTTACTGTTTCCCTTCTCTCTCTGCTCCTCTGAGTTCTTTCCCAACTCCCCTACAACCAGATGTACTTACTTTCTGTTTCCCATTAGAAAACACAAAAAGGTTTCTATGGCATAACAAAAATAAAATATAAAAGATAGGTGAGCATCCAAAC